>NC_091308.1:42904682-43106940 GCF_038502225.1 Cherax quadricarinatus | reverse complement strand
CCCCTGTGACAAACGAAATTCCACCAGTCATCTTATGAAATTCAGAGACGCCCAAATAGTGATAAAAGAACAAATTTTCCCCACACGCAAATGCCTTGAATCAGCACTGATCGTTTTTTTCGATACAATTAAACAAAACAACGGCAGCTTCTCATCTCCGAAGTCTTAGCAAGAATCCTCCTGAAAACAGTAAACCTGCCATCACATAGTCTCTCCTGTTATACTACACAAAGCACAGAGAGTGAACACTGAAACAACCTGCCTCATTCCAGTTTATATTTGTCCAACCTATTTTTATGTTCCCCAAGTAATAGTTTTTATATCCTTTACTATGTACGAATTAATTGCTTTTTAATACCACTCTACTACTACTACTACCACTAGTGAACATCGGAATGGTACCTCACTAGTATTCACTTCACTCTGAGCCTTTATATACCCTCTGTGTCCATGTATTGTTTGTAATGGCTTGATAAAGCTCCTGGAGAGCGAAACGTTGCCACAATAAATGTCCATTAGTTGCACTTGTGTCCTTTTACTTTACATCCCGGTAAGGATGGAGGCATTGAATACACCGTTAATGTGACTAACTCCATCTTGCATTCCTTAAGTACCTGGAAAACAGCTCATCGGGTCCCAGGGACTTATTTTGCTTCAGTTTTCTATCTGTTTAATAATCATGTTTTTCGTGACAGTAATATTAGAATTTAAAATTTCATCAGGAACTAAGTAATCGGATTACGGGAATCTCATTTACATCTTCCTGAAAACTGACAAAAATAGTCATTAAATAAGGAGCACATTTCCAGATCGTTATCTGTCACTGTCCATTCCCAATTTTCAGAGGTCCTATTTTTTCCTTCCCCTTTTGTCCATCCCTTCAAAGAATCCTTTGGATTAGTCTTGATCCCATACGTTCTTGATGTTGTAACCCGGCTAACAATGTCCTCCATCCCAGCCCCAGGAAAACAAAACCCTTTTTCTGGAAATATAAACACATATGCAGTATAATATGATCCTTATTGATACGTTTCGCCCACACAGTGGGCTTTTCAAGTCACAAACAGGGCTTCTTTCTTCTGCTTCAGAATCTCCAACGACTATGGTGCTGTTCGCACCTACTCCTAGGTTGAGGGACTGATTACCTCATCTTCGTACATAGTTCTACTGTCTTCAAGTTATGTCCTGAATTTGTATTGATAAAGCCACTGGATGGCGAAACGTCTACAAAAAGATACCCAGATGTTGCACATGTGTCTTATTCATCTTGTCGGTATTATATACCATTCGTACACAACTTGTCAAACACTGCAACATCATGGATTCTAATTTGAGGACATGTACATAACCTTCACAACTATGACAACTACTACTACAACTAACCATCTCTTTGGGAAGGACCTACTTCCACGGGAATCCTGCCCACCAGTGAATTTGTCCTCGTCTGCTTACCTGACGTTACTATATAAGCGCCAGGATTCTTTTCTTCTGTTCAGAATCACATAACAACATAAGAACATAAGAATGTAGGAACACTGCAGAAGGCCTACTGGCCCATACGAGGCAGGTCCTTATCAAAACGACATCTACCTAAAGCTACTCAAGAAACAACTCCCGCACCCCCCAACACCAATCAAACCCAGCCCCTCCCGCTCATATATTTGTCCAGTCTCTTCTTAAAGCTACCCAAGGTCCTAGCCTCTATCACCCCACTGGGAAGACTGTTCCACGCATCTACAACTCTGTTAGAAAACCAGTACTTACCTATGTCCTTTCTAAATCTAAATTTATCCAACTTAAATCCATTATTCCTGGTTCTTACCTGGTTCGACACCCTCAGTACTTTATTAATGTCTCCCTTGTTTATGCCCGTCATCCACTTATACACTTCAATGATATCTCCCCTCATTCTACGCCTCTCCAGAGAGTGGAGATTTAAGGCTTTAAGTCTATCTTCATACGGGAGGTTCCTTACACAGTAAATCATTTTAGTCATTCTTCTCTGTATGTTCTCTAATGAGTCTATGTCCATCCTGTAGTAAGGGGACCAAAACTGAGCAGCATAATCTAAATGAGGCCTCACTAGTGATGTATAGAGCTGTAAAATAACTTTTGGACTTCTGTTACTTATACTTCTTGAGATAAATCCAAGTAATCTGTTGGCCTTGTTGCGCACACTGAGGCACTGCTGTCTTGGCTTTAGATTTCTGCTTACCATGACTCCCAAGTCTTTTTCACATTCTGTATGACCAAGCTCTACTTCACCTAGATTATAGCTTCGAGGGTTATTTTCATTACCAAGGGCAAGTACCTTACACTTATCCACATTAAACTTCATCTGCCATTTCTCAGACCAAGACATTAATTTGTTCAAATCGTCCTGGAGTTCATTGATATCCTCCTCAGAGTGAATTATACGGCCTATCTTTGTATCATCAGCAAACTTACTCATGTCACTAGTAATCCCTTCATCAAGGTCATTAATGTAAATTATGAACAAGAGAGGGCCTAAAACTGATCCTTGTGGAACGCCACTAGTGACTAATCCCCATTCAGATTTCACTCCATTAATGGTAACTCTCTGCTTTCTATTGGTAAGCCATGCCTCAATCCATGCTAGAACTTTACCTCCTATACCATGAGCTGCCACTTTTCTTAAGAGTCTCTTGTGAGGTACTCTGTCGAAGGCTTTACTAAAATCCAAATAAACAATATCATATTCCTTATCACTGTCAACTGCCTCAAATGTTCTATTGAAGAACGTCAGTAAGTTTGTCAGGCAGGAACGACCTCTCGTGAATCCATGCTGAGATTCATTTATCAAGTTATGCTCTTCAAGGTGACTTCTGATAATGTCAGCTATAATTGATTCTAATAACTTGCCCACTATAGATGTCAGGCTTATTGGACGGTAATTTGAAGGAGTGGACTTATCCCCTGATTTGAATATAGGAACCACATTAGCCATCTTCCACATCTCTGGCACAACACTGGTAAGGATGGACGCATTGAATACACTCGTTAATGGCTGACTAAGCTCCATCTTGCATTCCTTAAGTACCCTTGAAAACAACTCATCGGGTCCCGGGGACTTATTTTGTTTCAGTTTGTCTATCTGTTTAATAACCATGTCCCTCGTGACAGTAATATTAGTTAACTTAAATTCATCAGGAACTAAATAATTGTTAATTACTGGAATCTCATTTACATCTTCCTGTGTAAAAACTGACAAAAAATAGTCATTAAATAAGGAACACATTTCCAGTTCATTATCCGTCAGCTGTCCATTCCCAGATTTCAGAGGTCCTACTTTTTCCTTCACCTTCGTCCTATACACTTGAAAGAACCCCTTTGGATTAGTCTTTGATTCATTAGCAACTCTAATTTCATAGTCACGTTTAGCCTTTCTAATCGCCTTTTTTACTTCTCTTTTAAGCTGAACATATTGATCACTAAGGTTAACCTCTCCTCTTCTGATGCGCCTATAAATTCCCCTTTTCTCCCCTAATAGATGCTTTAGCCTCCTGTTAACCCATTTGGGATCGTTATTATTAGACCTAATTTCTCTCTGGGGAATGTATATACTCTGGGCACTGTGTACATTATTAAGAAAACAATCATAAAAGCAGATCCCTTCATATTCATAAGTATGATTATCGTCAATAAAATCATTGGCTAGATAACCCCAATCAAGATTAGACAGATGTTCCCTAAATCCATTATAATCGGCAGAACGAAAATCGGGGATTTTTACTGTATTATCATTATTCTTGCATTCCCAATTAATGCTAAAGGTGATGGATTTGTGATCACTTGCGCCAAGCTCTTCAGTGATCTCCAGATTATTCACGAGTGTTTCCTTATTTGACAAGACTAGGTCTAGCAAATTATTACCCCTGGTAGGTTCAGTTACACTCTGTTTCAGAAAACAGTCCTGAACTGTTTCCATGAAGTCACTGGACTCTAGATTACCTGTCAAAGAATTCCAGTCAATTTGGCTAAAGTTAAAGTCCCCTACTATGACTACGTTACTGTGTCCAGAAGCCCTAACAATTTCGTCCCAAAGAAGTCTCCCTCTATCGTGATCCAAGCCTGGAGGTCGGTATATTACACCTAGAATTAGTTTTTCTTGACCCTCCACGAACTCTACCCAAACAGACTCTGTTACTGCTCCATCTATTTTTATACCTGTTTTTATGCAGCAATTAATATTTTCTCGAACATACAGTGCAACTCCTCCCCCCTTCCCATTACATCTATCCACATTGAATAACTTAAATCCCTGAATATTACACTCAGCAGTCATATCCCGACTCTTTAAATCATACCACGTTTCAGTTAATGCAATGATATCAAAGTTCCCAGCACATGCTACCAAACGTAGTTCATTAATTTTATTTCTTGCACTTCTACTGTTAGCATAAAATACCATCATATGTTTTTTCTTCTGCACATTTTTCCTATTCATCTTTGTTTTAACACAATTTCTGAAATTATCATTACCCAGAGTTACTCCATGACAGTTACTATTAAGATTCTTAATATCAGAGCATAAGTCAATATATCCATACTCATTATTAATCATTTCTAAACCCATACCTCTAACTAATCCTAGTTTAAAGTCCTAACAACCCCCTCAACTGAGTTAGCAAGAAAACCCACACCTGCCCTGGATAAGTGAACCCCATCCCTGGCATACATGTCATTTCGGCCATAGAAGTTGTCCCAGTTGTCAATGAATGGTACTGCATTATCCTTACAGTATTTATCCAGTTCTACTGTCTTCAAGTTATGTCCTGGAATTTGTATTGATAAAGCCACTGGATGGCGAAACGTCTACAATAAAGATACCCAGATGTTGCACATGTGTCTTACTCACAAACAGAACTGTTTGTGACTTGAAAAAGCCCACTGTGTGGGCGAAACGTAGTCAATAAAGGATCACATTATACTGCATATGTGTTTATATTTCCATTGTGTCGGTATTTTATTCCATTTATTTCCAAACCCTTTGTCTCCTACTCCTGTCCTTCAAGCAGAATGCCCTATACATGTATAAGAACATAAGAGCATAAGAAAGGAGGAACACTGCAGCAGGCCTGTTGGCCCATACTAGGCAGGTCCTTTACAATTCATCCCACTAACAAACATTTGACCAACCCAATTTTCAATGCCACCCAAGAAACAAGCTCTGATGTGCAAGTCCCTCTCAAATCCAACCCCTCCCACTCATGTACTTATCCAACCTAAAATTGAAACAACCCAAAGTCCTAGACTCAATAACCCAACTAAGTAGACTGTTCTACTCATCAACTACCCTATTTCCAAACCAATACTTTCCTATGTCCTTTCTAAATCTAAACTTATCTAATTTAAATCCATTACTGCGGGTTCTCTCTTGGAGAGATATCCTCAAGACCTTGTTAATATCCCCTTTATTAATACCTATCTTCCACTTATATACTTCGATCAGGTCTCCCCTCATTCTTCGTCTAACAAGTGAATGAAACTTAAGAGTCTTCAATCTTTCTTCATAAGGAAGATTTCTAATGCTATGTATTAATTTATTCATCCTAATAAAGGGGATATTAACAAGGTCTTGAGGATATCTCTCCAAGAGAGATCCCGCAGTAATGGATTTAAATTAGATAAGTTTACATTTAGAAAGGACATAGAACATAAGAACATAAGAAAGGAGGAACACTGCAGCAGGCCTGTTGGCCCATACTAGGCAGGTCCTTTACGATTCATACCACTAACAAAGATTTGACCAACCCAATTTTCAATGCTACCCAAGAAATAAGCTCTGATGTGCAAGTCCCACTCAAATCCAACCCATCCAACTCATGTATTTATCCAACCTAAATTTCAAACTACCCAAAGTCCTAGCCTCAATAACCCAACTAGGTAGACTGTTCCACTCATCTACTACCCTATTTCCAAACCAATACTTTCCTATGTCCTTTCTAAATCTAAACTTATCTAATTTAAATTCATTACTGCGGGTTCTCTCATGGAGAGATATCCTCAAGACCTTGTTAATATCCCCTTTATTAATACCTATCTTACACTTATACACTTCGATCAGGTCTCCCCTCATTCTTCGTCTAACAAGTGAATGTAACTTAAGAGTTTTCAATCTTTCTTCATAAGGAAGATTTCTAATTCTATGTATTAATTTAGCCATCCTACGCTGAATGTTTTCTAATGAATTTATGTCCATTCTGTAATATGGAGACCAGAATTGAGCTGCATAATCTAGGTGAGGCCTTACTAATGATGTATAAAGCTGCAGTATGACCTCTGGACTTCTGTTGCTTACACTTCTTGATATAAATTCCAGTTAGGAAAGTATTGGTTTGGAAATAGGGGAGTAGATGAGTTGAACAGTCTACCTAGTAGGGTTATTGAGGCTAGGACTTTGAGTAGTTTCAAATTTAGGTTGGATAAATACATGAGTGGGAGGGGTTGGATTTGAGTGGGACTTGCACATCAAAGCTTATTTCTTGGGTAGCATTGAAAATTGGGTTGGTCAAATGTTTGTTAGTGGGATGAATTGCAAAGGACCTGCCTAGTATGGGCCAACAGGCCTGCTGCAGTGTTCCTCCTTTCTTATGTTCTTATGTACAAAGCTGCAATATGAGCTCTGGACTTCTGTTCCTTACACTTCTTGATATAAAACCCAGTAATATCCTCTAAGCAAGAGGATGTTACCCATCCTGAGAACTGGTGTTACATGATGCAAACAGGTCCCTCTCTAGCATCACCTCATTAGTTCCACTACTACCACCTCTACCCACGCGTCACCTCACCTGACTCCTGCCACTATATATAAACGTTTTCTTAGTTTTCTCTGTATTAAGACTGAAGAAGCCACTCGTTGCGAGACGTTTCCTTTAATTAATGTCCTGTACTGTACATTAGTGTCTTTTTCCACATCTTGTCGATATCACATATCTTACGGGAATATTCCAGTATCTTGTATCAGTGTCTAAATCTTAAACTTGTCATTTTTTTAAACCATTTATCTCATCTGCCAGACAATGCAGCATCCTGGGATCTTAATACAAAGAATTGTTCCAAATTTGTCCAACCTTTGAACGAAGACCTACTTTGACTATGACCCCGCCTCCTCCTGCTTCACCTCACCTGACTTCAGTATATAAGCCACGTCTATGGACATATGCTGTTACCACAGCCTGGAAAAGAGTTTTGTTCTATGCAATACTCACATTAACCTCCAAGGACGTGATGGCTTTAGCATCACAGATAAGGTTCATCATATGATTGATAAGTGTGCTGCCAGTCAAGATGATATCTTCATGATTTGGAGTGAAGAACTCTTCATCACTGGTAATAAAGTAGCGTCCACTCAGATGCTGAAGTTTAGTAATGATAAAAGCTTGTATGCATCTCCTGAGTAGTTCTTGTGAAGATAGCTTTTCTTTGTTAGTTACCAGGTGATACGCTGATCTGCAATGTTTCTCATCATACATTGCTTCCTTTTTAAATCCATTAATTATGGCTTCGACAAGGAAGGAATTAATGATGAGAAATATCATAGTTCAGTGCATCACCTGGTAACTAACAAAGAAAAGCTATCTTCACAAGAACTACTCAGGAGATGAATACAAGCTTTTGTCATTACTAAACTTCTGCATCTGAGTAGACGCTACTTTATTACCAGTGATGAAGAGCTCTTCACTCTAAATCATGAAGATATCGTCTTGACTGGCAGCACACTTATCAATCATATGATGAACCTTATCCGTGATGCTAAAGCCATCACGTCCTTGGAGGTTAATGTGAGTATTGCATAGAACAAAACTCTTCTCCAGGCTGTGGTGACAGCATAGGTATCTATGTAT
Source organism: Cherax quadricarinatus (assembly GCF_038502225.1). Lineage (NCBI taxonomy): Eukaryota > Metazoa > Arthropoda > Malacostraca > Decapoda > Parastacidae > Cherax > Cherax quadricarinatus. The sequence continues at coordinate 43,099,072 of NC_091308.1, read as the reverse complement.
AATGTTCGCCAAGACCATAGTCCTGGCACGGGTCCCAATCTTGCGATGACCCGCAAGATTGGGACAATGATGCTACGCATGCCGCTCAAGCGCCCCTCTGGTCAGTTCAACTGGTGCATCTCATAAGCGAGGAGGAGGATATGTCATTATTACAGGTAACAGCTTGTCTGGTTCGTTGAGCCCATGGTACACTAGTGTGGCCGCAGTCACCTCTGGGTCCTCTTCGGGAGGGAATATCACCCCTAGTTGCCTGCGGAGTGTCTCAGTAGCTTCGCACTCTAGAAGATAGTGTGTTAGGGGCCGCTGGACAACGTGCAGACAGTACTGACACATCTCCTCCTCACCCTTGTCTACCATCATCTTGGCTGTGGGAAAGCCCAAACGAAGCCGATGGATGGCGGTACACTGCGCTCTGGACCAGCTTCTATCATATGGAGGGGGTTCTCCCTGAGTCGCTGCTCGGTACCACTGTTGAGATGGGGTATCACCTAAGACCTCCCCCATAAGTTTCGTGGCTCTGGCAGCCACCAGTTTGGTCTGTCGTAGGCTGATTGGGACAGTAATCCCAACATGTGGATAGTCTGTTGCTGCCTTGGCTGCATCATCTGCCGCCTCATTTCCCCGGATGCCAGCATGGCTGGGGATCCAGTTCAATGTCGATCTATTACCCTGAACTTCTAAGGCTGTCATTATGCTCAGGATCGATGTGATGATGTGAACATTATCCTGTGGTTGAGGATGGGAGAGGGCACTGATTGCAGAGGTGGAATCAACATGTATGACAGGTCGGAGTCGATGTCGTAGGGCATGTGACAATGCCTGCTGAATCGCCACCAGCTCAGCTTGAAGGATTGTGCAGTGGTCAGGGAGTCGCCAGCCTTGTGTGTGACCATTGTGGTACAGTCCAGCTGCTGCTCTCTTCCTGTCAGGGTCGACAGAACCATCTGTGAAATACACTGCACATGTGCCTCCCTCTGCCAGTGCCATGCTTGTCTCAGCATGATTGCTGAGGGTGTCTTGACTGCAGAGACACTTAGAGATGGGTAGCTGCATGATGAAAACATCGGCTGGATCTGGGCGCCAGGGAGGTGGTGGATGGTACCCAGCAACAGGAAGGTCACAACTCTTCTCACAGAGCAGCTGTACAGGCAGCAGCTTCCGCCCAGCAGCACAAAACGAACGAATCCAGGAGCAGTCCGTGAAGAGTGTGGGATCTTGTGACATGGTTGTTAATATCCGTCTCCTTAGTGGGGTACCTTGCTGCCGGTGCAGAATCGTGGCCACTTTGCAGGCGTTTATGTATCTTACTCTGTCAGCCAAGGAAGGAAGGAAGCCGGGCCTCAGATCTGAGACATACTCTGTTGGGCACCAAGCATAGTTCTTATCTCCTGGTTTTGTACGACCTCCACCCTCTGCCTGCTCTGCGGGAAGAGATGAGCTAAAGCCGGTGCACCATAGTCAATGAGCTTGTATATAGTACAAGCGAAGTACATCTTTGCTTGCCCCTGCACGGTGCCTCGTCATGGCTCTCATGGCGTTGAGTCTGAGTAGAGCACGTGACCTGACATACTCGGCCTGTTTCTGAAAGGTCAGCTTTTTATCAATGTAGATTCCCAAGTACAGGTAGGAGCCTGTCCACTCAAGTTCTATATCCTGAATACGTAATCTATTCATAGGATCTGGTCCCTTGAACATCATTGCAAGAGATTTCTCGGCCGAGACCTTGAGGCCTAGTTCCTTGCAAGACTGCGTAATTAGGTCCTAAGCTCTCTGAGCCTGTCGTTCTAAATTGCCTTTCCCATTCACTACTAGTGCAAGATCATCAGCATAGCTGAGGAGCTGTGTACCATTATGAAAGGGAAGGCTCACAAGTTCCTGCATAAGGATGTTAAACAGAGTAGGACTGAGCACACCTTGTGGCGTACCGTTTTCCAGGGTTTTAAAGGAAGAGTAGTGTCCATGAAAGCTGACACAGGCCTGCCTGCCCCTAAGGTAGGACTCTATCCAGGCCATGAGGCGTCCTTTGATTCCCTTCCAAGCTAGTATTGCCAGAATTGTTAGGTAAGACACATATGCAACAGTTAGACAACTTTATTCCGAAACGTTTCGCCTACACAGTAGGCTTCTTCAGTCGAATACAGAAAGTAGGCAGGAACAGTAGAGAAGTGAAGACGATGTAATCAGTCCATCACCCTTGTAGTCGTAGAATTTGAGGTTGTTCAGTTCCATAGTCAGATAGTTCCTGACTATGGAACTGATCTTCTCCAGGCCGAGGAACTGACAACCTCAAATTCTACGACTACAAGGGTGATGGACTGATTACATCGTCTTCACTTCTCTACTGTTCCTGCCTACTTTCTGTATTCGACTGAAAAAGCCTACTGTGTAGGCACGACCTACTTCAACATTGAATAAGTGTTACACTGCCTCTGACTGCTTCACCTCTCCTGCCAACGGTTTATAAGCTCCTTCTCAGCACGTATGCCGTATTCTATTCAAGATTGATGGACTGACCACATCGACTCAAGGTTGAGGGACTGATTACCTCATTCTCCTCCTATTCTTCAAGATTCTCCTTTGTATGGACTGATGAAGCCACTGTGTGGCGAAACGTTTCCTCAATAAAGATACCCAAGAGTTGCACATGTGTCTAATTTATCAACATGTCGGTTCTCTGAACCATTCATCTACAAAGATGTCAGGCTTATTGGACGGTAATTTGAAGGAGTGGACTTATCCCCTGATTTGAATATAGGAACCACATTAGCCATCTTCAACAACTCTGGCACAACACTGGTAAGGATGTGTAATAAAGTTGGTAGAATTACCGACAATATGTAAAGTAAAAGGAGTTCTTGCCAAACATCTTTCCTGCCTTCTGGGGACCATCAGCCCCGCTCATCTTAAACACTCAGGCGACCTTCTCAACCGCATCCGTAACCTCTCCATCCGTAACAAGAAACTAAGCAGTTTGGATGTGACTTCCCTCTTCACAAAAGTACCTACCAAAAAAGCCATCGAGGTTCTACGACGTAAAGTCAACCAGGACCTTAATCTTCCTTTACCTCCCGGAGATTTTGTTGACTTGATTGAACTCTGTGTTAACTTCAACTGTTTTTCCTTCAATAACAAGCTCTACAAACAAACCTACGGCATGGGAATGGGGTCCCCAATAAGTGCCGTCCTAGCCAACTTATACATGGAACACCTAGAGTCCGAACACTTCGCCAACATCATCCCTTCAAGCGTCACTTGGTTACGTTACGTGGACGATGTCCTCGTAATAACTCCAAAACGTTTTGATGTACAGGATCTTCAGGCAAGGCTCAACGCAGTTGAACCAGCGATTCAGTTTACACTAGAAGAAGAGTCCAATGACAAGCTACCTTTCCTCGACGTCCTCATTCACAAAGTAGACAACAACCTAAGATTTCAAGTTTATCGGAAACCCACCAATAAAAATGATCTCACACACTTCTATTCCAGTCAAGATACCAAGACCAAAAGAGGCATCATCATCGGGTTTTTCCTAAGAGCATACCGAATTTGTAGTCCTGAGTTTCTTGACGAGGAATGTACTTACATTCACCAAACATTCACTGAGTTACAATTTCCTTCTTTTTTCATCAAAGACTGCAAGAAAAGAGCTCTTCAGATCATCAATTCTCCACGCATCAACACCGCTCCCAACAAAGTTATAATTCTTCCCAACAGCCAGGTTGCACTAAACGTCTCAAAAGTACTTTCACAAGCTAACACCAGAGTCGCCATCGCTTCTACCACTTCAATAAAGGATCTAACCAGGACAAAACCCAAGCACCACGAACCAGTCAATGCAGGAGTTTACACTATACCCTGTGGAGGCTGTGACAAGATCTACGTAGGTGAAACAGCAAGAAACCTCGACACCCGCCTCAATGAACACATATACGCATGTAGGAACGACAACTTAAACAACGCCTGTGTACAACACCGAAATTCCACCAATCATCTTATGAAATTCAGAGACGCCCAATTCGTGATAAAATAAAGTGATTTCCGCACACGCAAGTGCCTTGAATCAGCACTGATCGCTGTTTCGAATACAATTAAACAAAACAACGGCAGCTTCACCATCTCCGAAGTCTTAGCAAGAATCCTCCTGAAAACAGTAAACCCTGCCATCACATAGTCTCTCCTGTTATACTACACAAAGCACAGAGAGTGAACACTGAAACAAGCCGCCTCATTCCAGTTTATATTTGTCCAACCTATTTTTATGTTACCCAAGTAATAGCTTTTATATCCTTTTACTCATGTACAAATTAATTGCTCTACCATATTGCATTACTTTTGTCACTACCACTACTACTACTACTACTACCACTAGTGAACATCGAAATGGTACCTCACTAGTATTCACCTCACTCTGAGCCTTTATATACCCTCTGTGTCCATGTATTGTTTGTAATGGCTTGATAAAGCTCCTGGAGAGCGAAACGTTGCCACAATAAATGTCACATTAGTTGCACTTGTGTCCTTTTACTTTACATACCGGATTTTTGCTTTATAGTGTTACTGACAGAAATTAGTGCAGCTTCAATGCATTTTCTCCGTCTTAAGTCGTCTTCTTTAATAACTATTTTAGCTTCAGTTAGGTAAGACACATATGCAACAGTTAGACAACTTTATTCCGAAACGTTTCGCCTACACAGTAGGCTTCATCAGTCGAATACAGAAAGTAGGCAGGAACAGTAGAGATGTGAAGACGATGTAATCAGTCCATCACCCTTAAAGTCGTAGAATTTGAGGTTGTCAGTCCCTCGGCCTGGAGAAGTTCAGTTCCATAGTCAGGAACTATCTGAAGATCAAGCGACAGTGCGGAGACTTAAATACTGTCGGAAGGAGAGGTGCAGGGTAGTAGTAGTAGTAGTAGTAGTAGTAGTAGTGAGAGGCAACTGAGAGGTCATGTCCCTCTCAGACCCTTCTCACTTGAAAAGCTTGTCCAAGGTGTTTTCTGTACCAAGATGCCACGTGTTGCAGTGTCTGACAAGATGAACATCAAATGGTATACAATACCGACAGGTTGTTAGGTAAGACACATATGCAACAGTTAGACAACTTTATTCCGAAACGTTTCGCCTACACAGTAGGCTTCATCAGTCGAATACAGAAAGTAGGCAGGAACAGTAGAGATGTGAAGACGATGTAATCAGTCCATCACCCTTAAAGTCGTAGAATTTGAGGTTGTCAGTCCCTCGGCCTGGAGAAGTTCAGTTCCATAGTCAGGAACTATCTGAAGATCAAGCGACAGTGCGGAGACTTAAATACTGTCGGAAGGAGAGGTGCAGGGTAGTAGTAGTAGTAGTAGTAGTAGTAGTAGTGAGAGGCAACTGAGAGGTCATGTCCCTCTCAGACCCTTCTCACTTGAAAAGCTTGTCCAAGGTGTTTTCTGTACCAAGATGCCACGTGTTGCAGTGTCTGACAAGATGAACATCAAATGGTATACAATACCGACAGGTTGTTAGGTAAGACACATATGCAACAGTTAGACAACTTTATTCCGAAACGTTTCGCCTACACAGTAGGCTTCATCAGTCGAATACAGAAAGTAGGCAGGAACAGTAGAGATGTGAAGACGATGTAATCAGTCCATCACCCTTAAAGTCGTAGAATTTGAGGTTGTCATGACCTCTCAGTTGCCTCTCACTACTACTACTACTACTACTACTACTACTACCCTGCACCTCTCCTTCCGACAGTATTTAAGTCTCCGCACTGTCGCTTGATCTTCAGATAGTTCCTGACTATGGAACTGAACTTCTCCAGGCCGAGGGACTGACAACCTCAAATTCTACGACTTTAAGGGTGATGGACTGATTACATCGTCTTCACATCTCTACTGTTCCTGCCTACTTTCTGTATTCGACTGATGAAGCCTACTGTGTAGGCGAAACGTTTCGGAATAAAGTTGTCTATCTGTTGCATATGTGTCTTACCTAACGAACTAAAAGAGTTGGTGATGTATGTACATTCTTCTTCGAGGAACTGCGGACTGGAAATTCTGTAGGCTCTCAGAAAGAAGCCAATAACTACCCCTCTTTTAGTTCTTGTGTCATGGTGAGAGAAGAAATGTAGAAGATCATTCTTGTAGGTAGGCTTCCGGTAGACTTTAAAAGAAAGTTTGCTTTCCCCTGTGCGTAAGAGAACGTCGAGAAAAGGTAACTGGTTGTCCTTCTCCTCCTCTAGAGTAAATTTAATAGTAGGTTCCAGATTGTTGATGGTGTTGAGGAAGCCCTGTACGTCAAGATTTTTGGGTACAGAATTTCCAGTCCGCAGTTCCTCGAAGAAGAATGTACATACATCACCAACTCTTTTAGTTCACTACACTTTCCCCTACACTTCATACGTGACTGCAGGAAACGTGCAACACGTATCCTCAGCAAGACCAACACCTATCAAATTGAAGAAAAGCCTCCAAGTTACATCGTTTTACCGGTCAGCAACGTTGCCACTAATGTTTCAAAAATGTTTGACAGAAAACTGGCTAAAATATCTACCAGCTCTTCAACTGCTATTAGGAACCTGATACAAAAACCCAAGCATGATTCTGGCACAAGTGCAGGAATCTACACTATACCATGTGGGGGGTGTGACAAAGTATATGTAGGGGAAACAGCCAGAACTCTGGACATTAGAATAGCAGAACACAAAAATGCTTGCAGAAATGATGACCGCAAAAACGCATGTGTTCAACATAGAGACGATGTTGGACACCTCATGAAATTCAATGAAGCTAAAATAGTTATTAAAGAAGACGACTTAAGACGGAGAAAATGCATTGAAGCTGCACTAATTTCTGTCAGTAACACTATAAAGCAAAAATCCGGTAGTTACAGTATTTCAAAATTACTAAGCAAGAGGATATTACCCATCCTGGGAACTGGTGTTACTTGATGCCAGCAGGTCCCTCTCTAACCTCACCTCCTTAGTTCCATTACCTCTACTACTACTATTACCACCTCTACCCACGCTTCACCTCACCTGACTCCCACCACTATATATATGTGTGTTTTCTTAGTTTTCTCTGTATTAGGACTGAAGAAGCCACTCGTGGCGAAACGTTTCCTTTAATAAATGTCCTGAACTGTACATAAGTGTCTTTTTCCACATCTTGTCGGTATCACCATACCATTTCCTCTTCTGCAGTGTTCCTACATTCTTATGTTCTTATGTTCTTATGAGTGGGAGGGGTTGGATTTGAGTGGGACTTGCACATCGGAGCTTGTTTCTTGGGTGGCTTTGAAAATTGGGTTGGGCAAATGTTTTGTTAGTGGGATGAATTGTAAAGGACCTGCCTAGTATGGGCCAACAGGCCTTCTGCAGTGTTCCTCCTTTCTTATGTTCTTATGTAAATCCCAATAATCTATTTGCCTTATTACGAACGCTTAGGCTCTGCTGTCTTGGTTTAAGTTTGCTGCTCACCATAGCCCCCAAGTCCTTTTCGCAATCTGTATGGCTAAGTTCTACATTATTTAACTTCCAAGTACTAGGGTTATGGACACTCCCGAGCATAAGAACCTTGCATTTATCTACATTGAACTGCGTCTGCCACTTTTCTGACCAAGAATAGAGATTGTCTAAATCCTCCTGAAATTCCCTAACATCTACGTTTGAATCAATTATCCTACCTATCTTAGTGTCATCGGCGAATTTGCTCATATCACTAGTAATACCCTCATCAAGGTTATTGATATATATTATAAACAACAACGGGCCTAAGACTGATCCCTGTGGTACGCCACTTGTTACATATCCTCACTCGGATTTAGCCCCATTTATGGACACTCTCTGCTTCCTGTCTGTGAGCCATGACTCGATCCATGAGAGCACTTTTCCCTGAATGCCATGAGCTGCCACTTTCTTTAACATAAGAACATAAGAACATAAGAAAGGAGGAACACTGCAGCAGGCCTGTTGGCCCATACTAGGCAGGTCCTTTACAATTCATCCCACTAACAAACATTTGACCTTCCCAATTTTCAATGCTACCCATGAAATAAGCTCTGATGTGCAAGTCCCACTCAAATCCAACCCATCCCACTCATGTATTTATCCAACCTAAATTTGAAACTACCCAAAGTCCTAGCCTCAATAACCCAACTAGGTAGACTGTTCCACTCATCTACTGGTATAAACCTTGGTAATAAATACCGACAAGTTGGTTTAGAAAGACACGTAAGCAAACACTATAACATATTTATTAGAAAACGTTTCGGTCCTGGGACCTTGATCACTTCTAACATACAGAGGTAGAAAGACATTATATATAGGCGGAGAGTGAGATGTGACGCACGTGACCTGAGGAATGTCATAAGAACATAAGAATGGAGGAACACTGTAGAAGGCCTACTGGCCCATGCGAGGCAGGTCCTTATCAAAACAATTTCCAAACCAATACTTTCCTATGTCCTTTCTAAATCTAAACTTATCTAATTTAAATCCATTACTGCGGGTTCTCTCTTAGAGAGATATCCTCAAGACCTTGTTAATATCCCCTTTATTAATACCTATCTTCCACTTATACACTTCGATCAGGTCTCGACACTTCGATCAGGTCTCACACTTCGATCAGGTCTTAAATACACTTCGATCAGGACTTTGGTCCGGAACTCTATCGAAAGCCTTGCTAAAATCTAAGTAAATAATATCAAATTCTTTATCGTGATCAAGAGCCTCAAAAGCTTATATGTGGCATTTTGCCTAGAAGAGATGTTGGTAATGAATGGTTGTCCAGAGCAATTGGTATTAATTGTTGGCTCGATAAATACTGTAAGGATAATGCAGTACCATTCATTGACAACTGGAACAACTTCTATGGCCGAAATGACAAGTATGCCAGGGATGGGGTTCACTTATCCAGGGCATGTGTGGGTTTTCTTGCTAGCTCAGTTCATGGGGTTGTTAGGACTTTACACTAGGAATAGTTAGAGGTATGGGTTTAGAAATGATAAATAATGAGTATGGATATATTGACTTATGCTATGATATTAAGAATCTTAATAGTAACTGTTATGGAGTAACTCTGGATAATGATAATTTCAGAAATTGTGTAAAAACAAAGATGTATAGGAAAAATGTGCAGAAGAAAAAACATATGATGGTATTTTATGCTAACAGTCGAAGTGCAAGAAATAAAATTAATGAACTACGTTTGGTAGCATGTGCTGGGAACTTTGATGTCATTGCATTCTACAAGATTGATGGACTGAACACATCGACTCCAGGCTGAGGGGCTGATTACCTCAAACTACTCCTCTCCTTACGCCTTTCTACTTTGTATTGGACTGATGAAGCCACTGTGTGGCGAAACGTTTCCTGAATAAAGATTCCCATATGTTGCATAAGTGTCCCAATCATCATCCAACTGGGAAGATTGTTCCGCGCATCTACAATTCTGTTAGAAAACCAGTACTTACCTATGTCCTTTCTAAATCTAAATTTATCCAACTTAAATCCATTATTTCTGGTTCTTACCTGGTTCGACACCCTCAGTACTTTATTAATATCTCCCTTGTTTATGCCCGTCATCCACTTATACACTTCAATGATATCTTCCCTAATTCTACGCCTCTCCAGAGAGTGGAGATTTAAGGCTTTAAGTCTATCTTCATACGGGAGGCTCCTTACACAGTAAATCATTTTAGTCATTCCTCTCTGTATGTTCTCTAATGGTGACGTGTACTTTGAGTGGTGACGTGTACTTAGCTCTGTGAAGACCTGTTTGTGTGCTCTCTGTGAATCTGAACCAGGATGCCCTCTCTTGAGCAACTTTACCAGCAGCTGAGAGAAGAGCTCAGAGTTGCTAAGATGGAGATACGGCGATTAACGGAGGAGAACAAGAGGATTCGTAGTAATCCTCCTGTTGTGAGTCCCCAGGTTAAGAGGGGAGCTTGGTCAGTGGCCGGGCAACATGGAACCAAGCTGAAGATCAAGAAAACGGTTGGAGAGGCAGAAACAACGAGAAACCAGAAGACTACCGTGGAAACTTCCAACCCATTCTCGGTGCTACCTGACGAATGTGAGTGTTCTACTGGGAATGCCACAACGAGCACCAAAGAAGCATTGGCAGACGTGAGTGAGACATCCCTAGAAACCCCAACGAAAACCATCGAGAACGTCTTGACGAATTCTACAAGTGGTGTAATGCTACCTGGCGAATGCGAGTCGACTACTCGGAGCATCACGACGGACGATGCCAAGGAAGGTAAAAACATTGTTGTTGTTGGGATAGCCAGATTAGGTACATGGATAGGGCATTCTGCTTGAAGGATAGGAGTAGGAGGCAGAGAGTGTGTTTTCCTGGGGCTGGGATGAAGGATATTGTTAGCCGTCTGGATGACATCATGAGAGGTAATGGGAGCAATCCTATTATCTGTCTCAGTGCTGGAGGCAACGATGTTGGCAGATGTAGGAGTGAGGACCTGATTAGCAGGTATAGGTCAGCAATAGAGATAATTAGGAGGAAGGGTGGGAAACCTGTCATATGTGGCATTTTGCCAAGGAGAGGAGTTGGAAATGAATGGTTGTCCAGAGCAATTGGTGTCAATTGCTGGCTGGACAAATACTGTAAGGAAAATGCGGTAACATTCATTGACAACTGGGACCTCTTCTATGGCAGAAATGACATGTATGCCAGGGATGGGGTTCACTTATCTAGGTGTGGGGTGGGAGCACTGGCCAACGCAGTGGAGGGAGCTGTTAGATCTTTAAACTAGAAATAGTTAGTGGTATGGGTTTTTGCGGGAAAACTGAAGTCGCAGGGTACTAGGAGAACTAGTAATAGGCAAAATAAGGTGGATATTGGAAAGCCAGTGGCACTAATTGACAAGGACAGTAATAGGTTTAGTGGAATAACAGAAAGGAGCTGGAAGGGTAAAGAGAGAGGAGGGTCTTTAAGTATTACACAAATAGTCGCAGTGCTAGGAATAAGATGGACGAGTTGAGACTAGTTGCTAGTACAGGTAACATAGATGTATTTGCCATTACTGAGACGTGGTTTAATTCAAAAAGTCGGGACATGCCTGCAGAATGTCACATTCAGGGTTTTAAATTGTTCCAAGTAGATAGAAGTATCGGGAAGGGGGGTGGGGTGGCATTGTATGTCCGAGATCGCTTGAACTGTTGCATAAAAACGGGTATTAAGTCTGAAGTAACACATACAGAGTCTGTTTGGATAGAATTTTCAGAGGGGCATGAAAAATTAATTTTAGGTGTGATATACCGTCCCCCAAATTTAGATAGGGACCAGAGGAGACTACTATGGGAGGAAATTGTTAGGGCCACAAGGCACGATAATGTAGTAATTCTAGGAGACTTTAACTTTAGTCATATTGATTGGAATTTCTTGACTGGGAATTTAGAATCATACGACTTCTTAGAAGTAGTTCAGGATTGTTTTTTGAAGCAGTTTGTGACAGAACCTTGGAATTTGAGTGGGACTTGCACATCGGAGCTTGTTTCTTGGGTGGCATTGAAAACAGGGCTGGCCAAATGTTTGTTAGTGGGATGAATTGTAAAGGATCTGCCTAGTATGGGCCAACAGGCCTGCTGCAGTGTTCCTCCTTTCTTATGTTCTTATATCCATCCTGTAGTAAGGGTACCAAAACTGAGCAGCATAATCCAAATGAGGCCTCACTAGTGATGTATAGAGCTGTAAAATAACTTTTGGACTTCTGTTACTTATACTTCTTGAGATAAATCTAAGTAATCTGTTGGCCTTGTTGCGCACACTAAGGCACTGCTGTCTTGGCTTTAGATTTCTGTTTACCATGACTCCCAAGTCTTTTTCACATTCTGTATGATCAAGCTCTACTTCACCTAGATTATAGCTTCGAGGGTTATTTTTATTACGAAGGGCTAGTACCTTACACTTATCTACATTGAACTCATCTGCCATTTTTCAGACCAAGACATTAATTTGTCCAAATCCTCCTGGAGTTCATTGATATCCTCCTCAGAGTGAATTATACGGCCTCTCTTTGTATCATCAGCAGACTTACTCATGCCACTTGCAATCTCTTCATCAAGGTCATTAATGTAAATTATGAACAAGAGAGAGCCTGTTGATGAACATCAAAATGGTATACAATACCGACAGGTTGGTAGGTAAGACACATAGGCAACAGTTAGGCATAGGCAATAGACACATAGGCAATAGTTCCTGACTATGGAACTGAACTTCTCCAGGCTGAGGGACTGACAACCTCAAATTCTACGACTTCAAGGGTGATGGACTGATTACATCGTCTTCACATCTCTACTGTTCCTGCCTACTTTCTGTATTCGACTGAAGAAGCCTACTGTGTAGGCGAAACGTTTCGGAACAAAGTTGCCAAACTGTTGCCTATGTGTCTTACCTACCAAGAGAGGTCCTAAAACTGATCCTTGTGGAACGCCACTAGTGACTAATTCCCATTCAGATTTCACTTCATTAATGGTAACTGCTTTCTATTGGTAAGCCATGCCTCTATCCATGCTAGAACTTTACCTCCTATACCATTAGCTGCCACTTTTCTTAAGAGTCTCTTGTGAGGTCCTGTATCGAAGGCTTTACTAAAATCCAAATAAACAATATCATATTCCTTATCACTGTCAACTTCCTCAAATGTTCTATTGAGGAACGTCAGTAAGTTTGTCAGGCAGGAACGACCTCTCGTGAATCCATGCAGAGATTCATTTATTAAGTTATGCTCTTCAAGGTGACTTCTAATAATGTCAGCTATAATTTATTCTAATAACTTGCCCACTATAGATGTCAGGCTTATTGGACGGTAATTTGAAGGAACGGACTTATCCCCTGATTTGAATATAGGAACCACATTAGCCATCTTCCACAACTCTGGCACAACACCGGTAAGGATGGACGCATTAAACACACTCGTTAATGGCTGACTAAGCTCTATCTTGCATTCCTTAAGTACCCTGGAAAACAACTCATCGGGTCCCGAGGACTTATTTTGCTTCAGTTTGTCTATCTGTTTAATAACCATGTCCCTCGTGACAGTAAAATTAGTTAATTTAAATTCACCAGGAACTAAATAATTGTTAATTATTGGAATCTCATTTACATCTTCCTTTGTAAAAACTTACAAAAAATAATCATTAAATAAAGAACACATTTTCAGTTCGTTATCCGTCAGCTGTCCATTCCCAATTTTCAGAGGTCCTACTTTTTCCTTCACCTTCGTCCTATACACTTGAAAGAACCACTTTGGATTAGTCTTTGATTCATTAGCAACTCTAATTTCATAGTCACGTTTAGCCTTTCTAATCGCCTTTTTTACTTCTCTTTTAAGCTGAACATATTGGTCAGTAAGGTTAACCTCTCCTCTTCTGATGCGCCTATAAATTCCCCCTTTCTCCCCTAATAGATGCTTTAGCCTCCTGTTAACCCATTTGGGATCGTTATTATTAGACCTAATTTCTCTCTGGGGAATGTATATACTCTGAGCACGGTGTACATTATTAAGAAAAAAATCATAAAAGTAGATCCCTTCATAATCATAAGTATGGTCATCGTCAATAAAATCGATAGCTAGATAACCCCAATCAAGATTAGACAGGTGTTCCCTTAGTTCATTATAATCGGCAGAACGGAAATCAGGGATTTTTACTGTATTATCATTATTCTTGCATTCCCAATTAATGCTAAAAGTGATGGATTTGTGATCACTTGCGCCAAGCTCTTCAGTGATCTCCAGATTATTTACGAGTGTTTCCTTATTTGACAAGACTAGGTCTAGCAAATTATTACCCCTGGTAGGCTCTGTTACGCACTACTTCAGAAAACAGTCCTGAACTGCTTCCATAAAGTCACTGGACTCTAGATTACCTGTCAATTTTAGTCAGTTTGACTAAAATTAAAGTCCCCTACTATGACTATGTTATTGTGTCTAGAAGCCCTAACAATTTCGCCCCAAAGAAGTCTCCCTCTATCGTGATCCAAGCCTGGAGGTCGGTATATTACACCTAGAATTAGTTTTTCTTGACCCTCTACAAACTCTACCCAAACAGATTCTGTTACTGCTCCATCTATTTTTATACCTGTTTTTATGCAACAATTAATATTTTCTCGAACATACAATGCAACTCCTCCCCCCCTTCCCATTACATCTATCCACATGGAACAACTTAAACCCTTGAATATTACACTCAGCAGTCATATCCCGACTCTTTAAATCATACCACGTTTCAGTTAATGCAATGACATCAAAGTTCCCAGCACATGCTACCAAACGTAGTTCATTAACTTTATTTCTTGCACTTCGACTGTTAGCATAAAATACCATCATATGCTTTCTCTTCTGCACATTTTTCCTATTCATCTTTGTTTTTACACAATTTCTGAAATTATCATTACCCAGAGTTACTCCATGACAGTTACTATTAAGATTCTTAATATCAGAGCATAAGTCAATATGTCCATACTCATTATTTATCATTTCTAAACCCATACCTCGAACTAATCCTAGTTTAACGTCCTAACAACCCCCTCAACTGAGCTAGCAAAAAAACTCACACTTACCCTGGATAAGTGAACCCCATCCCTGGCATACATGTCATTTCGGCCATAGAAATTGTCCCAATTGTCAATGAATGTTACTGCATTATCCTTACAGTGTTTATCGAGCCAACAATTAATACCAATTGCTCTGGACAACCATTCATTACCAACACCTCTTCTTGGTAAAATGCCACATATAACAGGGCGCCCCCCCCCCCTTCTTCCTAATTATGTCTATAGCTGTTCTGAACTTTCTAACTAAATCCTAACTTCTACGCTTGCCTACATCATTGCCTCCAGCACTGAGGCAAATAATAGGATTGATCCCATTACCGTTCATGATGTTGTCAAGCCGGCTAACAATGTCCTCCATCCTAGCCCCAAAAAGCAAACCCTCTGTCTCCTACTCCTGTCCTTCAAGCAGAACGCCCTATCCATGTATTTAACCTGGCTATCCCCAGCAACAACAATATTCTTACCTTCCTTGGTGCCGTTCGTCGTGACGTTCCCAGTAGTCTACTAACATTCGTCGGGTAGCACGTAGAATGCATTAGATGTTTCCACAGCAGTCTCTTTCTTCTTCATCGTTTCTGTCATTCCATTCTTCTTGATCGTCAACTTCGTTCCATGCTGTCCTGTCACTGACCACGTTCCCTTCTTGACCTGAGGACTCAAAACAGGAGGACTACTACGAATCTTCTTGTTTTCCTCAGTCAATCGCCGTATCTCCATCTTCGCTACTCTCAATTCTTCCTGACCGAGGCCTCCTGCTGGCTTACGGGCCCACCCCTTTAATTACCTCTACTGATTTGCGAAAGCCTTTAACAGAAGCAAAACTGCAAATAATTAAGGTATTTTGATCTTTAATCAACAATCTATCGGAGTTTGTCTACCTTTTTTTGTCCTAATACTATTATTAGTTTGCTGCGTACAAACTGCACCCATAAAATCTACTTGAGATTCTGGTCTCCTGAAGAAATTATTAAAAATGACAGGGGCTCTCGTGGTCTTGTGGTTAAAGCTCTCGCTTCACACGGCGAAGGTCTGGGTTTGATTCCCAGCCGGTAGAAACATTGAGCGTGTTTCTTCACACCTGTTGTCTATGTTCACCCATCAGTGTGAAATGGGTACCAGGGTGGGTCGCATCCTGGGACACTGACCTAATTTGCCCGAAATGCTCAGCTTAACATTCTATATAGTAGTATGTCATTGATGTCAGCTAGGCCTGTATACCATGTACATGTACTTGTAGTAAATAAAGATATTATATTATTATTACGTATCTTCATCTCTGCTATCACAGATATATACTACCAACGTGCCCACAACACCAGCACAGGTTCCAATACGTAGTATTGAGAGGATGCACACCATCCATTCCCATATTTTTTGGACAACAAGATGTATTGGATCATATTGTGCAATTGCTTTAAGTGCACTGTGAATCTGAGAAAATTGTATATTTTCTTCCAGCCCATTTGCCAATCACCATAAGTGGTGCCATGATGGCACGCAATCTAGCAGTAAATATTTACTGACCAGACTGTCAACAAGGAGGCCTGGTTCGAAAGCGGGATGCAGGGGCAAGTTGATCCTCACAACCATTAGAAGTAGAAAAAATAAACACTAATTAAGCTAAATCTACTCCATGATTACATTTAAAACGTTATTTAAACATAATTAATGTTAGAATAAATTTTCAAAAAAAAAATTAAATTTTCGGAAAATTCAAAGGAGAGGCGGGAAAAAAATCCTGCTGAGTATATAGTCCAACTTCTTCTATGCACTTTTTACTCAGTATTTAAAAGATCGAGTAATTTTGCATGTGTGAAAAGCCTTCAGTCCCTCTACTGAGAGAACTAGCCTCTAAGCAGAATTAAATGCTGTATGCTTAATCGTAAATCAATAGCATCTACTGAGCCTCTCACAACATACGTCAAAAGAGTCATCTCTAGATTTTATACAAAAAAAAAAAAAATAAGCCGAAAGGTTTTGAAAGTTGCTTTTTATTTAGATACGTCTCCAGACTCCGAGAAATTGTTCCCTCCAGTTGAGGTGCTGAACCATGATAAAAGAAATACGATCTGATTTATATCTTTTTTAAACTTTTAGACAAATTCACACTAAGAAAAATGTTCAGGTGACCGCATACGAGGTACTGGAGGAAAAAGATTCACGGATAGACACAGATTACAGAAGGAAAAAGTCACCAGATGAAGGTTTTCAACGTCGATTGAGGGAGTATGTTATGACATGAAATATGAAAAATAATAATTATTAAATATAATAAAATAAATTTCTAATGATTTTTTGTACAATTTTTTTACATGAGACGAAAAGCCTATTCTGATGGGCTTCAAATATTCAGTGCTGGTGTATGGTATCTAAGACAAGGTTTCTGCCACTGTTAACGTGTTCAGGTGTCCTATGAGCAAAGTTATATAATTTGCTCCAAAATTTCTGGATGGGTTCTGATCACTTTCAACATCTTCTGCCACTTTCTTCGCTAACGGCGGAGAATGAAATTTTAGGGTATTGATTCTTATTAACCAATTTTGCATTCAAAATAGTGTGAAATTTTTATTCCTTAAATATACCTGAGTTTGCCTTTGTGGAATGTTTTCAACATTGAATGACTGTTGCATCTTATGGACAGGATAATACACATTAATTGTGATGTGTGTACGGACAAATGCGTTAAAATACACAATTAGTTAAAAGGGGGAATTGCTGGAATTCGTGAAATAACTGGAAAAAGCCTCTTTTGAGGGGCTTCCAAATTTTCTGCCTGGTGTGCCGTGCAGAAGGCAAGACTTGCATTGTCATCTGGGTATATAAGTAAAACTTTGCCAGTTTTATAAATTAAAAGTGCAGCTGATTTTCCCTGAATTAGCAAAGAAAGCCTCTTCTGACCGGCTTCAAAATTGTTAATGCTGAAGCACTCGATATGAAGGATGACTCCCTATAAGTTTAGAACATGCAATTGTGAATTTCCAACTCTAAATTAATCAGAGCTCTAAATGTATTTTTTGTCAGATTCTTTATACAAGAGATTAGGTCGTCATTCTTCTCTGTATGATTTCCAACGCATGCAAATGTTCTTTTTTTTTTAATATGAAGACTAGGACTGCTCCGCATAATCATTTAAAGTGAGTACATATTCAAAGCATTTATCTACGTGTAATTCTCCTTCACAATAACTAGTGCGCCGAGGAGAGCCACACTCTGAGAAGATGTCTTGAATCTGCTCTCGTTACCCCTCAAACAATTTCCCACAGAAAAGCGGTTTTTTCTACTTAGCTGAACCTTTGGTCAGAAAACTTACTGTAGCTTTTGGAACTGAGGTGACTTGAGATATACCTACCTGCTCTTCACCCCGCCTCACTACCAGTTGTATGCTCTTCACCCCGCCTCACTACCAGTTGTATGCTCTTCACCCCGCCTCACTACCAGTTGTATGCTCTTCACCCGGCCTCACTACCAGTTGTATGCTCTTCACCCCGCCTCACTACCAGTTGTATGTTCTTCACCCCGCCTCACTACCAGTTGTATGCTCTTCACCCCGCCTCACTACAAGTTGTATGTTCTTCATCCCGCCTCACTACCAGTTGTATGTTCTTCACCCCGCCTCACTACCAGTAGTATGTTCTTCACCCCCGCCTCACTACCAGTAGTATGTTCTTCACCCCCGCCTCACTACCAGTAGTATGTTCTTCACCCCCGCCTCACTACCAGTAGTATGTTCTTCACCCCCGCCTCACTACCAGTTGTATGTTCTTCACCCCGCCTCACTACCAGTAGTATGTTCTTCACCCCCGCCTCACTACCAGTAGTATGTTCTTCACCCCGCCTCACTACCAGTAGTATGTTCTTCACCCCCGCCTCACTACCAGTTGTATGCTCTTCACCCCCGCCTCACTAAAAGTTGTATGTTCTTCACCCCCGCCTCACTACCAGTTGTATGTTCTTCACCCCCGCCTCACTATCAGTTGTATGCTCTTCACTTCCGCCTGACTACCAGTTGTAAGTTCTTCACCTCGCCTCACTACCAGTTGTATGCTCTTCACCCCGCCTCACTACCAGTTGTATGCTCTTCACCTCGCCTCACTACCAACTGTATGCTCTTCACCCCCGCCTCACTACCAGTTGTATGTTCTTCACCCCGCCTCACTACCAGTTGTATGCTCTTCACCCCGCCTCACTACCTGTTGTATGCTCTTCACCTCGCCTCACTACCAGTTGTATGCTCTTCACCTCGCCTCACTACCAGCTGTATGCTCTTCACCCCCGCCTCACTACCAGTTGTATGTTCTTCACCCCGCCTCACTACCAGTTGTATGCTCTTCACCCCGCCTCACTACCAGTTGTATGCTCTTCACCTCGCCTCACTACCAGGTGTATGTTCTTCACCCCGCCTCACTACCAGTTGTATGTTCTTCACCCCGCCTCACTACCAGTTGTATGCTCTTCACCCGCCTCACTACCAGTTGTATGCTCTTCACCCCGCCTCACTACCAGTTGTATGCTCTTCACCCCGCCTCACTACCAGTTGTATGCTCTTCATCCCGCCTCACTACCAGTTGTATGCTCTTCACCCCGCCTCACTACCAGTCGTATGCTCTTCACCCCGCCTCACTACCAGTTGTTTGCTCTTCACCCCGCCTCACTACCAGTTGTGTGCTCTTCACCCCGCCTCACTACCAGTTGTATGCTCTTCACCCCCGCCTCACTACCAGTTGTATGCTCTTCACCCCGCCTCACTACCAGTTGTATGCTCTTCACCCCGCCTCACTACCAGTTGTATGCTCTTCACCCCGCCTCACTACCAATTGTATGTTCTTCACCCCGCCTCATTACCTGGTGTATGCTCTTCACATCGCCTCACTACCAGTTGTATGTTCATGCAAACTTGCTGGAAGTCTAAGACCCTCTCACATAAAACCTCCTATACCCTATCCCTACAACCCTTCCTAGGACAACCCCTACCCCATCTTCCTTCCGATACAGATTTATACTCCCTCCAGGTCATTGTATTTTGTTTCATCCTCTCTAAATGTCCGAATCATCTTAACAACCCACCTCCCCTCAGTCCTCTGGATAATACTTTTACAAATCCCGCACCTCCTAATCTCCAAGCAACAAATTCTCTGCATATTATTCACACCACACATTGCCCTCAGCCACTACGTCATTGTCTCTAGTCTTCTTATTGAGCGAGTTTCTGAGTTTCCTCCTCTTTCAGGAGGAAACTCAGAATTTTTATGGTTACATTCATGGTGACGTTTTAAATTACTAGTTTTAAAGTGGCTGATGGTTGTATGACAGAAAAAGCACAGAATCTTTTCACCCTTAACAGTAAAAGCAAAATCTTCCTCCCATTGTTGGTTAAACACTCTTTTCTTGTTCTTTTTTCCGTTTTATACTCTTCTGTTCCTCATTCACTTTAAATAAGGGTTTTATAACTTTAATAAATTCTTATGACTGATTAATTAAATCAGAAAATTACTTATCTACACTGCACTGCACTAGTTAGACTCCTCTTCCACAACAAGCGTGTAACTTGTGTGTACTGCATGAAGACCGATGGTGCAGAGTTCAGTTGCATCATCCGTGCTTGTTTAAAACATGGTTTAATAATGTTCAGCAAGTTTAAACATCAGTTTGGACACAAAATGCGTATGGATGTTCGAAAAGATATTGTAAATTACTCACATATATAAAATATTCTAATATTGATACATTTTATTACTATACCTGGAGTATACCTGGAGAGGATCTCGGGGGTCAGCGCCCCCGCTGCCCAGTCTGTGACCGGGCTTCATGGTGGATCAGGGCCTGATCAACCAGGCAGTTACTGTTGGCCGCACGTAAACCGACGTACGAACCACAGCCCGGTTGATCAGGTATAGACTTTAAGTGCCTGTCCAAAACCTTGAAGACATCCAGGGGTCTATTGGTAATCCCCTATATTATAAAATTTTAGGAAAAATGGCGTCGGCACCAATACCCTCTCGGGATCCGCAGTTTGCTCACCGATGCTGATTATATATATATATATATATATATATATATATATATATATATATATATATATATATATATATATATATATATATATATATATATATAAGGCGGAGAGCCGCGGTATTACGGAGGGGTGAGGCATGTACCCATTGCCGAATTGGAAACTGTTAGGAGGAAGTCCCTAGTATGTAGTGTGCTCACAGCTTGAAAACAGGCAAATCGCCGTGTTGAACATCGTGGCCCTGAGCATGTTAATATGAACCTTTTCAGCATTATGGCCATCCCCTCTGGGTTGTTTGTATGCTAGTGCTGAAGAATGAGACATAACGAAATCTTTATCAATCAGCAAATTTTAAGGGAGTTTGCCCTATACGGCAAGTTCAACTTAGTAAGCACGACATATATATACAGAGAGGGCATTATCAGTAAATTAATATAAATATCACACACGCATTTATCTAGTCGGAAGTATTCATTTTATTTTTAAATTCTTTGGGTTAAAGCCCTTCGACTGCACAAAGATCATTAACTAAAATAGTGGGAAATAATATTATGCACACTCATCGGCAAATCATTTACCAGTCATCGTCACTCTTAAAATAGTAACTGAGTGGACACACGTATTCATAACCAAATGCTGCTTACTGCGTCGAGGACTTACCATATGTCTCCATCGGCCTTAATTCATGATGAGATTGAGACACATGTGCAACATCTGGGTATCTTTATTGTAGACGTTTCGCCATCCAGTGGCTTTATCAATACAAATTCTAGGACATAACTTGAAGACAGAACTATGTACAGAAGATGACACATGTTGCACATGTGTCTTAATCTCATCTTGTCGGTATTATATACCATTCGTACACGGCCTTAATTCATCTTATTTTCAGTGCGGCCAACAGTACGTGCTGAAGAGGCCTTTGTTCATTCCCTTATATACTTGTATATATAAAAGGTGAGAGTTTTTTTTGGTTCACTGAACATCAGTGCTGAATGCGAAGGAATGGTGTATAAAAAAATGAGTGCCTTTGAAAACCCAACCATTGCAAACAACGAGGTGGACATGGTTGTAATAAGGAAAGGAATATAACTCCCCACTGAAAATACTTGCCAACTACGACAGTCATCCTTGAAAAATACGATCATTAAAGAATGCTGCATATCCTTCCCCTGCAGAGGACGTGCAGCCAAAGTTTTAAACCAGTGTCATTACTCAGACTCTTTACAAGGAAAATTCCTTGTGTTGCAGCACAAGGAAATTGTGTGCGTCAAAATTAAAAAAGTAAACATAGGAATAAATATAAGTTAGTGAAATCAGTTTAAACAGATTAATCCAGTAGAGATAAAATTAGCGAAATTACAGAAATTACACAGAAAATCAATAAATATGTAGTGGGCATTTATAAGGAATGAAAACTCGGTCATTATTTTCCAAGTGCGTTCGTGCAAGCTAATTTTATCGTGACATTCGTGGTTCAGTGTAGAAAATATGCTAAAGAATTTAGCCATACAGTATAACAGTAATACTGCGCCTTACTTGCAGTGTTCATTTGCCTATTTACGCAGATTAAATTTTAACTTTGGTGTCGAGTGCCATCACGGGTCGCCAGAAGTTACAAAAAAAAAAAAAAATGAACTCAGTCGCTGTCTTGATAGGATTTAATTCATAGTTGTCTGAAGGCGTATAATAGAAAGAATGACAAGGATATGAAGTGAAATATAAGAATAGATAAAAAGCTAGTGTAGACGCCATGTTAGAAAATAAGTGTAAAATATAAAATATAATACGTTGTGGGAACAGTACAGGACGATGGTCTAAGACGTAAATAAAGAACTGCAGAAGACACAGTTGTGCCATGTTTTGCACAATACTCTTGTAAATTATTCCAGGACCTAATCATGCGTGCAGCCAGCAGCAACAGCCTGGTTGATCAGGCTCTGATCCACCAGGAGGCCTGGTCACAGACCGGGCCGCGGGGGCGTTGACCCCCGGAACTCTCTCCAGGTAAACTCCAGGTGAGCGGGAAGGTGGTAAAAGTTCCTTCTGGCGTAGTTCAACAACACTTTAAATCGTAGAACCTCCATGGAAGCCGAGTCTTGGGTAGTAAGCAAAGTCATTTCTTAAGCATCTACTGTACCCTACAGTCTATTTCTATCCGGACGTTCACGTTACAACCTTCTTCTATTTTATGTTCGTCGTTAGTCAGTGTTATCTAACCAGGATTCAGAAATGGTAGTTACCGCAGGCTTAGTTTTGTTTAAAAGAATCCTAACTCCCGTCATTATAAGAAAAAAGTGGTCTAGAATTGGCAGGACACTAGTGAGGACCTGCTGTATTGAAACAGTCAAAATCCTCATCAGTATTATTCTCCAAGGGTTTATTTGTTATAGAAGACAATTGACACATCATTTGGGTCAGTACCACTAAACGGAAATGGGATTAAGGTGCATTTGTTGCCCACGAAATGATGAGAAGCGCCGTAACTATGAACAAAAGTACAACGGTGTAGATATACCGTTGCATCGTGGCTTGTAAAGTTTGTTTTGCTGGTTACAATGCCGTCTCTGTGACCTCATCATGTACTGGCCATATATTATAAACTCAAGGCTATCACCAAAGCTACCACTAAAAGTATCACTCTAAGGCTATCATCACATTTGTCATTAATAATATTCTGTGTGCACCTCACGTACATTTTTTTCTCTCACATGTATCATATATATATTCCCAGGCGCAGTCACGCAGTAAATGCGACTAAAAACCCTTTTGCTCTCAGGGAACAAAAGAGCGCTTAATTTCCCTCTTTTGCGTCTGTACATTTGTTTGCTGTCCTGGATTACTTTGAATATCACTGTATAGCAGTGCCACAATTAGTGCAGTACACCGCAGTTTTGTTTGTATTGCTACACTTTGTAGTGGCAGTGACATATAGCTATATAATAACCTACGTATTAGATCTCAATATGTAATAAATATTCATCCATAGACCGACAGAACCTAAGGAGAAACTGACATTTGAATGATAAAGTAAAGTATATCTAAAATGAAAAAGCAATGCAATAGTAATCATGAAAAAATCAATGGAAAATGTGAAAGAGAATTTTGAGTTACCACAATATAGAGTTCAGTGTGTGATGCACAGAAAAGGGATATCGTGCTTTCTATCCTGAAATTATTACTGCTACTAGCAATGAGACTGAGCAAGACAAATGTTATTGCATATGTAATATATTCAAAGAGGATCACAGTAAACTTTATTGGAAAGCTTACCAGAAATATATGAGAAGTGGGGAAATGAAGTAGCTACAGATCACATAGCCAGTAAAAGGGTGGAAAAAAAGTGAGCAGAACGGAGTAGAAATGGTGGTGTAAAATAGTGATTCACTAACTGAAAATGAAGAGGCAATACTAGAACATAACCCAGAACAGCACAGTTTACAGAAATATATCTAGAGAGAGACAGGGAGACTCTGATCACCTTTTAGTAAATAAAGCTGCAACAGCCACGAATAGAAGTGGAGAAATATATATGTACTGATTCAATGGAATCAGTAATAAAAATATGTCATATAAGGGACGTTGTTGTTTTGATACAGTCTGCAGTTGTTTTTTTAACCCTGAGATGTGTAAATCAACTTTTGAAAATAATGGCTTGGCAGACATGAAAATGTTACGACCTAAGTTACCCAAAATACCATATGAAAACAAGAATTTGCTGAAAATTTAGACAAAAAGTTATTGCCAAGGAAACAAAACTATTTTTTAAGGTAGACATGTATCTGTATAACAGGTTCTTGGACCTCACTATCACGTGTCTTCCCGTGGTGTTACATTTAGCAGCATGAAGGAAATTGTTATCAGACAAGTATTTCTTTAACTTTGGGACCAGCCTTTGCGTAATTCTGCACTTTTTTAGTTTCTTAACGTGGTTTATCGGGCGTGTACTTCATGTTAATGCTGCCGTATATGTTGTACAGGGTCTTAGAGAACTTTCTCGAGATTACTGAAGACTAACTACTCTTAGATTTATCAGACGAGCATTAGCTGTAAATATTATCAGTTGATATGTGCCTCCAGCAATATGCTAGACACTATGCTCACCCCTGGGTGAAGTACGGAGTCTCTGGAGTCTGTCTGGTCTTCCTGCCCCTCCAATCTTCATAGTAGTAATTTTGGGGGGTTTAATTCAAGTAATCGCTTATCTGACCAATCTTGTTTGTCTAGGTCTATTTGTAACTTTTTGTTGTCCTCATTAGTTTTACATCAACAGCAGAGATTCATCTGCCTCAGTCCTATCTGGTATGTCATTCACATCACTTATCCTAATAACGACCCTTGTAGAACCCCGCTTGTCACTCTTTCACATCCTAACATCACTTCCTGGAAAAACAGTTTCCTTCCACTAAGGCGCTCTTTGAACCACCGATAGTCTAAAGCAGTATTTCAGCGTAGAGAGAACAAGCGATTTGAAGAGAATCATCATAGGCTTGGCGTCTGGTGCAGTGCTCCATCCTTGGGTGGAGGTGACCAGACTGGGTGGGTCATTGGGCTAATCCTGTGGGGGGGGGGGGGGTCATTGGTCTAATCCGGGGGGGGGAGGACCTGCTCCGCATGGGTCAGTAGGCCTGTTGCAGTGTTCTTTCTTTCTTATGTTCTTATTACCCAACCTATCATTTTCTTAACAGATGCGGTAGATACATTGTTGTGGTCTTTGAAGGCGAGATCCTGACATTATCTCTCCCAGGTCCTTCACATTGCTTTCTCGCTCTATTGTATGGTTAGAATTTGTTGTATACCCTGATACAGTTTAAATTTCCTCAAGTTTTCCATATCTGAGTAGTTGAAATTTTTCTTCATTGAACTTCATATTGTTTTGAGAGGCCTATTTGAAGATTTGGTTGATGTCAGCTTGGAGTCTTGCGGTGTCTTCAATGGAGGTCACTGTTATGACAATTCGGGTGTCATCCGCAAAGGAAGACATGAAGCTATGGCTTATATCTCTGTCTATGTCAGATTTGAGGATGAGGAATAGGATGGGAGTGAGTACTGTGCCTTGTGGAACAGAGCTTCTCACCGTAGCTGCCTCAGACTTTACTCTGTTTACTATTGTCCTTGTATTCTATTTCTCAGGAAGTTATAGATCCATCTACCAACTTTTCCTGTTATTCTTTTATCAAGCATTTTGTGCGCTATTACACCATGGTCAGACTTGTCGTAAGCTTTTGCAAAATCTGTGTATACATCTGTATTTTATCCTCTATAACACCCAGGACCTTGTCATAGTGGTTCAGTAGCTGGGACAGGCAGGAGCAACCTGCTCTAAACCCGTGTTACCCTGGGTTGTGTAACTGATGGGTATCTTGCTTATTAGAACCCTTTCAAAGATTGTATGATATGGGATGTTAGTGCTATCAGTTTGTAGTTCCTTGCAATTGCTTGACTGCCACCATTGTTGAGTAGGGCTATATCTGTTATTTTTAGTGAGTGTGGGATGACCCCTGTGTCCATGCTCCCTCTATATAGAACGCTGAAGGCACGTGACAGGGGTTTCTTGCCGTTCTTGATGAACACGAAGTTCCATGAGTCTGGGCCTGGGGCAGAGTGCACGGATATGTATTGCCTTTTCAAAGTCTTGTGGTGTTAGGATAATATCCGAGATTTTTGAAATGACCAAATTTTGGGTCTCGTTCATAAATAATTCATTTGAATTGTCGACCCTTAGTGTGGGTAGCGGCTCGCTGAACATTGAATTGTATAGAGACTTTAGTATCTCACTCATTTCTTGGCTGTCATCTGTGAATGTCCCATCTCGCCTAAGCAGGGGCCCGATACTGGATGTTGTTTTTCCCTTAGATTTGGCATAAGAGAAGAA
Source organism: Cherax quadricarinatus (assembly GCF_038502225.1). Lineage (NCBI taxonomy): Eukaryota > Metazoa > Arthropoda > Malacostraca > Decapoda > Parastacidae > Cherax > Cherax quadricarinatus. Next base: position 43,072,627 of record NC_091308.1, on the reverse strand, counting down.
GTATTTTGTTTTTTGTTTTCAATTTCTTTTATGGCTTTTAGTTCTTCCTGCGATTTTTGTCTCCTGTAATATTCCTTCAGCTTAAGTTCGATATTTGTAATTTCAATGACCAGTGCCTCTCTTCGTATTTCAGATATATTGACCCCTCTCAGCAGCTCTGTGATTCTTCGCCTTCGTCTGCATACGGAGCATCTCTCTCTTTCTAGTTTACATCTTCTCTTTCTTTTTCTTAATAGAATGTGCCTTGAGCAGATCTCAAGAACCAAAGAGTTATTTTTTTCTAGGTAAAGGTTCGGATCCGTGTTGTTTAGAATATCTTCCCAGATTGTTTCATTTAGGACATGGTTGACTTATTCCCATTATGTGTTTTTGATACTGAAGTTGAATTTTGTGAAGACCCCCTCATGAATGATCACATTTTGCTGGTCAGGAGCCCTCTGCATAAATGTTTGTACCTCTATTAAGTTGTGATCTGAGCGCACTGTCTTTGAAACGGTTATATTACGTATCAGATCGCCGTTGTTAGTGAAGATTAGGTCCAACATATTTTCTAGTCTTGCAGGCTCTAATATTTGCTGAATTAAATGAATTTGGTGCAGAGATTTAATAGGTCGTGTGTGTATGAATTTTCATCTGAGCTGTCTGCCTCCATTTTTGGTGTCTCAATTTGAAATCTCCCAGTGGCAAGATGTTTGGGGCAGGAGTTGGGAGATTTCCCAGTTTGTGTACCAAACAAACAAATGCAGGTGGATTATTGAACAAAAGTTGTTCGATAATCCATCTGCATTTGTTTACAACACTCTGAGCTTTCATTCCTTTACAATCTTCTGGTTCTTGTGGCCAAGCTTTTATCTGCTAAGCTAGTGCTGGAGTATACAGGAGAAGGAGGCAGGTATGTCCCCAGAAGATTAGCTTGACTGAACATTGTTTCTTGCGGGATTACCTCCCAGTCCTTTACAAATCTTTCAGTTGCCTAAAGTATTCTCATCCAATGAACCCAGTGAGCCCTTTATTCATCCACAAGCATTATTCACAAGCTCCTCCCTTGCAATATTGCATGTCCTCCTCAGTCTGCTATGGAAAAAAAATACTTTTTTATTCAATTCTTCATTCAATTTGCTCTTTAGAGCTTGTATAATCATATCTAGAATGCCACTAACCTCATACACTCTTCTCACCATTAGTGAGCAAACAGGACTACCTTTAAGTGACAGCCGAGAGGCTATGTTGCTATATAGCTCAACTGCTAGCGCATTCAGCTCACACACTGAGGTCCTTGGTTCGATCCCAGGTATGGGTGGAAACGTTAGGGTGTGTTTCCTTAATACACCTGCTGTTCCTCTTCACCTATCAAGGAAAATAGGTACCTGGGTATTAGCCCACTGGTGTGGGTCGCATTCTGGTGAAAAAAAATGACCAAATTTGCCCGAAATGCTCAGCATAACATTGGGCTTTCTGTATAGTATGTTACTGATGTCAGCGAGGTCTGTAGCCACATCTAGGTGAGCACTTTATTAAGTGCTCACCTAGATGTGGCTACAGGAGTTAATTAAGTCCCAGGTAATGGAGTCGTCTCAGTGTGCTGCTTGCTACGTATGGAGCATGTACTCACGTAATTATGTTAGAGTCAAAGGTCCTGGCCCCACCTCTTCACTAGTCGCTACTAGGTCCACTCTTTCCCTCTCCATGAGATTTATCGCATCTCTTCTTAAAACTTTGTATGGATGCTACCTTCACTACTACATTCTCTAGATGGTCCCACTTCCTGACAACTCTGACTGAAGAAATACTTCCTAACATCGCTGTTGTCGAGAGGGTTAGTGGAGATGTGATGGTTGGAGATAAACACAGTCGTTGGATGGTAACACATACATTAGCAGAGTGTGAGAGGGGAGAGGCCCAGATTGACTGTGTTGCCTATTCGTAGACCTGAGCGCGGAGTTAGGACGAGACTGGGAGTGCAGCGCTCTCATGCGACCTCACGTGACGTCACGCAAGCTAGTCACTGAGCCTAGCAAGGGGTCAACTATGTAAAACATATGGATGGTACTATGATACTCAGATAACATATGCATATACAGGGGATCAGCGACTATGCTGACAGCTCGGTCATGTTACGTATGTCGTCTCGACATACAATACTATGCTATAGGCTGAACAGGCAGGTGGCTCTGGGCTGATTCTGTACAATAGCAAAGACATATGTAACTTAGAACTAATGGATGGTACCGTAATGGATTACGAATTATAAGTACAAATCATAGCATAAAGGATGGAATTGATCGATCGATCTGTATTCATGCACTCTATGGATTCTGAGGAAGAATATATATATTTACAAAGGTGAAAGTAATTAACAACAAAGACAGATCTGGCATGCACAGATCAATAATGCTAAATTCTCAGAATTCGGAGGGAACGTGAACACAATTTTTTTTTCTGAAAACTAATCAGCTTATAACAAAGCACACAGTTGACAACTTCATTCATCTTGGACATCTAATTATACAGGCTATGTACATTTAAACCCAACTCTGCGAGGGTAAGATTTACATATGCAGAATGGTTATCGTCTTTGGGAGGATCGAATTCCTTTGCAATGGCTAACACATGTCTTGACTGAGGGCGATCTGAACAAGTATCTACAAAAGATACAGCTACAATCACTAGTGACTGTGGAATTACTAACTGGTATACTCTTCTGCTTGGAGTACCCAACTCGGCTGTTCGATACAGTAATTCTTGGCTCATTACAAAGTCACTAATGGGTGCTGGTGGCTTCCCAGTCAGAATAAGATTTTCATGGAGCAGGAATCGAATCACACCAGATTTCTCTTAATCATTCCTCGTAGGATATACCCCTTAGCTCCAGTGCTAGTCTTGTTGCAAACCTTTGCACCTTCTCTAATTTCTTGACGTGCTTGACCTGGTGTGAGTTCCATACTGATGCTAAATACTCCAATATGGGACTTACATACACGGTGTACAGAGTCTGGAACGATTCCTTACTAAGGTGTTGAAACGCTGTTCTTAAGTTTACCAGCCGTCCATATGCTGTTGCAGTTATTTGGTTGATATGCGCCTCAGATGTGCTTGGTATTATATTCACCCCAAGATCCCATTCTTTGAGTGAGGTTTGCAGTCCTTGGCCCCCTAGCCTGTACTCTGTCTGCGATCTTTTTTGACCTTCCACAATCCTCCTGACCTATTGCTAAATCCCTTTGCAGTCCTACCTGCTCCTCATCCATTTGAATTCTCTGCATTAGTTTCAGACTGTCTCCAAACAGGGACACCTCTGAATCTATCCCTTCCGTTAAGTCATTTACATATACCCAAAACATCATCCCTAGGATTGACCCATGTAGAACCCCGCTCGTCACAGGCGCCACTCTGATACCTTGTTACGTACCATCACTCGTTGTTTCCTTCCCGTTAGGTATGCTCTGATCCATTTTAGTGCCATTCTTGTTATTCCTGCCTACTCATCTAGCTTTCGCACTAATCTCTTCTACGGAACTGTGAAAAAAGCCTTCTTACAGTCCAAGAAAATGTAATCTACACACCCCTATCTCCTGTCTTACTTCTGTTAACTTGTAGTAAAACTTATGTAGGTTTGTGACACAGGAATTCCTCTCTCTGAAACCGTGATGGTTATCGTGTAAGAGCTCATTCCTCTCCAGTTGCTCCTCCATTCTACTCCTGATAACCATCTCCGTGACTTAACATACTATACAGATCAGTGATTCTGGTTTGTAGCTTAGCTTAATGCTGCCTGTCTGTCTCATGACTGTCTAGTCCCCTCTTGTAGTTTGGTTTCTACTGTCCTGACTCAGTGTCCTAATTGTTCTGCTTCACTCTCCACTTAAATACAATGAAGTCGAAGCTCAGGACCAAGTGATCACTAGCTCTGAAGGGTCTTTCATTTGTGATGTTCACAATGTCTGAACTTCTCAAGGTCAATATGAGGTCCAGCCTTGCTGGTTTATCCTTTCCTCTCCACTCACACTCATTCATTATTGTGTTTGCGTTGGTGTACCAAACCTTCAGCTTCTATTTCTAACCTGTATTCTTGGGGATTTGTGGAGGCTCAGGGAATGGGAGATCTGGCAGGATACTATGGGAGGTTAATGTGTATGTGGAGTTGGTGCTGGGGAGATTGGGGCTATGAGTGCGGAGTGGGGATTATTTTGGGTTAATTTGCTTAGTTGCAGTGTTCTGTGGATGGTTGTGTTTGCTGGTCCTCCTAACCCTGAGTGCTCCTGCCTCTCTTTCTTGCCTCTTGCATCTATTCTCTTTTTCTGTCATTCTGTTTGCATTCTGTCATGGTTGAGGTACACTCACTTGCATTTTGTTTCTTTTAGTCACGGATTCTTTTGAAGGATCCTGTTTCGCACATATTCTGTCCTGAAAATCAATTTGACTGGCCGATTTTTTCCCCTCATGTATCCCACTATTCTCTGAAAAATTATCATCTTAATCATGTCCTCCTCTCTTGTTTGTTTGATGATATTTTCAATCTCTATTTTTTTCCTATTGTCTTTCTCCATATGTCCTCCCTTCGGCCTTCTTCTTTCCCTATCACTTTGCCCTCTGCATCTCTGGGTCTGATTTAAGCAGGACCATTATTGACTGATAGTACCTCTGAAGACGACCTTTCACATTCCCTACCTACAATCCTCTCATCACTGTCCCTGTACCCAGTGGCATGCCACTTTCACTCCTTGATATTTCCTGGATCTCTTGATGTCCTGATAGGGCCTCTGTGTAGGTGTTTTCTCTTTACTTTTGTCCCCTCAATGGATAGTGGTATTCCTACTCCTCATGCCATGCCCTTCTGTTCTTTGACTCTATACCTTGCTTCTGCTTTTTCAGTTTATCTTCTAGGCCTCTGGAGCTTTGGCTTCCAGCTCCCACTTTTTGCTCTCTGCATTCATCCTTTCCTCCATTTTAGTGAAAAGTTCATCAACCTTCTTTAGCACTCTTGTTCCATCTTTCTCTTGAGCTCTGCCATCCTTTCTTCCTTTCCAATTTCCAGACCAATCTTCCTTTGTTACCTTGGCTCTTTGTCTTCCTCTCGGAGATCCCATTTCTTTTACATCATTTATCACAAAAATGTGTATGTGAGTTGTATGTATGTGTATACGAGCATGTGTTTGTGTGTGGGGGGAGGGTGTAAGTGTGAGGGGGGAAAGTATGTGTGAGGGAGTGTGAGAATGTATAGGTGCATGTGAGTGTATAAGAGTGTATGTGTAGGAGAGTGAGGGAGAATGGGATAATGTGTGACACTGAGTGTGTGGGGGGATGGGAGTGTGTGTGTGAAAGAGAGGGACTGAGGGAGTGTGAGAGAATGTGTGTATGTGTGTGTGTGTGTGTGTGGGAGAGTGTGCAAGGAGTGTGAGATTGTGAAAGAATGTGCGTGTGTGTGTGTTTGGGAATGTATATGGCAGTCATTGCAGAGTCAATGTGTGTGTGTATGTGTACATGTATAGGTATGTCTGTAATGGTGTATATAGTTCTAGTTATGTCCTAGAATCTGTACTGATAAAGCCACTAGATGGCGAAACGTCTACAATAAAGATACCCAGATGTTGCACATGTCTTAACTTTCATCGTATCGGGAGTCCCCATGTAACAGTTTGTATGTGCGTGTGCGTCTTGTGTACACAAAATGCGTGGTGTGCGTGCATGTGTAGGAGGGGTCAGTGTTAACATTACAAGGTGACAAGGGACTGCACTCACCTATATTTACTCACCTATTTGTACTCACCTATATGTAGTTGCAGGGGTTGAGTCATAGTTCCTGGCCCCGCCTCTTCACTGGTCGATACTAATTCACTCTCTCCCTGCTCCATGATCTCTGTCATACTTCTTCTTGAAGTTATTTATGGAACTTGTTTCCACTACTTCCTAACATCCCTATGACTTATCTGGGTTTTCAGCTTCCAATTGTGTCCCCTTGTTTCTGTATCCTATCTCTGAAACATTCGATCCTTGTCCACCTTGTCAATACCTCTCAGTATTTTATACGTTGTTATCATGTCCCCTCTATCCCTCCTGTCCTTTGTCATCAGGTTGAGTTCATTTAACGTCTCCCCATAAGACATACACCTCAGTTCCGGGACTAATCGTGTTGCAAATTTTTGCACTTTCTCCAATTTCTTGACGTGTTTGACTAAGTGAGGGTTCCATACTGGCGCTGCATATTCCGGTAAAGGCCTTACCTACACGGTGTACAATGTCGTGAATAACTCCTTACTCAGATGTCTATACGCCAATCTCAGGTTTGCCAATCTTCCATGCTGCAGCAGTTATTTGATTGATGTGTGCCTCAGGGGACATGTTCATTATAATGCTTACCCCAAGATCCTTTTCTTTAATTGACATTTGCAGCTGTTGGTTTCCTAACCTGTACTCCGTCTGCGGTCTTCTGTGTCCTTCCCCAATCTTCATGACCTTACATAAACTCCAGGGGCCATTTGTCGGACCATACTTGTTTGTTGTCCAGATCCACTTGTAATCTTAGCTATCCTCGCCCACTTGTATTCTTATGAGTTTCCCATCATCAGTGAACAGTGACACTTCTGAATCTATTCCTTCCACTGTGTGTGCATTTGTGCGTGTGCAGCATGTGTATACTCCCGTTTTGCGTGTGCATCTTAGCTATAATATTTGAGTGTTGATTATTGAAGTTGCTTGTTATTTATTTCAATTATTCTCTTCCTAGATCAATCAGGGTAGAATGAAATCTTTACTTCCAGCTTGTGACAGCCAGTTAGCCCAGAAACTCACACCCTCGTAACCACAAAATAGGTACTTGTGTCCTGCAGCGGTGTCTAGCTGTGATGATCCCTAAGGTACTCTCATGAAATGGAAATATAAACACTTAAACAGTATAATGTGATCCTTTATTGACAACGTTTCGCCCACACAGTGGACTTTATCAAGTCACAAACAGATCTATCTGGGTGAAAGATACCTGAGTATTTATAGGATGAGAATATTGCATGTCGTCAATATAACGGAGCCAGGTGACAGAAGAGGGAATAATAGTGGAAAATCGCTCTGCTTCCTGGAAATGTCCACGTATAGGTTCCTGGCGAACCTATACATGGAACATCTGGAAGTCGAGCGATTTTCCACTATTATTCCCTCTTCTGTCGCCTGGCTCCGTTATGTTGACGACATGCAACATTCTCATCCTATAAATACTCACGTATACTCACAGCCAATGCTGTCTGCCAGCTTAGTTCATATTTTGCACCACTAAGGTGCTGCCCTCTGGGCCTACTCCAGGTCTGTGGGATGCTGGGCCCACACTCTCTCACTCTCTCAGCGGCCTGGCAGCAAGACAGAAGGCCTACTAGTTCTCTCGTGGGATGGCCCTTCTGGGCCATGGGCACAACACACAAGCCTGTGTACCCACCACGACTTTGCAAATAAAATAAGAAGCCTCCGAAGACGTCTATCATTCGCGCACCCGCTTTCATCATACGAAATAATCTCGTTATAATTGGTAGCAGCGGTGGTCGCAGCAGTTGTGTTTGCCCAGAGAGAGGAAGGAAGAGGTATGAAGTCATCTTCACTTCATCACCCCATACAAGAAGCATCCGTCTCTCAACGAGTTATCCTGATGTCGTGTCTGCATGTTTGAGCATCCAGACACAGGTACAAGCAGGATCCAGCCGAAATTTGCCGAATTTCTTAGAGAATTGTAAGTGGCGTCCCAGTGGCCCCACGCTCCAGCGTCCCAACCTGTTTCTCAAGTCACGTGTTCAGCATCACTTGTATGTTGCTGTTGTTGTTCAGCTCAGCACAGCTGTTTCAGCAAGCCAGAGGTGAGTTTTGTGGTGATTTCTGCGTCCAGTGTGCGTTTTGCCGTGTTGTGGGTTTGAGAGGAAGTGGCCAGATCCTCCCTCGCCATACACTCACCCACGCTCCTCGCCACCACACTACCATACACCACCATGCCATCACTCCCTCTGCTGTGTTTTTCTGCTGTTTTTCGTGTGAATTCATTGCCAGAGCTGTGTATCCGAGTGCCCAAGGCCACTCGAAGCTACGTGGATCAGCAAGCCACGTGGATAAGCAAGCCACGTGCATCAGCAAGCCACGTGGATCAGCAAGCGACGTGGATCGGCATGCCACGTAGATCACTCGAAGCCATGTGGATCAACAAGCCACGTGGATCAGCAAGCCATGTGGATCAGCAAGCCATGTGGATCAGCATGCCACATAGATCACGACGCCACATGGGGTGTGGGCGACGTCATGTGGGTCTACAAGCCATGTGGGTTACCAAGCCAGATGTCCCAGGCCACATGCTGTGGTCTGCTGCCCGCATCACACTGCCGTCACCGACGATGCTGCCCGACTTCATGATGTCACGATTCCTGCTGACGTCACAGTGCTGCTGGCATCACCTCGTGACATCACGCCTGACATCACATGATGTCACATCGAGTGTTCTAGTAATTATTTCAGTATTGTCGAGAAGATTGAGAGAAGATATATGTGGTGTGTTAATTCCTCTCAGTCAGTGTTCTCACATGTCAGTGTATGGCTTAGTGTCAGTTTTGTGCACAGAAAAGCATCATTTGCTAGTTAAGCCATGTTGTACCGCATGTACCGCGGGTGTGTGTAAAGTTTTCCATGTGTAAAGTTTTCCATGTGTCCAGTGAGGTCTGCGGTCAGACCCTTGTGTAGCACCATTGTGTTAGTCACCCAGTGTGACCAGTGCGATTGACAGCTGTTATCAGTCAGCTCTGAGCCCGAGCCCCCTTGTACAGAAAGCTCTTATGCTCGTCGCTCTTCATGTTCTGCAGAATCGTACCTGCTACATTTCCCATCGAGATTTGTTTCACTTCACCTCCAGACCTTCAGAGTGCAGTTATATGTAGAGAAACAAGTCTGGGGACGCTTAGACTAACCTCTGCTATAACTCCAACTGCCGAGAGAATGACACTCGTCAAGCCGCAGTTAGCCCTGTCGGCAGGCGCTGTGTCAGCCTCGTGTCACAAGCTTCAGTGAGCAGCCTGCCCAAAGAAGATGTCACTTTGACTGCTAGCTCGCTCACTGCAGTCTGGTGTATGATGTTACGACTCCCAGATGTTTCGCCCAGTCGTCTCTGCTACGACTCGCTCCACGCTCCCCGGCAGTGACAGCCCAGCGACAGTACCAGTCGAGAAGTGTCCTCCTGAGTTGCTTGCCAGAAGTCCTGCCCAGTTGCCGAGTTTTGACGACGCCTCACTCGAGGGCACGAGCATGTCGTGCCCCAGGTTGAATGAAAACCTGCAGCGACTCCTACGATGTCTGCTTCACCGTTCCAGAGGAGACCGTAACCTGTTATGTCGCAGCTCAGCCGCAGCGATGTCTCCTGTGTTGCAGTATCTGTCCAGACACAGGAAGGCGTGCAGTGATGCCCTTCGATGCTCACTGCCTATGACCATGATGTTTGGCACACCCCACATGTTCTTTTCTTCCCTCCCTGTAGGAAGTTTTTTTTTTTCCATGTCCATATGTACATACATGTTTTTATTTTGTGTTCTGTGCCCTGTTCCTACGAGAGAGAGACCGAGCTTATTTTACCACCAGTATTGTCGCGTCGGGACGACGCGAGGTAGGTGGCCGAGCATATGTAGACATCCTGTACTGTCTGCACAGACAGCCTATGCTGTCTGCCAGCTTAGTTCATATTTCGTGCCACTAAGGTGCTGCCCTCTGGGCCTGCTCCAGGTCTGTGGGATGCTTGGCCCACACTCTCTCACTCTCTCAGCGGCCTGGCAGCAAGACAGAAGGCCTACTAGTTCTCCTCTCGTGGAATGGCCCTCCTGGGCCATGGGCACAACACACAAGCCTGTGTACCCACCACGACTTTGCAAATAAAGTAAGAAGCCTCCGAAGACGTCTATCATTCACGCACCCGCTTTCAGCTTACCAAATAATTCCGTTATAGTATATAGTTCTACTGTCTTCTAGTTATGTCCTAGAATCTGTATTGATAAAGCCACTGGATGGTGAAACGTCTACAATGAAGATACCCAGATGTTGCACATGTGTCTTAACTTTCCTCACATATTATGTCGGTATTTTATACCATATATTTCCACTCTCATATGTTCTGCCATAGTTAATCTTCTCTCACTCGTCTTCTTTACCTCAGATCACTATCGCCACTCACCAGACTACCACGATAAGCCTGTAAGTGTTCAGACATTCACACTTCCTCCTTATTTTATGGACACAGTTATTACCGGCAACATCAGCAGTGCCCGAGGATTATGGCTCCTGGCTGCTATTTTTTCCTACACGCCTTTTATTTTTTTTTTATATTTTATCATCATTTTATTTTCCCACTCACTAGCCTAGCCTGACTTTGCACTTAACTCTCTACTTAGGGACACACCTTGTCCTGTTGGTATTTGTAATTATGTCGACTGTGACAGCTCCAGCCTGGCACCAGGCCTGCTGCTGCAATCCCGCGCCTTCCACTTTCGGCACTTTCAAATTGACTTGGGAAATTATAGCCTTCACCTCACTTTTCTGACACTGGGTACCTTGTAATTAACTTCTACAGAGATTACTAAATGCGACACTGTCACATTCATTAATCTCGCAAGTGACCTTGGGTATCCTGGAAACACTACAATTTAGAGACTAATGTTGCTGTTACTCCTGCCAACACGAGCGCCCTGTGAGTGTACTTACCTAATAGTATTCATCTATTTGTGGTTGCAGGGGTCGATTCATAGCTCTGGCCCGCCTCTTCACTGGTCGCTACTAGATCCACTCTCTCCCTGCTCCATGAGCCTTATCAAACCTCTTCTTAAAGCTTTGTATGGATCCTGCATCCACTACATCACTCTCCGGACTGTTCCACTTGCTGACAATTCTATTACAGAAGAAACACATCCTAACATCCCTGTGATTCATCTGAGTTTTCAACTTCCAGTTGTGACCCCTTGTTGCTGTGTTCCATCTCCGAAACATTCTGTCCCTATCCACTTTGTCAGTTCCTCTAAGTATCTTACACGTCGTTGTCATGTCTCTCCAGTCCCTTTTGTCTTCCAGATTCGTCAGGTTGAATTCCCTTAACTTCTCCTCGTAGGACATACCCTTCCCTATATACTAATTTGGCGTAATTTCTTATTAAATAAGTTCTGCTATGTACAGTATAGTATAGATGGGTTTAAATTTACTTAGTATTACCTAACATCAGTGATATATATATATTTTTTTCATAATGAGCAGTGACATATATTTTTTCATTAATTCAGCACAGATCTCCCTAGATGAATAGACCAAACTCGCTTGTTCGCCTTAATCGACACGTCATATATATATATATATATATATATATATATATATATATATATATATATATTTATATGTGTGTGTGTGTGTCGTGCCGAATATGTAAAACTGGTCAGTTAGCAAGAACTCATTTAAAATAAAGTCCTTTCTAAAATTTTCTCTTATACGTTTAAAGATACATTTTTTCATTAATGTTAATGTAAAAAATTTTAATTTTGCACCAAAAGAATCTTAGAAAACTTACCTAACCTTATTATAACAAGAACAATTTATTTTAGCCTAACCCAACTATATATATTTTAGATTTGTTTACAATAATTTAATACTAAACAAAAACAGTGAAGTATGCTTTTTTCGTTAGGTTCAGAATGATTTTGGAGAAATTATTGCATACACAAATTTTTACTTGTCCTATATGGCAAGATGAGCGTTGCTATTTAAGCCAAGATCGCAAGTTCTGCCCATTCGGCACGATATATATATATATATATATATATATATATATATATATATATATATATATATTATTTTCACCACGAACGTGTGGTATTGATCAATAACAACACTGCACTAGCCAAGGACTCGAACCCATGCTGCTTTGGCCTGTCTCATGGTGGGCGAAAACACATGACGCCCTTATCCACTGGACCATACTGCTCGTTGAACTAGTACACTAAACAGGGACTAGAATGAAATTACCCTAGAGTCATCTACACCATCGTGTGTCCTTGGGTAGCTAGTACAACATTCAGCTCAGCTGGATGCGCTACTCTTAAGGATCGTATAGTCCAGTGGATAAGGGCGTCATGTGTTTTCGCCCACCATGAGGCAAGCCAAAGCAGCATGGATTAGAGTCCTTGGCTAGTGCAGTGTTGTTATTGATTATATATATATATATATATATATATATATATATATATATATATATATATATATATATATATATATATATATATATATTCAACAAGTTGGCCGTCTCCCACTGAGGCAGGGTGACCCAAAAAAGAAAGAAAATCCCCAAAAAGAAAATACTTTCATCATCATTCAACACTTTCACCACACTCACACATTATCACTGTTTTTGCAGAGGTGCTCAGAATACAACAGCTTAGAAGCATATACGTATAAAGATACACAACATATCCCTCCAAACTGCCAATATCCCAAACCCCTCCTTTAAAGTGCAGGCATTGTACTTCCCATTTCCAGGACTCAAGTCCGACTATGTGAACATAACCGGTTTCCCTGAATCCCTTCACTAAATATTACCCTGCTCACACTCCAACAGATCGTCAGGTCCCAAGTATCATTCGCCTTCATTCACTCCTATCTAACACGCTCATGCACGCTTGCTGGAAGTCCAAGCCCCTAGCCCACAAAACCTCCTTTACCCCCTCTTTCCAACCCTTTCGAGGACGACCCCTACCCCTCCTTCCTTCCCCTATAGATTTATATGCTTTCCATGTCATTCTACTTTGATCCATTCTCTCTAAATGACCAAACCACCTCAACAACCCCTCTTCTGCTCTCTGACTAATGCTTTTATTAACTCCACACCTTTTCCTAATTTCCACACTCCGAATTTTCTGCATAATATTTACACCACACATTGCCCTTAGACAGGACATCTCCACTGCCTCCAACCGTCTCCTCGCTGCTGCATTTACCACCCAAGCTTCACATCCATATAAGAGTGTTGGTACTACTATACTTTCATACATTCCCTTCTTTGCCTCCATAGATAACGTTTTTTGACTCCACATATACCTCAACGCACCACTCACCTTTTTTCCCTCATCAATTCTATGATTAACCTCATCCTTCATAAATCCATCCGCCGACACGTCAACTCCCAAGTATCTGAAAACATTCACTTCTTCCATACTCCTCCTCAATTTGATATCCAATTTTTCTTTATCTAAATCATTTGATACCCTCATCACCTTACTCTTTTCTATGTTCACTTTCAACTTTCTACCTTTACACACATTCTCAAACTCATCCACTAACCTTTGCAATTTTTCTTTAGAATCTCCCATAAGCACAGTATCATCAGCAAAAAGTAACTGTCAATTCCCATTTTGAATTTGATTCCCCATAATTTAATCCCACCCCTCTCCCGAACACCCTAGCATTTACTTATTTTACAACCCCATCTATAAATATATTAAACAACCATGGTGACATTACACATCCCTGTCTAAGACCTACTTTTACCGGGAAGTATTCTCCCTCTCTTCTACACACCCTAACCTGAGCCTCACTATCCTCAAAAAAGCTCTTTACAGCATTTAGTAACTTACCACCTATTCCATATACTTGCAACGTCTGCCACATTGCTCCTCTATCCACTCTATCATATGCCTTTTCTAAATCCATAAATGCAATAAAAACTTCCCTACCTTTATCTAAATACTGTTCACATATATGCTCCAATGTAAACACTTGATCTACACATCCCCTACCCACTCTGAAGCCTCCCTGCTCATCCACAATCCTACATTCTGACTTACCTCTAATTCTTTCAATTATAACCCTACCGTATACTTTTCCTGGTATACTCAGTAAACTTATTCCTCTATAATTTTTACAATCTCTTACGTCCCCTTTCCCTTTATATAAAGGGACTATACATGCTCTCCGCCAATCCCTAGGTACCTTCCCCTCTTTCATACATTTATTAAACAAATATATATATATATATATATATATATATATATATATATATATATATATAAATAAATATATATATATATATATATATATATATATATATATATATATATATATATATATATATATATATATATATATATATACGTATGATTCAACAAAACCGTGACTATAAAAGTCAGAAGCAGGGTATAGAGTTTAAGCAGATGAACAGTTAGTACGATGACAGTGATCTTTAACATTACGCATTATTGGTGTTGGCAAGCCTAACACTACTTTTCTGCTCCTCGAGGCTGTCAGAAAGAGAACGGCCAGTTTCTCCAAAGTTCTGAAAATTTCAAGACGAGTATGAAATAAACACCAAGGGCATCTATAGCGGGAAGAGAGGTAAACCCTGCTTCTAACTTTCACAGTCACCGAATTGTTGAATCATCCCTTATAAACAGTTTTCCTTGTATGAATCTTAGTCCTGGCTTTGTCTCTGTAGATGCCTTCCTTTCCCATTACATTGTCAAATGCTCCAAACTTCAGAACACACGTGATTTAACCTGATTCTTTTTTCTCCTCCTCCTCACTTTACCTCTTCTTCTTTTTCTTTTCTTGGGTTTCCTTTCTTCTGCCTATGGTGTTTTGTTCTTTAACCTCTCCCCCCATCCCCTGTGTTTTTGGTCTTACCCCTTGTGGGCCCGTAGCTCTCCTGCAGTGCTCCTTGTGGGCCCGTAGTTCTCCGGCAGTGCTCCTCTTTCTGGGCCTTTGATTGACCCCACTACTACTTCCTTTCCTACTGTCTTTTGCCTCAGTTCACTCCCCCTTTCTATTCTTGTCCCACCAACCACTCTCCCTACTTCATACTACCACAACTACTTCTACTAATACTTCCACTACCAACCTTACCCCTACCACTTCTACTCCTACCACTATCTGCCTCACCACTACCTTTACTACTCTTCCCACCTCTCTTGTCCCGGCCCTGCCAGCTGGCCTATATATACTGGCTCCGTCTCCCCCTTTCTGTCAGTTTAGCTTTGTAAATGGTCCAAGTCGGACCGAAACGTCGTCTTTGGTTTCTTTCTCATTAGTGCGGGTTATTTGATCATTGTTCCAGTCACAGAACTGTTCCTTTTTGTTCTTTCTGAGTGGTTTTATGTAATTAGCAATACTGTGACTGACCGAGAATCGAATCTACGATCTTTCAGCCAGCCTCGTGAGAACCCGTCAAAATTCCGAGACAGCTTAGTCCACTCAGCCATCAATGTTTCACCCATCAGGTGCCCAGTACAAACATCTGGGTGAGAGTTAAATGTGAGTGGAATCGAGTTGAAGGATTTCTGGTGTAAGTTGGGTATTGCATTAGATGAATGGTCGTGGGAGTTCAGTATGTTAAAGTGATGATAGTATGAATTTTGCAATTAGTCGCAGTGCTACAAGAATACGACATCAGAGTTATAGAGATAGAGTAAATAGGAGGGACGAGGAGGTGAGTTGAAGTATGGAAAGGAGTTCCATGGCTGTATGATTCATTTATAAAAGTTGTAGGAATACAGGACTGAAATATTGGAATGTTGAGGCAAGTTTTAGAAGTTAGTCGAAGTGTTGTGGAAGTTATAGGGGTGTGAGAATGAGTAGTAGAGATGTGGGAGTTGTAGGAGTGTTCGAGTGAGTTATCACAGTGCTCGAGTGAGTTGTAGGAGCGCTCTAGTGAGTTCTAGGGTGTTCCGGTGAGCTCTAGAGGTATTCCAGTTATATGTTGGGGTGTGCGAGCAAATGCGTCGGTATGGACGTACTTGTAGGAGTATGCGAGTGAATGCAGAGGACTTGTAAGGGAGTGGGAGAGAGTTGAATTGAAGCTGGATAGGTAATTGATTTAGAGGGGGGAGTTAAAGTGTTCACGTTTCTCAAACACAGCCAGTGGGATAAGTAGCCCGGCCTGGAGGATTAGTAGCCATGCCAGGAGGATGAGTAGCCCGGCCAGGAGGATGAGTAGCCGGGCCAGGAGGATGAGTAGCCATGCCAGGAGGAGAAGTAGCCATGCCAGGAGGATAAGTAGCCATGCCAGGAGGATGAGTAGCCATGCCAGGAGGATGAGTAGTTCGGCCAGGAGGATGAGTAGCCAGGCCAGGAGGATTAGTAGCCATGCCAGGAGGATGAGTAACCAGGCCAGTAGGATAAGTAGTCCGACAAGGAGGATATATAGCTATGCCAGGAGAATGAGTAGCCCGGCCAGAAGGATGAGTAGCCCGGCCAGGAGGATGAGTAGCTCGGCCAGGACGATGAGTAGCCCGGCCAGGAGGATGAGTAGCCAGGCCAGGAGAATTAGTAGCCATGCCAAGAGGATGAGTAACCAGGCCAGTAGGATAAGTAGTCCGACCAGGAGGATATATAGCCATGCCAGGAGAATGAGTAGCCCGGCCAGAAGGATGAATAGCCAGGCCAGTAGTATGAGTAGCCAGGCCAGTAGGATGAGTAGCCAGGCTAGGAGGATGAGTAGCCAGGCTAGTAAGGTGAGTAACCAGGCCAGTAGGATGAGTAGCCAGGCCAGGAGGATGAGTTCCCAGGCCAGTAGGGTGAGTAGCCAGGCTAGGAGGATGAGTACCCAGGCCAGTAGGATGAGTAGCCAGGCGAGGAGGATGAGTAACCAGGCCAGTAGGATGAGTAGCCATTCTAGGAGGATGAGTAACCAGGCCAGTAGAATGAGTAGCCAGGCTAGGAGGATGAGTAGCTAGGCTAGGAGGATGAGTACCCAGGCTAGGAGGATGAGTACCCAGGCCAGTAGGATGAGTAGCTAGGCTAGGAGGATGAGTAACAAGGCCAGTAGGATGAGTAGCCAGGCTATGAGGATGAGTAACCAGGCCAGTAGGATGAGTAGCCAGGCTAGGAGGATGACTACCCAGGCTAGGAGGATGAGTAGACAGGCTAGGAGGATGAGTACCCAGGCTAGGAGGATGAGTACCCAGGCCAGTAGGATGATTAGCCAAGCCAGGAGGCTGAGTAACCAGACCAGAAGGATGAGTAACCAGGCCAATAGGATGAGTAGCCAGGCCAAGAGTATGAGTAGCCAGGCCAAGAGGATGAGTAGCCAGGCCAAGAGGATGAGTAGCCAGGCCAAGAGGATGAGTAGCCAGGCCAAGAGGATGAGTAGCCAGGCCAAGAGTATGAGTAGCCAGGCCAAGAGTATGAGTAGCCAGGCCAAGAGGATGAGTAGCCAGGCCAAGAGGATGAGTAGCCAGGCCAAGAGGATGAGTAGCCAGGCCAAGAGGATGAGTAACCAGGCCAATAGGATGAGTAGCCAGGCCAAGAGTATGAGTAGCCAGGCCAAGAGGATGAGTAGCCAGGCCAAGAGGATGAGTAGCCAGGCCAAGAGGATGAGTAGCCAGGCCAAGAGGATGAGTAGCCAGGCCAAGAGGATGAGTAGCCAGGCCAAGAGGATGAGTAGCCAGGCCAAGAGGATGAGTAGCCAGGCCAAGAGGATGAGTAGCCAGGCTAGGAAGATGAGCAACCAGGCCTATGAAGTTGGACCAAAATTCCTAAAATATAAAGTTTCTTGCACAGAAGCTGAAGTTCAACCTCTTTAAACGCAGATATGTAGATGAGAAGTAGTGCCAGGAGTTGGTGCTCAACACGTTCAGCAAGCCTAGAAGGTAAAGCTGAACAGCCTTGCCAAGCCGCCTAGGTGCTGAAACGCTACTCTTAATATAGACGAGAAGCAAGAGCTGAAACAACTAAATATCTAAGTAGCAAGCCCAGATGCTGGAGATCAACATCCTCTAGCAGCGTCGTACAGCTGGATAACAGACCAAAGACTAGGAATTGAACAGCTTCAGGAGCAGCAACTCAATGTTTCCTATCAATTCAACCTAGCCACATCAGAAGCTGCAACCCAACATCTGAATAAATAACTGTCAGAGACTGACAGTTAGCCTATTTTTCAGATACACCATGTATGATGATAAGGGGCAGGAGCTGCACCTCATTACCCTCAAGCATATAGACTCGGTAATATTTGTGGTGTAAATCTGCAGTCAAAATGAAAAGGATTTCTCCAGATATAGCAAAGGAACTAATTTGGGTGAGTACATAAGGTGCAACCAAGAGTGAGACGATCATTAAGAGTATTTGCTTATGGTGGGGTGTCAGTCTCGTCTTAATGGAGAGCAAACAAATCAGCAGAACTTGATCAAACTCTCTGCTCACATTTCCCTAGGTGAGGGCGTGTATTGATTAGTCTTAATTAACAAGCATATACAAGAAAAGTTTAAGTTTAGCTTAAATTGCAGAATTAACATGTAGGTGTCAAATTGAAATTAACATATCGAGTACATTTATGCTAGAGGATGGAAAGAATAAAGAGGGAGAACGACCGGGGTAAGACAGAGCAGTGTAAAAAGTTGTGGGTAGACAGGAAGAGAGGGGTAAGACAGGTAAACTTGCCTCACAATACACAAATAACCAGCACAGTGTGTGACAAAGTCGCACTGTGGCAATGTCAAACTGTGACAAAGTCACACTGTGACAAAGTCAAACTGTGACAAAGTGCGACAAAGTTACAGCGTGACTTGTCGCAGTGTGACTTGTATATGGTCCTCGGACCGAAGAGTCATCACAAGTCTTTTCTCTTTCCTGCATATGTGCGGGATATTTGTGTGTTGTTCCAGTCACGGTAATGTGACCTATTATTCTTTGCCTCACAACTTCAGGTTGGTTTTAGGGAACTTTTTTTTTTCTTTCTTTTGTCACATAGTGACGAGCGGCACTTGTGTTGACAATCAGTCAGCCTAATTTATTAAAAATCATGCATTGTCTTTTATGTAGGAAGACATTCTTTTTGTAACAAATAATATGAAACCAGTAAGATAAAATAATAATATAACTTTTATTACACATTACTGAACACAAATCATTAAAAGATCAATTCAGTGCTGCTGTTAGTGCACTAAAAAGACTTTCAAACTACTCTGTGGCATCATTTGCGAAATATAAACATTCTTGAGAATGGTAAGCGCAGGTATAAGCGTGTATAAGGAATTATTGGAACAACTAAACTTAGGATCTGTGTGTTAATGTACGTGAAACAAATGTAGGAAAAGTTTCTAATGCAGGTAAATATTAGTATTTAAGGTTTGAAGCGAATCAGAATTGATACAAGTTACCAAAGCAACTCTATCCCCATTTTTTCATTACAAAACGCAAATTGGGAAGGCCACAGCCTTAAACTGATTCAAACAATCGATTAAGAACAACTGTTTTTAAGCATAGCTGAATAGATATAATTCTCTCGATATCTGGGAGGCTATTATCCTAAAATATACCAACATATTAAGTTTGTAGTCGTCTCAGGATTTGCTTAATGAAGTTATTAGCACTGAGCGGCGGAGCCAGTCAGATCAGGCAATCAGAATTTAATGTATGAAAATAAATTTCAATTTTCCCAGTTTTTTCCCATGAAAAGAAGGAAGGTTGGGACCTACAATGGATTAAATAAATGAAACTGTTTTTTTTTTCATAAAGAAAACTGATCAGTGTTTAAAGCAGAAGTGAGTATTCATGTAAGAAGTAATTAACTGCGTTTTATTTATATTTTTCCAATGATCTTAAGTGCACACAGATGTTACATGCGCATAAATTTTACACTTAGAGGGCAAAATGTTTAGGAACAATATCACGAGAGATCAGCGGCATAACAATGCAATTGGGGCCACTTTTTCCCCTCCATTGGACAAAAACTTCCCTGGGATCAAAATTCCCATGGAACAAATCCCACCCCACGACGAAAAAATTAGGACAAAAGCCTCTAGGATAAAAACCTAACATAAAAAAATCTGCATTTACGAGAGGAAAAATTTATGACAGCGTTTCGGTCCGGCTTAGACCATCAACAAGTCACATTAAAGTGAAAACTAACTCTCAGGCAAGGAGAGAGTACAGAAGTGAGGACAAGAGATGAGTAACGCGAAGAGGAGTGTCTTCAGTCGTAGAAACAAAGGTCTGGCTTAACCAAACAGCAGAGCGCTTGAGGACGATGATGAGGGCCGCAGTATTCAGCCTAGGGATAGTTGGTAAGCACAGAAATTCAGTTTATCTTATTTGGAATGACCCATTCTTGAAAATTTTGAACACTTTTAGTAGATACGTGAGTTGTGCATAGTTGTCGAGGTCTTTGGTGAATTATTTCATAACACATTGGACTTCTCGTGGTGTGAAGATGTATGGGGCAAAGGAGGTATATTTGAGAGTTCCACTGCACAGTGTAAGGTGCATTTCTTGGGCGAACGTGGTGCACTGAAGAATCATAGGTTTTTCCAGGTGAAGACGTCGGGTATGGTCGTCTTTTTCACCATCTTCTTTGGAGGTGTGAGAGCCTTGTTCTACAGGTATTGCTCTCGTGGCTATATAGGTTGCGGCAGGCACCTTCTTGGGAGGTGGGAGCTGGTAGGTCTGGAGTTACTTGGACAGCAGTGATTGGATGATCTGTTGGAGCAGTGATGTTTCTTATATTGGAAGATGCAAACTAGAAAGAAAGAAACGCTCCCTCTACAGGCGAGAGCGAAGAATCACAGAACTGCTCAAAGGAGCCAGTCTATCTTAAATACGGAACGAGGCATTGACTAGAGAAACATAAAATGTCAAACTTAAGATTAAGCACTCATACAAGAGCCAGGAAATACTGGAAGAGCTTAAAGTGGTAAATAAAGTTGAAATATACTTGTTTTATGTCACCAAATCTAGGGCCCCTGCTTAAACGAGACGGAACTTACACAAATGACAGCAAAGAAAAAAAGTGAGATGCTGAAGTCCCGATATGACTCAGCGTTTAGCGAGCCGTTAATCAGACTAAGGGTAGACAAACTAAATTATTTTTTTATGACAGACTCAAAATATGGATAATTCCAGAATTTCTGATATAACCCTAACACCACAGGACTTTGAAAAAAAACAAAACAATAATTGGCATGCCAATGCACTCTGCCCCAGGCCCAGACTCTTGTAACTCCGTGTTCATCAAGAACTGCAAGAAACACCATTTGCGTACCTTAAATATTCTATGGAGAGGGGGCAAAGACACTGGAGCCATCCTAAAGTCACAAAAAAACATCGGATATAGCCCCACTCCACTAAGGTTGCAGTAAAGCAATTCCGAAAAATTACAGACCGATAACACTAACGTTCCACATCATAAAAATGCTTGAAAGGGTTCTAAGAAGCAAGATCGCCAATCACCTGGACACCTAACAATTGCACAGCCCAGGGCAGCATGGGTTTAGAGCAGGTCGCTCCTGCCTCTCACAGCTACTGGACCACTATGACATGGTCTTGGATACATTGAAGGACAAACAGAATGCTGATGTAGTATACACAGACTTTGCAAAAAGCCCTGGACAAGTGCGATCATGGTGTAATAGCACACATAATGCGTGAGAAACGAATAACAGGAAAAGTGGGTAAATGGATCTATAACCTCCTAAGAAACAGAATATAAAAAATAATAATAAACAGAGTAAAGTCAGAGATTAGCACAGTGAAAAGCTTTGCTCCTCAAGGTACAGTACTCGCTCCCGTCGTTTTCCTCATATCTGACACAGAGATGTAACCCACATCACCATGTCTTTCCTTGCTGATTATACCAAAATTTGCATGGCAGGGTCATCCATCGAGGACACTGGTAATCTCCAAATGGACATTTATCAAGTCTTTAAATGGACCTCAGAAAACAACAGTAAGTTCAGGGAGGACAAATTTAAATTATTGCGCAATGAACAACTCGAAGGAAGAAAACTGGATTGGAGTAAAAAACAAAGCTCAGCTACAGAATAAAGAGAAAAACTAATGTGAAGGACCTGGGAGTGATAATATTAGAGAATCCCACTTTAAAAAATCACATCAATGTGTCTACCATATATGCTTGAAAAATGGTAGGATGGATAATGTTAAACTTCAAAACTAGAGTTACTAAGCCAATGATGATTCTCTTCAAATCGCTTGTTCTCTCTAGGCTGGAATACTGTATACTAATGATCCCTTTCAAGGCAGGTGAAACTGCAGACCTGGAGAATATCCAGAGAACTTTCACTGCACTTGTAAGTACAATAAAGCATCTCAGTTACTGGGAACGAGTTAAGTCCCTTGACCTGTACTTTTTGGAACGCAGGCGAGAAAGATACAACATAATATACACTTGGAAAATCCAAGAGAAACTAGTCCCAAATCTGCACAGGGAAATCACTCCTTACGAAAGCAAAAGATTCGGCAGGGTGTACAACATCCCTCAATGAAAAGCAGGTGTTCCATGAGTACACTAAGATACAACACAATAAGTGTCAAGGGCCCAAGACTGTTCAAGTGCTTCTCTGCATATAAAAAGGGGGAATTATCTAAGGACCCCTAGCTAGCTTCAAGAGGGAGCTGGACAGGCACCTAAAGTCAGTACCTGACTAGCCGGGGTGTGGTTCGTATGTTGGTTAGCGTGAGGCTGGCAGAAACAACCTGGCTGATCAGGCCCTGACCCACTGCGAACATTGGTCATGGACCGGACCCCGGGGGCGTTGAGCCCCGGATCACCCACCACGTATACTCCAGGTATAGTGCAATATCAGGAAACTTTAAGTTAGGCAAGTTGTTGGTGCGAAAGAGTTCATTGAAGCCGTGTTTCTCATGTGGGCGTATATCATACAGTGCATGATCTTGAGCGCCGTTTGGCACTGTTAATATAGTACTGATTGCGGAGACCGGTTGTTGGGTTACTTGTAGAAGCATCTGAGTATCAGCCTGGTGTTAAGTGATGGAAGCATACGTCGGTGTCTTGGTGCAGCTAAGCTTCTTCTGTTCCTCAAGCTTCTTATTATGATTTCAGTCCTGAGTGAGCATTTGGCTGCAAGTGTGTGATAGTTACTCTTGCAGTTGAGGCATTTTGGCTGAGTGGTTGATGCATCGCCCTTGTTTGTGTGTTCTTTGTTGCCACGATTGGAACAATATTTCCTTTTCTCCAATGGATAGTCCTTAGCATGTAGTCTAGAAAGTCGTAGTCTGTCGCTGAGTACTTGAGAGGCCATGATCTCAGAAAAGCTTTTCTCAAGTATCGAGGAGACAGCTGGAATCTTGGTGATCATGGCAACAGATTCATAATTATTTGGACTTTCAAAGAGTTACTTCAGCTCGCCTGTAGTTTTCTGGTCATGTTGTGATCTAGACTCTTGAGAAAAACCGATCTGCTTACCCTTAAAGCGGGAGAAAAATCTACTTGTAAGTCAATATCCTTGAATATGTTCGTTGCTGAGGTAGTAAGATCTTGTCGGCCTCATCGTCACTGAAGATGAGACTGAAGAGATTAAATAGTTTTCCTTGCTGTAGGGTTGCCGAGGTCGTATTCCATGACTCAGAGATCGCCCTACTTCGTAGGCGAATGCGCACGAAATGAGAAATAACTCAGGTAAGGAGAGTGAAGAGGAGATAGGCGAAGAATACCGCTCGATAGGAATGTCTTCAGTTGCAGAAACAGCACCAGAACTTAATCCAGCAGAGGAGCGCATGACGGAGAAAGTAGCAGCATTCGGGTTGGCAACAGGCTGTAGGGGTAGAAGTTCATGAATTCAGTTTAATGTATTTGAAACACTTTCTTATAACTTTTAAACACTTCTTTTGTTAGGTAAGTTGTGTATAGTTACAGAAGCACTTCGATAAATCGTTGCACAAAATTTTGTACTTGTCGTAGCAGGAAGTGATGTGCCGCAACGGAAGTGTATTTGACAGTTCCATTGCAGAGGTAAGAGAAGAGTTCTTTGGCGAACATGGTATTCTTGTTCTAACGTGTAGTGAAAAATCGTAGATTTTTCCAGGTGAGGCCAGCGGCGTGGTCATCAACACAATTTCTTCAAAAGTGTGAGATTCTTGATTGCCTAGTAGAGATGCCAACGGTGTGAAGGTGATGGTAGGCTGGGCAAGCGGAATGGCTTGGGCAGCTGGTGGATCAGAAGCGGGCAGCTATGGTGGGAGGATGTGATAAGATGGTGATGCCTTCTTTGTTGGAGGAGATTTTCAGTAGATCTGCAGATGGTGCAGTGTCCGGAAAATTAAAGCTGGGAAGGTTGTTGAAGCGGAAGAGTGCATTTATTGTTAAATTGAAGGTTCCCAGGGAGGAGGAGTACTTCATGTGAGCATACATCATGCATACATAACTGTCATGGTTGGAGCGTAGTCTGAGAGTGTGGGAATATAGTTGGGAGCAAAAGTAGCCCTTTGGGAAACTTTGGACAAATTCTTTGTGTGTGTAGTTGACGATTAGTGATTGTAGCGTTTTTTCTTATTGACGATTTCCTTCCTGAAAGGTCACATGGCTGCCAGAGTATGATGATCACTCATGTAGTTGAGACATTTTCACAGAATTAAAAGTGTAGTCCTTATCAATGTGTCCTGCCGTAGCTGGTGCAGCATTTCGTTTCCTTCAAAGGGTAGTTAGCCTTGGAGTGATGGATATATGCAAATCAGTTCCAACGTGGGGTGATGTAGATTCGCTCTGGTTCTATGTTCATGGCATTTTTGTGATGGAGTCAAGGTGACCCAGTCATTTTAATCTTCATTACATCGTTTCAAGTCGCCTGTTGATTGGGTGGTGACGTTGCGATCAAGCTTGTTTACGGGCTCCGATTTCTTGACCCTGAATGCAGGGAAAGGAACGGAGTCACGGTCCTTGAGAACGTTCATAGCCGAGGTAGTGGTGATCTTGTCAGCTTCATCATCGTTAAAGCAGATGGCGATGAAAAAGTCTTAGTACCGAGAAGCTTGGACAGTTTCTCCTGCAAATTGGTTGTCAGAAGTGTTGTCAGAGCCTTTCTTGCTATGTTCTAGATGGTCCCACAAAGTGGGCGAATGGGCGCACACTGCGCCATGACAGTGCTGGTGATTGCCTAGGAGAGAGAAGATTCAGCGAGGCGTGATTTACTCGCCTATTTGTACTCACATATTTGTTGTTGCAGGGGTCGATTCGTAGCTCCTAGCTCTACCTTTTCGCTGGTCGCTAGTTGTGCACTCTCTCCCTTCTCCATGATCTTTATCGTACCTCTTCTTAAAGCTATGTATGGATCCTGCCTCCACTACATTACTCACCAGACTGTTCGACTTCCTGACAACTCTATGACTGAGGAAATACTTCCTGACATCCCAATGACTCATCTGAGTTTTCAGCTTCATGCTGTGACCGGTTGTTACTGTGTCCCATGTTTGAAACGTTTTGTCCCTATCCACTTTGTCAATTTCTCTCAGTATTGATTTCCCTTAACCTATACCCTTTAGTTCCAGGACTAGTCTTGTTGCAAACCTTTGCACTTTGTCTAATTTCCTGACGTGTTTGACCAGGTATGGGTTCCATACTGGTGCTGCATATACACAGTGTACAGTGTCTTGAATAACACCTTAGATCGAAATGCTATTCTTAGGTTTTCCAGGCGCCCATATGTTGCAGCAGTTATTTGGTTGATGTGCGCCTCAGGAGATGTGCTCGGTATGATATTCACCTCAAAAACATTTTCCCTGAGTGAGTTTTACAACTCTTTACCTTTTAGGCAAGACGCCATCTGCAATCTTCTTTGTCCTCTGCACTTGCTGGGGTTAAGTCTCAGAGCCATTTGTCGGACCAGCCTTGCGGCCTGCCCAGATCTCCTTCTAGGCTTTCCTGATCCTCGTCCACTTGTATTCTCCTCATTAGCTTTACATTGTCTACGAAGTGGAACACCTACTGAATCCATCCCTTCTGTTAAGTCATTCTCATATACTAGAAATAACACCGGACCTAAGAATGACCCTTGTGGAACCTCACTTGACACATGCACCTACTCTGACACCGTGTCACATACTAACACCCATTGTTTCCTCCCAGTCAGTTATTCCCTGATCCATTGCAGTACTCTCCCTGCTATTCCTACCTGTTCCTCTAGCTTTTCAGTATTACAAGAACATGCAATCTACCCGTCCCTCTCTCTCCTTTCTTATTAAGACTGATGGACTGAACACATCGACTCATGGCTGAGCGACTGATTACCTCAAACTCCTTCTCTCCTTATACCTTCCTGCTTTGTATTGGACTGATGAAGCCACTGTGTGGCGAAAGGTTTCCAATATAGATTCCCATATGTTGCATAAGTGTCTCAATTTTTCAACTTGTCGGTTTTCAAACCATTCATCATAGTAATAGCAACAGTAATAGTAGTAGTAATAGTAGGGGGTAATAGTGGTGGCAGTAGTGGTAGTGGTGGTGGAAATAATACCAAAGAAGCAATGGTAGAAATAGATGGTAGAAATAGATATAAGGAGGTAACAGAATTAGTAATGGTGGAAAGCAGGGACAAAATAAAGGCACACAGTGTAACAGTATTGACGAAATAGTAGTACTAGCAATAGTGGTGGTAGTCCATAATAACAAAAGAACAGAAGAGTACTGTAGGAGAACTACTGGCCCACAGCCATAGGACAAAAACCAATATGGAATAAACCCCCAAAGGGCAGAACTCACAAAGACAGAAGGTAGGAAATGCAATGAAAATACAGGAACAGGAAACGTAAAATAGTAAGGAGAGGAGGGAGCCGAAGGTCAGGTCAAGTCACTTGTGTTCTGAAGTTCAGAGCGTTTGACAACGTAATAAAAGGCAGGAATCGACAGCCAGAATATGAATAATGTTAGGCATATTGTGTACAAGCACTGCTTCTACAAGACTTATCTGTGAAGGCTACGAGAAGGGTAGACAGTTTTGGTAGAAAGCAGGTTAACTGGACGAATGTAATCTCTAACATTACAGAAAAGAGAAACGTTAGGCAAACGCTTCTTTTGTGCTCCTTCAGTCCATCAGAAAGAGGTCAGTTTCTCCAAATATTGAAAATACAAGAGGAACAGGAAATGTAGACACCAAAGCAACAGTGACAGGAGGGGTATTAATTAGATTACTATAAAAAGTACTGGCGACAAGTTTGATATCACAATACAGAGGATGTTAAGATTTAGGAAATTGTAAATATAACAAATACAAATAACAAATTTCACAGGAAGGAGTTTGGGAGAGAAGAAAGTCCATTTACCTTGAGAGTAAGCAGAGTTTATGAAACCACGATGATGATAAAGGCGAGAGAACGAGCTGCCTAGAGTGAATATTTCTGAGTCGAGAAATTAAGGGTCACAGATGTGAAGTCCACGGAGCATGGTAAGAATAGTAATGAAAGAATATGCATTGACTTGCGATAACTGGAAAAGAGAAAATGCCTGTCGCCGAGTGATGAAACGCACATCAATGACAGGAAGCAAAAAGTGATTCCCATTCGGCTGTAATCTTGATGGATGGAGCAAGGTAACTAACCCTTCATTCTAAGCCGAAAGCATCACCAAAAGGAATATTAGTGAAGAGAGATTCTACAGGTCGGATGCGACTGAACACGTTCGATGAAGTTTTCAGTGACGGAGGTGAGCAGGAAAGGAAAAAGGGGGGTAAGAGTTTAGAACGGGAAGGAGACAAGAGGATAAAAGACGATACCTCCAGAGGAAATGAGATGTAGAGGGATTTCAGGCATATGATTATTAGGAAGACCATAGCAATAGGGTCGAGTGGAACAGATAACCAGGCAATGTTGAAATAGTACAATGTCAGGATGGCAAAGATTAGAGAGAATCTGAAATTTAATGTTAAAGTTCTCTTGATGTAACTAAGAAGGTGCGAAATGAGAGAAGTGTAGATGCGTGAGTCAGAGAGCACGAGTTCCGCTTCTCCGAGGTAATCCTCGTGATCGAGTACAACCTCCGAATTCTCCTTGCCACAAGAAATGATAACAATATTAGTACTTGATTTCGAAGAATTAAGGACAAGCCGATAAGAAGGAATGTAGTAACTCATAGAAAACAGGCTGTCATGGGCAGGAATGATAGTATCACGAAAATTTGTCAGGGCAGGATTTTTTGAGAATGAGACTGGCGGAGAGGAAGAAGCGAGATGAGGGAATTTGTTTTACTCTGATGAATTATGGGTTTGTGGAGTACTGAGGAGGTATACTGGACAATTATGTTGAAATACTGCCTAGTTTCCAGCCGCTACGTTTAGCCTACCATTGCTCAACTCTGTTGTGAAGAATGTTCCTGTAATATGGTGTGTGGGTGGTTAGGCGTTAAGGACCTGAACTACGATATTCCATAACAGACGAGGAGGAGCTAACAGTGGAGGTGTGTCCATTCATTATTAAAAAGAAAATATTTCCTAAGGCTCTTCATGATTATTACTGACATAAGGAATTTGCAATATATATATATATATATATATATATATATATATATATATATATATATATATATATATATATATATATATATATATATATATATATATATATATTTTAATAAACAATACAAAGTATACTAGAATGTTATGGTGAGGAATCAAGCTAGGTACATCATGTACCTGATGTTCACTATATACTATATATCACCAAGCCTGGCCTCAGACCGGGCAGCCGGGGCGTTGACCCCCCAAACCCTCTCATAGTATACTCCAGGTATTAATTGAAGGATCTGTTAACTGACTTTTATTACATCTATAATATTCAGAATATTCATTTGTTTTGCCAATATTTATTACTTTTCCCCTTTTCAATATCAAAATTTATTTTCCATTAAATAATTTGCAAAGTAGACTGAGTTGTCTTGAAGCGTATTCTCACTAGCCTTGTCATTTGCAAATTATGATTTAATTATTATAATCAAAAAGAAGCGCTAAACCACAAGGGCTATACAGCACTGCAGAGCAGGGAAGGAAGCGAGGGTATCCGGCGGCAGAAGGGAGGAGGGATGATTAGTAGGTTACAGAAAACAGCGGGGCAGGGGATAGTGCGGGGGTAGAGGGTAGCAAGGGATTGAGGTAGAAAGGGCTGAGGGGAGTGCTAAAGGTATCATCAGAGTTTGTGGGGTAAGTCAGTTGTCAAAAACTCAATGAGAGTGTCCGGATGAAAGGAGGGTCCATCAGCAAGAAGGGAAGGTAAAGAGAGAGCAGCAGAGCGAAGACGACGTTGATAGAGAGGGCAGTCTAACAGAATGTGGCTGACCGATACTGGAACCTGACAATTCTCACAGAGAGGAGCAGGGCGTCTCTCCATGAGATATCCATGAGTAAGACTAGTGTGGCCAATGCGAAGGCGGGAGAGAGTAATGACACAGGCAAAGATGCAATACGGATGAGTGTTGCGAGAATGGCAGTAAAAATGCTAGCCGAAGACAGTAAATGCCCTCGCACGACGCTGTCCGGAAACACTGCTGCGAATCCGACACCGTCAGAAGACTTAAAGCCATCTATGTACACTACGATGGCATGAGAATGAGAGTGAAAGTGGTCAAGAAAAAGAGAGCGGGAAGCTACCGTAGGCAGTTGGGCTTTTGAGCAAGGGAGTGAGAAAGAACAGACTCGAACACCTGGAACTTCCCAGGGGGGGAAGGGAAAAGTGAGATGCTACATGAACATAGAAAGGTGGCAACTGAAGGGAAGACAAGAGTGAATGCAGGCGAATAGAAAAGGGATGGAGAAAGCAGGGGCGGCGAACAAATAATGAATGTCTACTAATATCGGCGATTATTCTATAAATGGAAGGATTGCGGAGATCATGAGTGTACATAGTAGCGAAGGCAATGGGCATCACGCCGATCAGATAAGGATGGAACATTCGCTTCTGCATAGAGGCTCTCAACAGAGGAAGAGCGAGAAGCACCAAGACATAAACGTAATCCCTGATGGATGGAATTAAGGCTAGAGAGAGTAGCAGGAGAGGCCACTGAATAGATCTGGTCACCATAATCGAGTTTCGATAAAATGAAGGCTGAATGTAGGCGAAGGAGAGTTCAGGGATCAGCTCCCCATGAAAGATGAGCAAGGGTTTTAAGAAGGTTCAGCTGTCTGTGACAAGTTGCCTTCAGAGAGGTAATGTGAGGTCTCCAGGATAACCAACGGTCAAAGAGAAGGCCTAGAAACCTGACTGTATCACGTTCAGGGATACGTGAGCCATAAAGGTACAAAGGAGGAGGATCGGAAATGACAGAGCGTCTAGTGAAAGTAATTAGGTGAGTTTTGGTACTGGAAAATTTAAACCCATGCGTGGTGGCCCAATTAGAAACATAGTCAACCGCATGTTGGAGAGAAACTAATGAGGTGACAGTCAGCGCCTGCACAAGCAATAGCGAAGTCATCAACATAGAGTGACGACTAAATATTGGATGAAGACTGGAGGCCAAATCATTTATAGCAAGGAGAAAAAGTGTTGTGCTCAGAACACATCCCTGGGGGGGACCTTCAGCTTAAGACAGTCTGGGGAGAGCACATTATTAACCCGAACACGGAAATGTCTGTCATTTAAAAAGTTCTTAAGGAAGGATGGTAGATTGCCTCGGAGGCTTAAGGAGTGGGCTTGGGCCAAAATATTATACCTCCAAGTTGTGTCATATGCCTTCTCAAGGTCAAAAAATATGGCAATAATTGAGTGGTTATTCGCAAAGGCATTACGATCATACGTATCTAAGCATAGTAAGGGGCCTATGGTAGAACGGCTCTTACGAAAGCCATATTGATTAGTGGAGAGACTGTTGTGTCTCTAAATACCACATTAAACGTCGATTTACCAGATGTTCCACCACTTTGCAAACTGCACTGGTAAAAGCAATGGGATGGTAGTGGGAGGCATCATGTCCCGTAGTACCCGGTTTGCAGAATGGGAGAACAATGGCAGATTTCCACAGCTGGGGAAGAACTTCTTGTGACCAAATAAGATTGAAGAGGTGTAAGAGGACTGCAAGGGCTGACTTATGTAAATGTTGTAACATCCGAATATGAATGTCGTCAGGCCCAGCTGCCGATGATCGGCAAGCTGAGAGTGTCGCCTCTAGTTCTTGAAGTGTAAAAGGCACATTATACAGTTCTTCTTTGAGAGAAGAAAAGCCCAAGGGGGCTAACTCTCTGGCAGTCTTTGAGGAAAGTAACGAGGGGCATAGATGGAGCCCCTGAGAAATACGGACCAGATGATTGCCAATTTCAATGACATCAAGAAGGTTTGCTATATGAACACCGGCAACTCACAGAACAGGAGCCGGATCAGGAGAATATTTAGCACTCAAGACTGCAGTCATAGAGGAAACAGAGGTGATGGTGGAAACAATCTCACTAGCAAGTGCATTTAGCGTCACAAATGACATGGCAAGCAACCGCACGATTCTGCTTAAACTCAAGAAGTCTCTCAGCGGTTCTATTGCACCGGTACCTGCCCCATGCAGAACGTTTCAAACGTACTGCACGAGCGCAAGCAGGAGACCACCATGGCACACACTTCTGAGAATGCCTGCCTGAGGTTTGGGGTATAGAATGAGAAGCTGCGGTTAAAACTGAGGATGAGAAGAGGTGTAAAAGCTCATCAATGGAGGACGAAGAAGAAACCTCACTAAAAGTAGTTAGTTGTGAGTAAAGGTCCCAATTTGCCTGATCAAATTGCCAGCATGGGCTACAGATAGGTCGTGAATATGAAGGAGAAGTAAGAATGACTGGAAAATGATCGCTGTCGTGTAAGTCCGGGAGAACAGACCAGGTGAAGTCTAGTGCGGTAGAGGAAGAGCAGACTGAGAGATCAATGCAAGAGAGAGTATGAGTACGAGGATCAAAATGGGTTCGAGTACCTGTATTTAAAACATGGAGGGGGTGGGAAGCAAGAAAAGCCTCCAACTGAATGCCACGGGAATCACAGGAGACCCTCCCCAGAGGAAATGGTGGGCATTAAAATAGCCAAGTACCAGAAGTGGTGGCGGTAAGGACAAAACAAGAAAGGCAACATCTGGGATAGATAATGCTCAAGAAGGAGAGAGATGCAAAGAACAGTGTATACCACCTATGCAAGTGGATACGGGCTGCTGTGTAATGCAGCGAAGTACGAACAAATAGCTGATGGTTCGGAATATCAATGTGTAGTAGAAGGGCACTTTCATTAAAGGTCCCATCACTAAAAGGATCCGAAGAATACAATAAATTATAGCCTGAGATGGGATAGATAACTGCAGAGTGTAATTTTGGTTCTTGTAAGCAAACACCAACAGGGGAAAACTGGAAGAGCAACAGCTAAAGTTCACCTCGATTACCCGAGGCCGCAACAATAAAGATACCAAAAATCCGCAGGTAAGGGTACCTATGGACTAGAGGGGTTAGAAAAGTCCACATGCTGTGGTAGCGGAGAATGTTCAAGCAGTGAAGGAACGGTGCGCTGCGAAGAAAGGAGTTGCACAGATAAAGAGGAAATGAAAGAGAAGGAACAGGGGGTGGATCAGTGTCCATTGATGGTTTGGTCTCTGCAATATATTCAGAGATAGCTTCAAGTGTTTCGGAATTCAAAGACGTCCCATGGGAGCCAATATTGGAGATGGAAGGAGGAGGGCGAGTAAAGATTGGAACCGTAATGGACTGTACCAAAGTAGGAGTGGACAGAAGGGTGGAGGGTACTGGAGAAGTAGTGTGGGAGGGGACTGAAGAGGCAGAAACCCGGGAGGTGGCAGAAGAGGAAGAAACCGGGGAGGGGACAGAGGAGGAAGGCACAGCACGAGGAGGAGGGTGAACCTCCACACTTGTGACAGAGCAACTGAACTAGGTACAGAGACCAGGAAGGTAAAATTTGGAGGTGGAAGAAGTGAAGGAGGGGGTTAAAGGAAATTTGAGCAATGGAGATTTTTGGACTTCTGAGAAGTAGAGGAACGATTGGGAGGAGATGTCGTACAAAGTCTTGTTGATACCGGGGCTATCGAGGGAGAACACGAAGAAGTGAGAACAGATTGAGGTGTTGAAGTAGGGACTTCTGAGCCCAGCACAGCAAAAGAATTAGAGACAGAAGTGACTATGGGAGGGGCAACCACAGAGGAAGTTGCAGAAAATGGGACTGCGGAAGTGGGGGGACGTTTAGAAACACGAGAATAAGAAATACAGGGCAGTCTTCCTTGAAGGCTCAGTTGAGAAACTGCCATAGAATAAGGGAGACCTTCAGCTTCTTTGAGGCAATGGATTTCCCGCTCATTTAAGTAGACCTGGCAACGGCGAGAGTAAGAAGGGTGAGCCTCATTACAATTAAGGCAAGAGTGAGGTCGACTACAAGACGTATTAGAATGGTCATCAGCACCACAGACTAGGCATTTGGCTATAGATCTGCAATATTTTGCAGGGTTACCATATCACCAGCAGTTTCTACACTGTTGCGGTGTAGGGATCACCTTTCGAACGTGTAAATGATGTCCTGCTACATAAAAAGACGATGGGAGTTCACGGCTGTGAAAAGTTAATCGAGCCACACTGCAAGGGTAATGTCTCCGCCCGCGGGCAGGAAGAACCTAAGTGTCTACCTTGAGGATTGGGAGATCTTGGAGTTCCAGCTGTTCAAGAATGTCATTGCCACATGTCTGGAAATTCTGTTGAATTATGGTATGGGGCAGAATAACAGTACCACTAAAAGAATTGAGGGAATGATGTTTTTCGATAGTGACAGGAATAGTATCGATATGTGAAAGAAGAGAAAGATCACGAGCTTGGTTGGCATTCTGGACAGTGATGATGCGGGTACCACTCTTGAGAGCATGAAAGGAAATATCTCTACCAACATGACGTAGGAACGCCTTGCCAATACTATGGTCGGAAAGATAGGCAATAGAGGAAGTCGGTCGTAAAGTAAGGAATTTAGTGTGTTGTGCATTCCGAAACCGAGCGTGGAAAGGGAGAGCACGACGTGTCGGTCTTTTCAGAGTAGAATGAGAAAGTGGCAAGGTATCATCAGACAAATGTCGTTGGCGTTTTGGAGTGGGACCGGAGTTGGTCCGACGTGTTACAGGCTGGCGATTCGAAAATTGCTGCACAGTAGAGGGAGAGACCGGAAGCATAGTCAAAGGAGAGCGGAGGTCAGACAAATCGAAGGAGTCGATCAAAACCCCAGCGCCTGAAGTGGGTGATGAAACAGCACCAGCAAGTGGTACAGGGGCCTTAGGAGTGTCCGAAGAGTGGTCAAAAGATGAGGCGGGGTCAGAACAGGGTGCAGTAACAAGAAGGGGCCCTGGGGTAGCGGGGTCATGGACTGGGTCCTCCATGGCTAGGTTACTTTTCTTTTTCTTTTAAGAAAAAATAAAATAAAAATAAAAAAAGAATAAAAAAAGGGGGGACTGGGGAGGAATAGTTCCTAGGACGAATGAAAGGGCCAGAAATATCCCTCCGCGCCCAAGAGGACCTCAGCACCGCAAGTAGCGCAGATGCGGCATGCAACCTGTGCCATACCCTACCCTTTATGCCAGTAAACCAGCAATCCGGGATAGCAACCTCACATCTGCCGAGCTACCTCAGTGGACAAAAGAGAGGGAGGCTGGATATCCACCACAAAGCATACCTCCTTTGGCCACCACCCCTGGAATCTGAAAGGCAGCCTCCAGAGATACATCCGTCGCCCGAAAGCCACCCAAAGCCACCCCGTGGGAGACTGGAGAGGGATTGGGACATCCTCAGGTGATCCAGATTCCACGGCAAACTACACCACCACCAAGAACCTCAATGGAATGGGATGGACCCCAGTACCCTTTTCCCTACCCAGGAACTAGCGTGCCTGTGGGAAAAATCCCAAAGGCAAAAAAGAGGAAGGGCAAAAGGGAGGGGTGGGGAGGAGGAAGAGGGAAGGAAAAAGGGAGGATGGGATAGGGAAGGGGGGATGGGCGGGTAATTAGGTTCAGTCTGAGGAAGGAGACCAACAGGTCTAATTTCTCAGACCAAGAGCCTCTTCACCACGCCAAGGAGCCCCCCTTGAAGAGGTTCCCTTACATACACATGTTCTGTGTAATATTCACGGGGTCTCTGCTGAATTCACATTGTTTGTTAAATACACGTGGTCTCTGTTACATGTTGTTTTTATACATGATATAGCTTACAATCACATGATCGCTGTTCACGTGGTCTATTAAATTCACTTGGCCAGTTACATAAATGTGGCCTCTATCACATTACAGATATTCTTGTTACTCAACTTTTGTTACAGACATATGGTCAGTTCGTACACTGTGTGTGTGTGTGTGTGTGTGTGTGTGTGTACACTCACCTAATGTTGTTGTAGGGGTCTACTCAAAGCTCCTGGCCCCGCTTTGTGTGTGTGGGTTAAATACTCATGGTGACTGTGATATTCACTCTCTGTCATACACTTAGTCTGTCACATACACACGGTCTCACTTACGAACATGAGATTTCTGTTTCAGTCATGTGATCTCTATTACATCCACGTGGTCTGATTAACATACACGCGGTCACTCATACATTCAAGATGTCTCTGAGTCATTGACTTAGCCATTGTCTTAAACAAGTAATCTCCATCACATACATCGTCTTTGTGTCATACACAGAGTCTCTGTGCCATAAACATTGTCACTATCATACACATGACCAGTGTCATAAATGCTCATATACGAGGTCTGTGCATCATGCAGGTAGTCTGACATATTTGTAGATGAATGGTTCAGAGAACCGACATGTTGATAAATTAGACACATGTGCAACTCTTGGGTATCTTTATTCAGGAAACGTTTCGCCACACAGTGGCTTCATCAGTCCAATACAAAGAGGACGCCTTCCTCTTTGTATTGGACTGATGAAGCCACTGTGTGGCGAAACGTTTCCTGAATAAAGATACCCAAGAGTTGCACATGTGTCTAATTTATCAGTCTGACATATACACGTGGTCTCTGAACACGTCTCTGATACTTTACATGCGGTCTCAGTTACACTTAAATGGTTTTTCTTTATTCATGTGGTCCCTTTCATATA
Organism: Cherax quadricarinatus; assembly: GCF_038502225.1. NCBI lineage: Eukaryota > Metazoa > Arthropoda > Malacostraca > Decapoda > Parastacidae > Cherax > Cherax quadricarinatus. Next base: position 43,036,832 of record NC_091308.1, on the reverse strand, counting down.
GTGTTTTAGATACACGTGTTTTCTGTTACATTCCCATGATCTGTTATATACACTCGGTTTCCATTACATGGGCAAAGTCTCAGTCACAGTCATGGTGTTCCATTATATTCACGTAGGTTGTTTCTTCCACGTGATGTTGTTTATTTACTGTTGGCTTCAGTGTCATATACATGATTTTGGTCATACACGTGGTCTTTGTATCATACACTTGGTCGTTGTGTCATACACTTCATGACTTACGAAACTGTAATTACACGATTGCAAACAAATCATACCACGGGCGGGGATAAACCCGCGGTCAGAGAGACATAAAACTCCAGACCGACGCCTTAGCCACTTAGTCTTTGTGTCATACACGTGGTTGTGTCATACACTTGGTCTTTGTGTCATACACGTGGTCTTTGTGTCATACACGTGGTCTTTGTGTCATACAGGTGGTCTTTGTGTCATACACTTGATATTTAGTTAATACACAATCTTTGCGTCATACACATAGTCTGTGTCATATACGTGGTCTTTGTGTCATACACTTGATATTCGTTTCATACACAGTCTTTGTGTCATACACTTGATATTCGTTTCATACAGTCTTTGTGTCATACACTTGGTTTTTGTCATACACTTGGTATTTGCGGTATACTTATTTTTGGTCTTCTGTCATGTACTTGGTCTTTGTGTCATACGCTTGGTATTTGTGTCATGCACTTTGTATCTGTGGCATACATTTGATATTTGTGTCATAGACATGGTCGTTGTGTCATAGACATGGTCGTTGTGTCAGACATGGTCGTTGTGTCATAGACATGGTCGTTGTGTCATAGACATGGTCGTTGTGTCATAGGCATGGTCGTTGTGTCATAGGCATGGTCGTTGTGTCATAGACATGGTCGTTGTGTCATAGACATGGTCGTTGTGTCAGACATGGTCGTTGTGTCGTACACTTGGTCAGTAAGTAGAAAAGAATATTTGTGTATCATTCAGGATATTTATTCAAGGAAGCGTTTGTCCACGAGCGGCTTCATCAGTCCTAAACAAGATTTCGTTCGGATTTTTATCCCCGGAGGGTTAGCCACCCAGGATAATCCAAGAAAGACAGTGCGTCATCGAGGACTGTGTCTTATTTCCATTGGGGTCCTCAATCTTGTTCCCCAGGATGCGACCCACACCAGTCGACTAAAATCCCAGGTACCTATTTGCTGCTAGGTGAACAGGACACCAGGTGTAAGGAAACACGTCGAAATGTTTCTACCCCGCCGGGAATCGGACCCGGGCCCTCCGCGTGTGAAACAAGAGTTTTGCCAACCAGGCCTCTCGTAGCCAAACGTTTACCTTAACAAATATTTTGAATTGTACCGCAAGTGTACATCTCTGCAGTGTGCCAGTATCACTATACCACTGACACCCACTTGGTCTGTCAGGTATAAACTTGGTCTCTGTTACCTATATCTTACATCTGCTGCATACTCGTGGTATCATACACGGTGTCATACCGTGCGTGTTATTTGTGTATTGCTCCAATCAGGGTATTGTACCGTTTTGCTATTTAGTTATTTGCAACACCTGTGTATCTTCAGTGACGTCCATCCCTCAGTACAGGCGCCAAGATATTGCACATGTCTCTTTATCATCAGTTAATTTTCTTTAAACCTTTGATATAATGATACTTGTCTGATAAAGCAATACTATGGAATCTTGGCATTGGGAATATCTGCTACAGCTTCATTGTTGACGTCTGGCACTCCTTAGGGGTATGACCAACTTCCTTTAGTGGGTCCCGTCCACATGTCACCATGTCTTCAACTGCTGCACTATATAGAAGTTTCAGTCTTTATTCCTCAGTATTTAATTGATAAAGCATGCGGTGCAGATTAAACATTTCGCAATAGAAATACTTCGGTTAACAAAGCGATATCTGTATCATACGGTCTTTGTGTCATATACATGGTCTGTGTCATACATGTGCGCTCCTTAACATATAAGTATATGCACACTCATGTTCAAGGGGTCTCTGTGAATATGAAAGAGCATATACTGCAGCAGACATATTGGCCCTTGCTAGGCAGGTCTCTAATTCACCCCTTCTTATACACGTGGTCTTTGTTACACATGGTCTGTTAAATAGACGTGATCTTCGTCATATACAATAGAGAAACAAGATGGTAAAAAAAGAGATTCACTATAATACTATACTCTATTGATATCTTTTCGCTGTTATTAATGGATCATTATCAAGTCTTAAAAATACCTAACTAAAATCGGTTTATACTTCTTTTGTGTCTCTACTCTGACAATTGCACTTTATTTTCTGTCATACACTTGTTCACTGCCGTCACTTGCATACAGGTAATCTGTTTATCAACACGTTTTCCGTTTTACACAGTGGTCTTTATTCACCTGATCTCTATTACACTGACTTGGTTTCTGTTAGGGTAGTCTTTGTTATATACATGAAGGTGTCTGTTCCGTAAACGTGGCCTCTTCAAATTCCATCTCTTTTTAATACAAGTGGTCTCTGAATCATACACATGGTCCGCCATGCCCCAGAGTACACCCACCTTAATCGAGATACCTGGGCCATAAACTTCCATTATAATATACTGTAGATTGTCATGATCCACGCAACCTTTGTCAATAACTCACGATTTATTTTTTTTTTTACAATTACCTGAGTGCGCGTGCAACACGACTTCGTTGCGTGGCTTATAATTTTCCTTCCGCGACCAGGACGAGGCTATCATTTTAAAGCTTCACTCCGCCATGTAAACATTCACCAATTCTGTTAGTTATCTTCGTTTGTCTCCCTTGTGTTTATCAGTCCATATTCGATTTTCTCTTAGTTTTGTCTCATCTCTGGATGCTGACCATGACATCCAAAGTGAATCCTATTCATGTTAAAGCTGCCAAGAAAATAAAATTTGAAATTTTGCGTGTTTGGAAAAAAAAAAAAACGTGGGTTGATATGTTGAAGGGCTGCTCACGGGTCATGGAGACGACACCTGCGTTTGCTTTTAAAGAATCGTTAATTCATTCAGATCGATACAGTGAAGCGAAAATAAGAGATGGTGTAATATGCGATCCACAAAGTGACACGGTGAAAAGTATGTCAAAAAGGTCATTGCAGCTATATAAAACAGCAAAATTGCTAAATGTATGGAATACGGAGAAAACAACAAAATATGAGCTGCTTAATTCGCTTATGATCAGAGAAAAAGCTTTGTCTCATTATTCAACAATGCAAAATGCTCAGTGACACTATCGTTAGCAATGAGGTTTACCTCATTGCTAACGACTGCTGACGCACTTTGATGGGTTGCACTGAAGAAGCCACTGACTGGCGAAACGTTTCCAGAATATAGATTCCCAGATGTTTCACAAGAATCTCATTTATCAACTCGGTTTTCCTGAACCATTAATTCATAATCAAGCTGTACCTCACCAGTTCGTAGTAGCCTCGCTGACACTGTACCTCCAGGTGGCACAAACGAGGACAAAGCTGTGTGTGATTTACCAAAGTCAGTTAATTTACTCGAGTTTTTGTTGTTGCTAAGAGCTTCATAAATATGGACATAAAAGGACGATTGTCCTGTATGCTAGCTTACTGTTGCGCAAGAAAGGACTAACGCGCTTAAATGTTCCTTTTGTAAAGAATGATTTCATAATGCCTGTGTGTGTTATGATTCGAATGATTACAAATTTATGCATACGCATCATAATGGAGGTTGTGCAGCGAATGCGTGCTTGGAGAGGTTAGGATAGGTAAGATTCGTCAGGAAACAGGACAGTTGTTGCCTGATGCGGGTCTTAGCTTTATGACGACCCGCCACTGAAGCGGATGTTCTTCATGAGGGAAAGGTTTCTAACTTTCAGGGATCATTAGTGATAGTGCTGCTGTGGCTGTAGTCGGAGCAGCAATACTATTGGTAAAATTTTGAATGATTTTGCTGAAAAGCTTCGACAGGCGGAGGAGAAAGAATGTAACCTTTGCCGTGTGTTGCGGGATCCAGTTATTTATCTTTAGTCTTTTGGGAATATTGTTAGGAAGGGAACTGAAGAAGCAAGATGGGGGAAAGGAGAGGAGATGCACGCTCGGAAGGCGCCTGACATCAGGATCAATAAACGAGGAGTGAACACTGACGTTCAGGATCATCTGCTCCTGAGTGTTAAGCCAGAACCCGGCGTTCCAGTGGACAGTGCTGCCGTTGGCTAAGTAATGGCTTTAATTCAGAACGTGTAAAGCTCAGTTCCAGTTAGGAAGGCAAGAATGAGAAAAAATCATGTCTTGGTTCTTATTTTTCCAACAGTTGAGGCGAAGCGGGATGGCCGAGGCTTCCCTGGCTTTGCTGTTTTCCTGTTGATGCTGATTCATTGTGTATGAACCAACCAAGATCTTGCCTTAGGTAACTGTGATTGGTATTTCACCTTCTTGTTATGATGAAGAAATTGTTTCTTGTATTGTTGATGGTGTCAAGCTGGCTACGAGACAATTCTGTGCGACGTCGACTGCAGCAATGGATAATTAAGGAAATGAAAGTATTGAGATGGAGTTGTGAGCAAACACTTATAATCTCTGCCTGTATAAGGGCTACAACTAAGGGGGGTCGCTAACCCTGACAACCCTCGTGAATTTACACCAATAGCCAGTATTACAATACGGCTGTTGACGTCTCGTTTTCTGAGATGGGTTCCTCTTCCCACCGATAGATTGACGCAGAAGTATTATTGCTAGATTATATTATTTGTGAGAGAAATGTTTTTGGATGTCAAGAAGGCATAGGATTTGGTCAGTCACTAATCTTTATATAATCATTGAGCTCCCGAAACAGTAATAAAATATATAATGTCTACTTATGAAGGGGCCACTATTTTCCAGTTAGGCAGAAGTAACCAGATAAACAGAGGGGTGAAACGGCTATTTTCTCTCTCTCTCTCTCTCTCTCTCTCTCTCTCTCTCTCTCTCATGCGTTTTGTGGAATATGGTACTGAACGAGGCGTTAAATGGCCCTGGATAATAACTATTTTCAAACGCTTCAAGTGTGTGACCGAAGGTTTCCCACGCTAGTCCTCGCCAACGACAGTGCTGCTGGTGGTGACCGATACAGATTTTAATTTACAAATAACTGCCTTCTTGCAGATTCTGGCTACTGTGGTATTAGAAGCTAACCTGCAGAAGTGTGACACTTAATTCACTTAAACCTTAAAACAGTACCAAAGACGAATCAATGGTATATCGGCAATGCTAATCTGACGTATGGTTATGTCCCTTTAGTGGTTTAGAGTATGCATGCCTGTTGACGAGGGGACCTCTACTCCGAAAAGGTTTCCACTTGTCCAGGCTATGGCTGCCCACTGAAGCACATTCAATATGATAAAATCAATTGGAAAATGTAAAGAACATAATACTGTACACAAAAAGAAGAGGAGGATAAGGCATGTCAACGGTTCCTGGTGTTTTCAGATGATGCTACAGGTCTGCAAGAACATTCTAGTGTACAGCAAGTACAAGAGCGGTACAACGTTGATGAAAGGAGCAGATTACAAAATACAGTTTCATGACAGCAAAAATTACGAAGTCGCGTGAAAGTAGAGCGCCGCACAATATTAAATATGTAGGCTGTGGCCAGGATCAAAATGTTTCAAAGATCTTGCCCTCATATAAAAGTGTAATTCCTTTTATAACTTCCAAGCGGATGTTTTCCCCCTCAGTCAACGGAGGTGGTCTTGGGTCGTCCTCTTCTCAAGAAGCTATAATGTTTTTCAGAAAACATGTCAAACTATATTGCGTTTCATGTCTTACATTCCTTTCTAAATTGATAGAACATGCTATTCTTGTTTCATTTTTTTTTGAGAGAGAGAAGAGTAATGTTTTCCGTATGTTCTGTCAGCATACTGACCATTTTATTTAATTGAGATTGCTTTATGGAGAGTTCATAAAGATCTGGTGATGAACATGTATTTGGGAAATGCATCACTGTTGGACTTTTCTAATGCATTCGACACCGTTGGTGATGGATTAGTAATCAGCGATCTTTTGGGTTGTGATCCTCTGGATACTGTTCTGCCGCTAAAATCATATCTTTTTGCTCGGTCATATCAAGTTCCAGTAATTTTTTCTGTATCTGAGCGGTCTTCTTTGCCCTATGGTGTTCCTAGGGGCTCTGCTCATAGCCCGATATTGTTTACTGTTGGTCAGTGGCTTAAACTCACTGTTAAATGTCCATGAGGATGACTCATTTTTATACTGACAATACTCAGGTTTAGAGCCTGGTATTATTATTATTATTATAATCAAAAAGAAGCGCTAAGCCACAAGGGCTATACAGCAAAGAGCCTGGTATTGAATGTAGAAGAGGGACATAAAGCAGTGGCTTCTTTTCTGCTTTATGTTCGGACGTTGATGATTGATAAAATTCCTGCAGCTAAATGAGGATAAATCAGAGCTTTTGATTATCAGGAAATCAAGAGGAATACAGAATGGAGATCTTGTTTCCTTTGTAGTAGTCATATTGAAGTCTGTAGGATCAGTAAAAGATCTCGGTGTTTACCTGGATTATTCATTGTTAATCATTGTTAGATTATTCATTATTTATAATTGTTAGATTATTCATTGTTAATCATTGTTAGATTATTCATTATTTATAATTTAGATAATTCATTGTTAATCACTGTTAGATTATTTATTGTTAATCATTGTTAGATTATTCATTGTTAATCATTGTTAGTATTCATTGTTAGATTATTCATTGTTAGAATAATCTTTGTTACATAATTCATTGTTATTTATTGGGCATATTAATCAGAGTATTAAACCCCTGCAAGTTTGATATTCTTAATCTTTATGCTGTCAGAAATGATTTTTGCATTATTTCTTGGTTAAAATATTCCAATTTGTAATTAATCGTGCAGCTTGACTGGTATTTTTGCTTCCACCTCGAACTCCCACTAAATCTTACTTGTACAGTATAAGCTGATTTGGCTCCCTATCAAGGCAATAACTGAATTAAACTCTGCTTAAAGATATTTAGATAAAACAAGTAGTGTCTTTCTGATATGTCTGTACCTCTTACATCAGGCTCAGGATATTTTCTAAGAAAATATCCTGATCCCTTTCAGAGTGATTGAGCTTCGTGTTGTTGGGGAGAAATCATCTGTCGATAGAAGGTCTCCTTATGTAGCTACAAGACTGTATAGCAGGTTAATAGACTAGAAATCGTTTATGCTTTCAAGTCTCAGTTGAAGATTCTTCTCTGTTAGAGAGCTTATGATCTTGATGATCATACTGTATGTAACTCATAAATAAAAAATATTTTTTTTTATTCTCGTATGGTTTAATGTACCAGCGCTTGTAAATTTTTCCAAAGACCTGGCGCTCAAGAATGATCGATCCGAAATTATAAATAAATATTATTAGGATGCTTTACCCGTTCTCAAGTGCGTAGTGTGAGGTAAGTGTAACTGATGACCGTGCGGTAGCAGGATATGTTCCTGTCGAGCGGTAGGATTTTTTTTTTCTGAGACTGGCAAATGCTTAATACTGCCGAGACAGATGTAATTTGGAAAATGACTGAAACTTACAGCAGTAAACAAAAAAAAAATTGCACTTGATTTTAAGGTAGACAAAGATAGTTTCAGTTAATGCACATGTCTATCCTAATGTATCGCTGCTAGAATACCTTCGCATTCTAGGAGCGCAGGAAAGTTTTTTATGAATATCAAGAATTATTGCGTTCCTTCAGTCAAAATGGACTTGGCCAGAAAGAACCTTACATTCAAGGTTCTCACTCTTGATTATTCAAGTAGTCAACCTCAACTCTTGTAGGATGTAGGTTCAAATGTGAAGGTGTTTTTCCCACCAAATTCGACATCCTGAATACAGCCACTAAATTGATGAGTGGTGAAAACATCTCGGTGCCACCACACTGTGCACTAAAGTATCTCCTCGCAGCAGTGGACGACATCTCGGACACTGAGGTGCCAGAATTCTTCCTTATATTTAGACAGTGTTAATAATGATTTTGGATGTGTCGTGAAGCTCAAAATAAGAGTTCTTGATTAAACTTGTCAAAACTAGGTTACTTAAGATGTTTCCTACTTCGTGCACAAAAACCATTGCAAAACTATTCTAAGAACAGTAGTGATACAAATGGCTTACTACTATTCGTGGACACATCTTATTATCAAAAGTTGTGAGGAAAGTTGTCAGTATGATACTCCATTTCTTTTTTCGAGTCTCCTTCCATTTGAATATTCTCCTTACAGATTATAGTGGCCTGCCGTCTGCAGCTTCTTGTGTACGAGTCTTTACATCAGACTTTCCAAATGACAACTGGCAATCCTGAACCTGAGAAATCCAGGAAGCAATATAAAACTGCCATTGTATCAAGTGACGATAGAGATGTCGCCGCCGATCAAATCCTTCATGAGCAAATGTTGTTCAATTAGAAACTGAAGGAAGAAACAGATGGTTATCACTGAGAAAGAAATGGCAGAAGCACAACGGTGACTATATCAAGTGAGAATTTTTCCTCCTGAAAAATATTTTGAATTCATTTCCAACAGCAATATGTATTTTTTTATGCCACACACAACAATGCAAACTATGCTCCTTCGAAAATCATACTACACTTAAAGATTAAGGTTCATAACTACAAAACTGAAATACTCAGCATACAGAGGGGCTTTTGGCATGTACGCCCAACTATTAACTTTCACCAGTTAAGTCCTATACCACAAATCACCAAAGATCACTTTACATATGATGACACACATCATGTAAACAAAGTAGCTTTTCTCTGAACTCGGAAAAGTTGTACTACTGCGCCTTGAAGTAGCAGCTGAAAGTGAAACAGATACCCCGACACGTCGCCTATCAATGATGTTGGTTGATCATTTGAAAGAGCAGCTTGTTCAACAATTGCATGGAGCGCCTTTGGTGTTAATCTGGAAAGCCTTACTGAAGTCCATATACACAATATCATATTCATTACCATGATCTACCTCCTCAAGAACCTTAGTGAAAAAAGTTAGCAAATTCGTAAGACAGGAGCGCCCCTTTGTAAAACCGGGTTGAGATTCATTAATCACTCTGTCTATCAAGATGCCTACGAATTGCTTCGGCAATTATTAATTCCATAAATTTTCCCACTATGCAGGTAAGGCTTATTGGTCTATAGTTCGAAGCCAAGGACCTGTCACCTGCCTTGTAAATAGGTATTACATTTGCCATTTTCCACTTATCAGGCACTATACCAGTTTGTAGTGATATGTTAAAAAGATTAGCCAAAGGTATGCTAAGTTCCTATTTACATTCCTTTAACACCCTTGCAAACAGTTCATCAGGACCTGGGGATTTGTTAGGTTTTAGTTGTTCTATTTGTCTGAGGACCATGTCACTAGTTACTGCAATCGTACATAGTTTATTATCATCCTGTTCTACATAATCTATTATTTCAGGAATATCGCTAGTATTTTCCTGGGTTAAAACTGAGAGGAAGTAGGTAATGAGAATTTCACACATATCCCTATCACTGTCATTGATCTCACCAGAGTTACTCTTAAGTGGGCTAATCTTGTCCCTAATCTTACTTCTGTATACCTGAAAGAACCCTTTTGGGTTAGTCTTTGAATTCCTTGCGACCTAAGCCCCATAATTCCTTTTTGCTTTTCTTATTCCTTTCTTTATTTCTCTATTTAATTGAATATATTGATTTCTTAACTGCCCATCCCCTCATTTGATACGCCTATATGTGCCACTCTTTTGACCAATGAGATGTTTTAATCTATTGTTCATCCATTTGGGATCATTTTTGTTAGATCTAATTTCCGTACTCGGAACAAAAGTTGTCTGGCAGCTAGAACTATGCTCTGAAAAACGTCATATTGGCAACCAAGATCACCTACCTGACCCATAGTCAGGACATCCCAATTTAGCCCACCCAGGTAATTTTTCAGTCCCTTGAAGTCGCTCAAGCGAAAATCTGGGACAGAGATTTGATTGCAGTTATCTGGGTAATTCCATGATATATTGAAACTAAGTGATTTGTGATCACTTTCCCCAAGCTCATCATTAACCTCAAGATTATTAATTAGTGATTCTTTGTTGGCAAGAACCAAGTCAAGCAGAGTGTTTCCTCTAGTTGGTTCTGTCACAACCTGTTCTTAAAAGCAATCCAGAACCATATCAAGAAAGTCACTAGACTCAAGATTTACTGTCATATTGTTCCAATCAATTTGTTTAAAGTTAAAATCTCCCATTATCACAACATTTTCATATCTAGATGCCTTATGAATTTCGTCCCATAACAGCTTACTGCACTCCCTATCAAGGTTTGGGGGCCTATAAATCACACCCAAAATTAATTTGTCACGTCGCTCGAGAAACTGTAGCCAAACAGATTCTGTGTTCGATGTTTCTAATCTTACATCATGTCTAAGACAACAATTTAAATTTTCTCTGACATACATCGCCACACCAATACCCTTCCTGTTGACCCTATCAGTGTGGAATAGTTTATAACCCTGTATGTTGCATTCAGAAGGCATTTCTCTATCTTTCAGGTTGAATCAGGTCTCTGTTATACCAATAATATCTATATTACCTACACTTGCAAGTAATCTTAGCTCATCTATCTTATTTCTTAGACTCCTACTATTTGTATAGTAAACCTTAAGGGAGCTAGTCACTCGTTGCCCTCTACTATCTCTCTTTGTTGATCAATTGATTTGCCATTACTAGCAACTTTATTTTGAATATTGTCTTTTAAACACATCCCTGAGGTATCCCGATAATAACTACTGTTTTTAACCCTAATGCTGCAGCCTGATTGTTTCCCACAAACACCCATACCTCTATTATCTATCAGTTTAAATTCCTAGACAAGTCATCAATTACCCTCTCAATTGAATTGGCTAATGCAACCACTCCATCCCCAGAGAGATGAACCCCATCCCTTGCATACATATCACGTTTGCCAAAGAATAGGTCCCAGTTATCAATGAATGGGATTGCAAGTTCCTTGCAGTACTTGTCTAGCCAGCAGTTTATACCAATTGCTCTAGACATCCATTCGTTGCCCACTCCCTTTCTAGGCAAGATGCTACATATGACTGGGATCCCTCTATTAGACCAAACTACTACTATGGCTGACCTGTACTTACCCAGCAGCTTCTCTCTCCTGCCCTTCCCAATGTCATTACCCCCATTACCTGCCATAATATTATCCAACCTGCTGACTATGTCACCAGCACCAGCTCCAGGAAGGCACACTCTCTGTCTGACCTTTCTGTCTCTTTTACAAAATGCACGGTCCATATATCATACCTGAGAATCGCTTACTATTAAAATATTCTTACCTTGATTAGCAGGGGAATCAGTGGTACCTTCAACCTCACTAACCACTGAAGTACACTCGTCTTGGAGAACAGAGAATCGATTTCCTACCTTCACATCTTCTCTATTAATTCTCATCTTCCTTCTTCCTGAACTGTGAACCACTTGCCACTTAAAGCGGCTGCCACTATCACTGCTGGTGACCATTTCTTCCTTACCAGCTAAATCCTTCTCACACTCGCTCCCAAACTCATCTATGCGAAGCTTCAGCCTCCTATTTTCCTCCTGAAGAAGTAGAATCTCCTTCTTCAACACTTGAACCTGAGATTCTAAAACACTACAACAAGCCATGGTGCTTGGTAACAACCCACGCTAACTCCCAAGAACTTAGGCAGGTATGACCGCAGGTGACCACTGACCTCAGCGTACTTGACCTATTTTTTTTTGTTCTGACTTGAACGCATGTTCATAAATGTGCAAAACATGTTCATTTTTTACCTAATGCATATTGACACAAAAAAATCTAACAACCATTCAGATTCGTAAACCGTAGAGCAGTAGTCACGTTCCTGAAAACTCAGTGTAATAAAAGAAACTGAAGAGCTTATGGGAAAAATAGTGTTACGTTCCTTGCATGTCATATTAACATTCACTCATCTCACTGAAAATTGATACACATCCAACCAATCAATTTTCATACATATTGGACTGAACAGTCATACATATTCTGAACACATGGGTTTCAATCCCAAATGAAGATTCGTATATGTCTTGCACATATTTGTTCAGACTCCATTAAACATTCACAGGTTCAAAAATTTTATTCATACTTGAATGGCCATTCACACACCTATACATTTTCGACCATATGAGCACACCTTCACATCTTAAACATTACCGACCATACACCGCCTAAACATTTTCTTCAGAGAATTGAAAATCTACACATCCTATATATTTTCATTCAGACATTTTCACTCGAACTCGAGTAAGCATTTATACACGTCCTATAGATTACATTCAGACTCCAACGCACATTCATATCCGTCCTAATTATTTTTGCTTAAATAAACATCGATGAAAAGCAGGGGTGTCACTAGCACGTTAAGAGACCATACAATAAGTGTCAGGGGCCCGAGACTGTTCAACTGCCTCCCAGCACACATAAGGGGGATTACCAACAGACCCCTGGCAGTCTTCAAGCTGGCACTGGACAAGCACCTAAAGTCAGTTCCTGATCAGCCGGGCTGTGGCTCGTACGTTGGTTTGCGTGCAGCCAGCAGCAACAGCCTGGTTGATCAGGCGCTGATCCACCAGGAGGCCTGGTCACAGACCGGGCCGCGGGGGCGTTGACCCCCGAAACTCTCTCCAGGTAAACTCCAGGTAAACACAATCTAAACATTCTTATTCAAACTGTAATGAACATTGACACGTCCTATATTTTTATCTGGACTCGAGAAAACAATAATACATCCTAAAAAAAAATTTGCTTAGACGTCAATGAACACTATCAAGCCATACACATTTTTGTTTGGACCCTAATAAACATTAATAAACATCTACAATATTCGTGTTCAGGCTATAATGAACATTCACACGGCGTAAATTTTCTTTTGGACTCCAACGAACATTCACACACGGACCTTCATACATTAAATCACACATCAGTGCACGCCCATCAACATTCATTTAGATTCATATATACGAAACTTATATTCTTTAAGACCTTTGACACCCACACTAACATTGACACCCACATTAACATTGACACCCACATTAACATTGACACCCACTTAACATTGACACCTACTTAGCACTGACAACCACTTAACATTGACACCCACTTAACATTGACACCTACTTAACACTAACACATACTTAACATTAACACATACTTACCTGCGGTCATACCTATCCTAAGCTCTGGGAGTTAGCGTGGGTTGTTACCAAGCACCATGGATTGTTGTAGTGTTTTAGAATCCCAGGTTCAAGTGTTGAAGAGGGAGGTTCTACTTCTTCAGGAGGAAAATAGGAGGCTGAAGCTTCGCACAGATGAGTTTGGGAGTGAGTGTGAGAAGGACTTAGCTGGTAAGGAGGAAATGGTCACCAGCAGTGATAGTGGCAGCCGCTTTAAGTGGCAAATGGTTCACAGTTCAGGAAGAAGGAAGATAAGGAGGGATAACAGAGAAGATGTGAAGGTAGGAAATCGATTCTCTGTTCTCCAGGACGAGTGCACTTCAGTGGTTAGTGAGGGTGAAGGTACCACTGATTCCCCTGCTAATCAAGGTTAGAATATTTTAATAGTAGGAGATTCTCAGGTAAGATATATGGTCCATGCTTTTTGTAAAAGAGACAGAAAGGTCAGACAGTGTGTGCTTTCCTGGAGCTGGTGTTGGTGACATAGTCAGCAGGTTGGATAATATTATGGCAGGTAATGGGAACAAGCTCGTTATCTGTCATAGTGCTGGGGGTAATGACACTGGGAAGGGCAGGAGAGAGGAGCTGCTGGATAAGTACAGGTCAGCCATAGAAGTAGTTAGGTCTAAGGGAGGGATCCCAGTCATGTGTAGCATCTTGCCTAGAAAGGGAGTGGGCAATGAATGGATGTCTAGGGCAAATGGTATAAATTGTTGGCTAGACAAGTACTGCAAGGAACTTGCAATCCCATTCATTGATAACTGGGACCTATTCTTTGGCAAACGTGAAATGTATGCAAGGGATGGGGTTCATCTCTCTGGGGATGGAGTGGTTGCATTAGCCAATTCAAATGAGAGGGTAATTGATGACTTGTCTAGGAATTTAAACTGATAGATAATAGATGTATGGGTGTTTGTGGGAAACAATCGGGCTGCTCTATTAGGGTTAAAAACAGCAGTTATTACCGGGATACCACAGGAATGTGTTTAAAAGACAATATTCAAAATAAAGTTGCTAGTAATGGCAAATCAATTGATCAACAAACAAAGAGAGATACCAGAGGGCAACGAGTGACTAGCTCCCTTAAGGTTTATTATACAAATAGTAGGAGTCCAAGAAATAAGATAGATGAGCTAAGATTACTTGCAAGTGTAGGTAATATAGATATTATTTTTATAACAGAGACCTGGTTCAAACTGAAAGATAGAGAAATGCCTTCTGAATGCAACACACAGGGTCATAAACTATTCCACACTGATAGGGTCAACAGGAAGGGTGGTGGTGTGGCGATGTACGTCAGAGAAAATTTAAATTATTGTCTTAGACATGATATAAGATTAGAAACATCGAGCACAGAATCTGTTTGGCTACAGTTTCTCGAGGGTCGTGACAAATTAATTTTGGGTGTGATTTATAGGCCCCCAAACCTTGATAGGGAGTGCAGTAAGCTGTTATGGGACGAAATTCATAAGGCATGTAGATATGAAAATGTTGTGATAATGGGAGATTTTAACTTTAGACAAATTGATTGGAACAATATGACAGAAAATCTTGAGTCTAGTGACTTTCTTGATACGGTTCTGGATTGCTTTTTAGAACAGGTTGTGACAGAACCAACTAGAGGAAACAATCTGCTTGACTTGGTTCTTGCCAACGAAGAGTCACTAATTAATAATCTAGAGGTTAATGATGAGCTTGGGGAAAGTGATAACAAATCACTTAGTTACAATATATCATGGAACTACCCAGATAACTGCAATCAAATCTCTGTCCCAGATTTTCGCTTTGCCGATTTCATGGGACTGAAAAATTACCTGTGTGGGCTAAATTGGGATATCCTGACTATAGGTCAGGTAGGTGATCTTGGATGCCAATACAACGTTTTTCAGAGCATAGTTCTAGCTGCCCAGACAACTTTTGTTCCTAGTAGGGAAATTAGATCTTATAAAAATGATCCCAAAATTAATGAACAATAGATTAAAACATCTCATTGGTCAAAAGAGATGCACATATAGGCGTATCAAAAGAGGGGATGGACAGTTAAGAAATCAATATATTCAATTAAAGAGAGAAATAAAGAAAGGAATAAGAAAAACAAAAAAGGGTTTATGAGGCTAAGGTTGCAAGGGATTCAAAGACTAACCCAAAAAGGGTTCTTTCAGGTATACAGAAGTAAGATTAGCGACAAGATTGGCACAATTAAGAGTAACTCTGGTCAGATCAATGAGAGTGATAGGGATATGTGTGAAATTCTCAATACCTACTTCCTCTCAGTCTTCACCTAGGAAAATACTAGCGATATTCTTGAAATAATAGATTATGTAGAACAGGACAATGTTAACTATGCACGATTGCGGTAACTACTGACATGGTTTTCAGACAAATAGAGAAAACTAAAACCTAACAAATCCCCAGGCCCTGATGAACTGTTTGCAAGGGTGTTAAAGGAATGTAAATAGGAACTTAGCATACCTTTGGCTAATCTTTTTAAAATATCACTACAAACTGGCATAGTGCCTGATAAGTGGAAAATAGCAAATGAAATACCTATTTACAATGCAGGTGACAGGTCCTTGGCTTCGAACTATAGACCAATAAGCCTTATCTCCACAGTGGGACAATTTATGGAATCAATTGCCGAAGCAATTCGTAGCCATCTTGATAGGCACAGATTGATTAATGAATCTCAACACGGTTTTACAAAGGGGCGTTCCTGTCTTACGAATTTACTAAAAATTTTCACTAAGGTGTTTGAGGAGGTAGATCATGGTAATGAATATGATATTGTGTATATGGACTTCAGTAAGGCTTTCAATAGAGTTCCACATAAGAGGCTATTGAGGAAACTTAAGGCACACGGAATAGGAGAACTTTTTTCCTGGGTAGAGGCATGGCTGACAAATAGGCAGCAGAGAGTTTGCATAAATGGGGAGAAATCAGAATGGGGGCACGTCACAAGCGGTGTTCTTCAGGGGTCAGTGTTGAGCCCGTTGTTCACAATTTACATAAACGACATAGACGAGGGAATAAATAGCGACATAAACAAATTTGCTGATGACACCAAAATAGTACGTCCAATTTATTCTAATGAGGACACTAGAACACTCCAGGATGATTTGAAGTGGCAGATGCAGTTTAATATAGACAAATGGAAAGTTCTAAATGTTGGACAGAAAAAAAACGATGTGACATATAAACTAAATATTGTACATCTTAATACTACTGATTGCGAAAAGGATTTAGGAGTTCTGGTTAGCAGTAATCTAAAACCAAGACAACAGTGCATTAGTGTTCGCAATAAAGCTAACAGATTTCTTGGCTTCATGTCTAGAAGTATAAATAATAGAAGTCCTCAGGTTGTTCTTCAACTCTATATATGTAATAAAGTTGGTAGAATTACCGACAATATGTAAAGTAAAAGGACACAAGTGCAACTAATGTGACATTTATTGTGGCAACGTTTCGCTCTCCAGGAGCTTTATCAAGCCATTACAAACAATACATGGACACAGAGGGTATATAAAGGCTCAGAGTGAGGTGCAATACTAGTGAGGTACCATTTCGATGTTCACTAGTGGTAGTAGTAGTAGTAGTGGTAGTGACAAAAGTAATACAATATGGTAGAGCAATTAATTCGTACATGAGTAAAAGGATATAAAAGCTATTACTTGGGTAACATAAAAATAGGTTGGACAAATGTAGACTGGAAAGAGGCAGCTTGTTTCAGTGTTCACTCTCTGTAATGTGCTTTGTGTAGTATAACAGGAGAGACTATGTGATGGCAGGGTTTACTGTTTTCAGGAGGATTCTTGCTAAGACTTCGGAGATGGTGAAGCTGCCGTTGTTGTGTTTAATTGTATTTGGAACAGCGATCAGTGCTGATTCGAGGCACTTGCGTCTGCGGTAATTAGTTTCTTTGATCACTAATTGGGCGTCTCTGAATTTCATGAGATGATTGGTGGAATTTCGGTGTTGTACACAGGCAATATATATATATATATATATATATCTATATATATATATATATATATATATATATATATATATATATATATATATATATATATATATATATATATATTTTTTTTTTTTTTTTTTTTTTTTTTTTTTTTTTTTTTTCAACAAGTAGGCCGTCTCCCACCGAGGCAGGGTGACCCAAAAAAGAAAGAAAACAATTTTCTTCTTATTCTTTTTAGTAATCTTTACAGGAAAAGGGGTTACTAGCCCATTGTTCCCGGCATTTTAGTTGACTTTTACAACACGCATGGCTTACGGAGGAAAGATTCTTATTCCACTTCCCCATGGATATAAAAGGAAAAGTAATAAGACCAAGAACTATTAAGATAAAATCAAAGAAAACTCAGATGAGTGTGTATAAATAAATGTGTACATGTATGTGTAGTGTGACCTAAGTGTAAGTATAAGTAGCAAGACATGCCTGTAATCTTGCATATTTATGAGACAGACAAAAGACATCAGCAATCCTACCATCATGTAAAACAATCACAGGCTTTCGTTTTACACTCACTTGGCAGGACGGTAGTATATATATATATATATATTATTGCATTCACGAACGAGTATATTGCTCAGTAACAATACTGCACTAGCCAAGGACTCGAACCCATGTTGTACTGACCCGCCTCATGGTGAGCTAGAACCACATGACACCTTAACCCACAGGACCACCCAACCCTACAAAGATGGCGCAGCCAGCAGAGCTAGCTGTTTTACCGCCATCCGAGGATATTCGGTGTCGTGGGAGCTTCTTGGCTAATTTTCATTGTCATCCCTGGCTGTGCCATCTTTGTAGAATTGGGTGGTCATGTGGGTTAAGGCGTCATGTGGTTCTAGCGCAGCATGAGGCAGGTCAGTATATATATATATATATATATATATATATATATATATATATATATATATATATATATATATATATATATATATATATATATATATATATATATATATAGATGAAGATTGAGACATTTATGCAGTATATGGGAATCTTTATTCAGGAAACGTTTCGCCACACAGTGGCTTCATCAGTCCAATACAAAGAGGAAGGCGTAAGGAGAGGAGGAGTATGAGGTAATCAGTCCCTCAGCCTGGAGTCGATGTGTCCAGTCCCTCAATCTTGTAGAATGTAGCCACATCTGCGGCCCTATGCTGTACATTCTACAAGACTGATGGACTGAACACATCGACTCCAGGTTGAGGGACTGATTACCTCATTCTCCTCCTCTCCTTACGCCTTCCTCTTTGTATTGGACTGATGAAGCCACTGTGTGGCGAAACGTTTCCTGAATAAAGATTCCCATATGCTGCATAAGTGTCTCAATCTTCAACTTGTCGGTTTTTCAAACCATTCATCACAACTGTCAGACACTGCAGCATCATGGGATCTTGTTACAAAGAATTCTTCAACACTTGTTCAACCTTTGGACGAAGACCTACTTCGACTAGTGGATGGTACCACTATGACCCCACCTCCGCCTGCTTCACCTCACCTCACTACAGTATATAAGCCACGTCTACGGGCCTATGCTGTACATTCTACAAGATTGATGGACTGAACACATCGACTCCAGGCTGAGGGACTGATTACCTCATTCTCCTCCTCTCCTTACGCCTTCCTCTTTGTATTGGACTGATGAAGCCACTGTGTGGCGAAACGTTTGCTGAATAAAGATTCCCATATACTGCATAAGTGTCTCAATCTTCAACTTGTCGGTTTTTCAAACCATTCATCACACACACACTATTTTATATATTATATATATATATATATATATATATATATATATATATATATATATATATATATATATATATATATATATATATATATACACAACTTGAAGAATTACCATACAGTCTCTCCTCACAGGCACCAAGAACTACCATACAACCTCTCAGGCATAAAGAACTACCATACAGTCTCTCCTCACAGGTATCAAGAACTACCATACAATCTCTCAGTCATCAAGAACGACCATACAGTCTCTCCTCACAGGTATCAAGAACTACCATACAATCTCTCAGGCATCAAGAACTACCATCTGTTGAATTTCATCCATCCTATCTTATCTACCCAAACAAAATATTGCCAAATACAACGTTTCTGCATATTCCTTGTAGCTATCGATTACCACGTTACTTTTGTATATAAAATATTAAATTCCAAACCTTTAAATTACAATATTCTCTGAAATAGAACACCCATTATTACATAAAAAATATCGTTTTAGCATCTCTACTTACCCACCTGAGGATGTCCTCCATTATTCTCAGATAACATTATCACACTGATAGGATTGTTCACCAGTCTGAAGCACTATCAGAACCCCACTCAGATAACACTAAAAAAGCAGCCTACAAGACATAGGCACAAATCAATGATATCTGAGATATGAATGGACTGAACACATCGACTCCAGGCTGAGGGACTGATTACCTCAAACTCCTCCTCTCCTTACACCCTTCTGAGTTGTATTTGACTGATGCAGCCACTGTGTGGCGAAACGTTTCCTCAATAAAGATTCCCATATGTTGCATGTCTCAATTCCTCATATTTGAGATACATTATTAGATATTTCAGAATACAAGTTGGCCGAACAGTCGATAACTATGCTCGTGAAGATGAATACATTGTGTTTGTGAGACTTGTCAGCTTTAAACCATACCACGCCTGGGTTAGAACCCGCGATCAGAGAGTTTTATGACTCTCTGACCGCGGGTTCTAGCTCCGCCCGTGGTATGGTTTGTTTACAATCGTGTCATTACGATTTCGTGAGTTCTCAGCTTTAATTTTAACCACACCAATGGAAATAAAAATTCTAAATATGGTTTCCCTTATGTATGGTGAACATGAACGTCGTCTGCTGCCACAATATCCGTTCATAACAAACTAAAACAGAAACGAAGCCATTTAATTATTAAAACATGCATAATTATATCTATCATTCTTTAACCTGTATTTTCTGTAATGCTTTTTTTTTTCCAGAATTGGAAGGTATATATACAAGCCTATTGCAATACATAATGTATAAAAAGAGATGGTGATGCTACCTTTCTTTTCTCTCCTTCAACTGAATTTAAAAATTAAGTTCAATTTAGAGAAACTGGTTGAGAGTTGGGATGCTGTTTTTTTCGGTTTATCTTCAGTTCATTAATAATAATAATAATAATAATAATAATAATAATAATAATGTCAACAGTAATAACAATAACTGTCATTTTCTCTTATTAGGGGCAGACTTCATTAAAAAAAGATTGCATGACACTGCTTTAATATATTATGCAGTATCTTACGAATGTGAAAACTCAAGTTCCCGAAGCAAGGGAGCTTCATGAATTGCATGAAGCTACCTCAGCTCAGTGAGCTGAGAAAGTTTTAAAACTTATTCAGCTGTAAAATAATTTTCTTGGATAAGCATTTTAAATTACTTCCCTGATATCATGCAGGTAATAATTTGAACATATATCGTAAACCATATTAATAAGTCATGCAACTGTATAACGTATTAGAAGTTATAATAAAGGTCCTTATTATGAAGGTTCAAATATTGATCTCTATCATATTGATGTTAGTTAAACACATCTTTACTTTTATAAAAGGCTTATCCAAGTAGTATATTATTTTACAGTTAGCAGAGAAAAAAAATTAATAATGTGTATTATCTCCAGTAACCTACATAGTCTCTTAGGATATGAAATACTTTACGGTACCTTACATTCGTTTCCATATATTTACTTTCGATATTTATTCAATACTCAACATAATACCGGTATTTTCTTAAAGAGTGGATAGTCTTCCTTGTGACCTGCCTTGTACTGTCTCAGGTGTCAATCCGAAGTATTGTCTATCCCGCCTTAACTGCTTGCAAATCTGCTGCCTTCTGTGGTTTTGGAATATGTGTAGACCACCATCTGTGACCCTTGTACGTTTTCACAGCCAGCAACCCACAGTGATCAAATAAGGTGATGTGACTAGCTTTCTTTGCCTGTTACTAACTAATAATGAACGCTGAGTTAACAGCGCTTCATAGGACACACCATCGGTTCGAAGCCCCGAAAAACATTTTTTATTTGTTACAAACATTTATTATGTAAAAATGTGAAGAGAGTTCTTGTAAAAACTCAGATAGATCGTAATAGTGTTCACCACAAATTCCATAGCATTACCTGTGGTAGCAGCTTCACAAGAACTCTACTAAGGTAGGATAGCAGACTGGACAGTGCTGTGTACTGTTGCCTAACAAACGTTCGCTCCGATGTTACGATTTTTTATGAATTCTTACAAACGTTCTTAATGCTAAATTTATCAAGGTTAAAAAGACGAAGCAAGGGATGGTCCCACCACCTGGTTTGATCGCTGTTGGTTGCTGCCTGATAACACGTTGGTCACTACAAATTCTTCAGCACCAGTCTGAAGAAGGTTAGAAAGCGGTGTTCTATGGAGTGTTATCCTAGTTGAATATATATATATATATATATATATATATATATATATATATATATATATATATATATATATATATATATATATATATATATATATGTATATAATGTCGTGCCGAATAGGCAGAACTTGCGATCTTGGCTTAAACAACAACGCTCATCTTGCCACATAGGACAAGTGAAAATTTGTGTATGCAATAATTTCGCCAAAATCAATCTGAACCTAACGAAAAAAATATATTTCACTGTGTTTGTTTAGTATTAAATTACTGTAAACAAATCTAAAATATATTTAGTTGGGTTAGGCTAAAATAAATTGCTCTTGTTATAATAAGGTTAGGTAAGTTTTCTAAGTTCCTTTTGGTGCAAAATTAAAAATTTTTACATCAACATTAATGAAAAAAATATATCTTTAAACGTATAAGAGAAAATTTTAGAAAGGACTTAATTTTAAATGAGTTCTTGCTAATTGACCAGTTTTACATATTCGGCACGACATATATATATATATATACATATATGTCGTGCCTCCCACTCATATATTTGTCCAGTCTCTTCTTAAAGCTACCCAAGGTCCTAGCCTCTATCACCCCACTGGGAAGACTGTTCCACGCATCTACAACTCTGTTAGAAAACCAGTACTTACCTATGTCCTTTCTAAATCTAAATTTATCCAACTTAAATCCATTATTTCTGGTTCTTACCTGGTTCGACACCCTTAGTACTTTATTAATATCTCCCTTGTTTATGCCCGTCATCCACTTATACACTTCAATGATATCTCCCCTAATTCTACGCCTCTCCGGAGAGTGGAGATTTAAGGCTTTAAGTCTGTCTTCACACGGGAGGTTCCTTACACAGTAAATCATTTTAGTCATTCTTCTCTGTATGTTCTCTAATGAGTCTATATCCATCCTGTAGTAAGGGGACCAAAGCTGAGCAGCGTAATCTAAATGAGGCCTCACTAGTGATGTATAGAGCTGTAAAATAACTTGGACTTTTGTTACTTATACTTCTTGAGATAAATCCAAGTAATCTGTTGGCCTTGTTGCGCACACTAAGGCACTGCTGTCTTGGCTCTAGATTTCTGCTCACCATGACTTCCAAGTCCTTTTCACATTCTGTATGATCAAGCTCTACTTTACGTAGATTATAGCTTCGAGGGTTATTTTCATTACCAAGGGCTAGTGCCTTACACTTATCGACATTGAAATTCATCTGCTATTTTTCAGACCAGGACATTAATTTGTCCAAATACTCCTGGAGTTCATTGCTATCCTCCTCAGAGTGAATTATACGGCCTATCTTTGTATCATCAGCAAACTTACTCATGTCACTCGTAATCCCTTCATCAAGGTCATTAATGTAAATTATGAACAAGAGAGGGCCTAAAACTGATCCTTGTGGAACGCCACTTGTGACTAATCCCCATTCAGATTTCACTCCATTAATGGTAACTCTCTGCTTTCTATTGGTAAGCCATGCCTCTATCCATGCTAGAACATTACCTCCTATACCATGAGCTGCCACTTTTTTCAAGAGTCTCCTGTGAGGTACTCTATCGATGGCTTTATTAAAATCCAAATAAATAATATCATATTCCTTATCACTGTCAACTGCCTCAAATGTTCTATTGAAGAGCGTCAGCAAGTTTGTCAGGCAGGAACGACCTCTCGTGAATCCATGCTGAGATTCATTTATCAAGTTATGCTCTTCAAGGTGACTTCTAATAATGTCAGCTATAATTGATTCTAATAACTTGCCCACTATAGATGTCAGGCTTATTGGACGGTAATTTGAAGGAACGGACTTATCCCCTGATTTGAATATAGGAACCACATTAGCCATCTTCCACAACTCTGGCACAACACCGGTAAGGATGGACGCATTAAACACACTCGTTAATGGCTGACTAAGCTCTATCTTGCATTCCTTAAGTACCCTGGAAAACAACTCATCGGGTCCCGGGGACTTATTTTGCTTCAGTTTGTCTATCTGTTTAATAATCATGTCCCTCGCGACAGTAATATTAGTAATTTAAATTCATCAGGAACTAAATAATTGTTAATTACTGGAATCTCATTTACATCTTCCTATGTAAAAACTGACAAAAAATAGTCATTAAATAAGGAACACATTTCCAGTTCGTTATCCGTCAGCTGTCCATTCCCAGTTTTCAGAGGTCCTACTTTTTCCTTCACCTTCGTCCTATACACTTGAAAGAACCCCTTTGGATTAGTCTTTGATTCACTAGCAACTCTGATTTCATAGTCACGTTTAGCCTTTCTAATCCCCTTTTTTACTTCTCTTTTAAGCTGAACATATTGGTCAGTAAGGTTAACCTCTCCTCTTCTGATGCGCCTATAAATTCCCCTTTTCTCCCCTAACAGATGCTTTAACCTACTGTTAACCCATTTGGGATCGTTATTATTAGACCTAATATCTCTCTGGGGAATGTATATACTCTGGGCACTGTGTACATTATTAAGAAAACAATCATAAAAGCAGAGCCCTTCATAATCATAAGTATGATCATCGCCAATAAAATCATTAGCTAGATAACCCCAATCAAGATTAGACAGATGTTCCCTAAGTCAATTATAGTCGGCAGAACGGAAATCAGGGATTTTTACTGTATTATCATTATTCTTGCATTCCCAGTTAATGTTAAAAGTGATGGACTTGTGATCACTTGCGCCAAGCTCTTCAGTGATCTCCAGATTATTCACGAGTGTTTCCTTATTTGACAAGACTAGGTCTAGGAAATTATTACCCCTGGTAGGCTCTGTTACGCTCTGCTTCAGAAAACAGTCCTGAACTGTTTCCATAAAGTCACTGGACTCTAGATTACCTGTCAATTTTAGTCAGTTTGACTAAAATTAAAGTCCCCTACTATGACTATGTTATTGTGTCTAGAAGCCCTAACAATTTCGTCCCAAAGAAGTCTCCCTCTATCGTGATCCAAGCCTGGAGGTCGGTATATTACACCTAGAATTAGTTTTTCTTGACCCTCTACAAACTCTACCCAAACAGATTCTGTTACTGCTCCATCTATTTTTATACCTGTTTTTATGCAACAATTAATATTTTCTCGAACATACAATGCAACTCCTCCCCCCTTCCCATTACATCTATCCACATTGAATAACTTAAATCCCTGAATATTACACTCAGCAGTCATGTCCCGACTCTTTAAATCATACCACGTTTCAGTTACTGCAATGATATCAAAGTTCCCAGCACATGCTACCAAACGTAGTTCATTAATTTTATTTCTTGCACTTCGACTGTTAGCATAAAATACCATCATATGTTTTTTCTTCTGCACATTTTTCCTATTGATCTTTGTTTTTACACAATTTCTGAAATTATCATTACCCAGAGTTACTCCATGACAGTTACTATTAAGATTCTTAATATCAGAGCATAAGTCAATGTATCCAAACTCATTATTTATCATTTCTAAACCCATACCTCTAACTAATCCTAGTTTAAAGTCCTAACAACCCCCTCAACTGAGTTAGCAAGAAAACCCACACCTGCCCTGGATAAGTGAACCCCATCCCTGGCATACATGTCATTTCGGCCATAGAAGTTGTCCCAGATGTCAATGAATGGTACTGCATTATCCTTACAGTGTTTATCCAGCCAACAATTAATACCAATTGCTCTGGACAACCATTCATTACCAACACCTCTTCTTGGCAAAATGCCACATATAACAGGGCGTCCCCCCTTCTTCCTAATTATGTCTATAGCTGTCCTGAACTTTCTAACTAAATCCTCACTTCTACGCTTGCCTACATCATTGCCTCCAGCACTGAGGCAAATAATAGGATTGATCCCATTACCGTTCATGATGTTGTCAAGCCGGCTAACAATGTCCTCCATCCCAGCCCCAGGAAAGCAAACCCTCTGTCTCCTACTCCTGTCCTTCAAGCAGAATGCCCTATCCATGTATCTAACCTGGCTATCCCCAACAACAACAATATTCTTACCTTCCTTGTTGTCGTTCGTCGTGACGATCCCAGTAGTCGACTCACATTCGTCAGGTAGCACCGAGAATGCGTTGGAGGTTTCCACAGCAGTCTCTTTCTTCTTCATCGTTTCTGGCTTTCCCTTCGTCTTCTTGGTCGTCAGCTTTGTCCCCTGCTGTCTAGCTACTGACCACGGTCCCTTCTTCACCTGAGGACTCGAAACAGGAAGACTACTACCAATCCTCTTGTTTTCCTCGGTCAATCGCCGTATCTCCATTTTCGCTACCCTCAATTCTTCCTTAAGCTGCTGGTAAAGTTGCTCGATGGAGGGCATCTTGGTTCAGTCCACGGGGAGCACACAAGACACTTCTTCACAGAGTTAAGTACAGGTCACCACTGAGTTAAGTACAGGTAACCTTACTAATGATGTATAAAGCTGCAGTATGACTTCTGGACTTCTGTTGCTTACACTTCTTGATATAAATCCCAGTAATCTATTTGCCTTATTACGTACGCTTAGGCATTGCTGTCTTGATTTAAGCCACCATTCACGTTACATCGATAGGTGTCTGACACTTACTGAAACCAGCTACCATGCACGAACAATGGACTGGTGCTCAGTCCCGTTGAAAGCAGCCACCAAGCATGATCTGGTGCTTGAAACCAGTCATTAGGCACAATACGTAGATACTTTATTTATCGCGGCATTCAGTTTAACAGCACAAAATATCTGTGCTAATTAATTTGGCTATAAAACATATTGACTGAACACTTATACGATATTTTTTCTAACTCAGGGCGCCATGTGTGGAGGGTTTTTTCACAATTTACAAAAAATCAGTTACCACGCGGGTGACATGAATTTGCAATACTCTGTACTGTGATATGTTGATTGATAGATGCTATTACACGAGACAAGCTGCAGAAGTTGTGCTGGTTGAGTTGTGTCGATCGACTTGTGTCGAATTGTCTTAAATTTATTGAGGGGGTAATTGATGACTTGTCTAGGACTTTAAACTGAGAGATTATAGAGGTATGTGGGAAAGAATCAGGAGGCTGCAGTATTAGGGTTGAAAACAGAAGATATTACCAGGATATGTTTAAAAGACAATATTCAAAATAAAGTTGCTAGTAAGGCAACGCAATTGATAAACAAACAAAGAGAGATATTAAGGGCAACGAGTGACTAGCTCCCTTAAGGTTTACTATGCAAATAGTAGGAGTCTAAGAAATAAGATAGATGAGCTAAGATTACTTGTAAGTGCAGATAATACAGATATTATAGCTATAGCAGAGATCTGGTTCAATCTGAAAGATAGATAAATGCCTCCTGAATGCAACATACAGGGTTATAAACTATTCCACACTGATAGGGTCAACAGCAAGGGTGGTGGTGTGGCGATGTATGTTAAAGATAATTTAAATTATTGTCATAAACATGATATAAGATTAGAAACATCGGACACAGAATCTGTTTGGCTACAGTTTCTCGAGGGTCGTGACAAATTAATTCTGGGTGTGATTTGTAAGCCCCCAAACCTTGATAGGGAGTGCAGTAAGCTGTTATGGCACGAAATTCATAAGGTGTTTAGATATGAAAATGTTGTGTTAATGGGAGATTTTAACTTTATACTAATTGATTAGAACAACGTGATAGGAAATCTTGAGTCTAGTGGCTTTCTTGATACGGTTCAGGATTTGTTTTTAAAATAATTTGTGACAGAACCAACCAGAGGAAACAACCTGCTTGACTTGGTTCATGCCAACAAAGAAGCACTAGTTAATAAAAATTTTGATGTTAATGAGCTTGGGGAAAGTGATCACAAATCACTTAGTTTTAATATATCATGGAATTACCCAGATAACTGCAATCAAATCTCTGTCCCAGACTTTGGCATGGCCGATTTCATGGCCCTGAGAAATTACCTGGGTGGGCTAAATTGGGATGACCTGACTATGGGTCAGGTAGGTGGTGTTCGTTGCCAATATGATGTTTTTCAGAGCATAGTTCTAGCTGTCCAGACAACTTTTGTTCCGAGTAGGAAATTAGATCTAACAAAAATGATCAAAAATGGATGAACAATAGATTAAAACATCTCATTGGTCAAAAGAGAAGCATATATAGGCGTATCAAAAGAGAGGATGGGCAGTTAAGAAAAAAATATATTTAATTAAAGAGAAATAAAAAAAGAATAAGAAAAGCAAAAAGGGATTATGAGGCTAAAGTCACGAGGAATTCGATGGCTAACACAAAAGGGTTCTTTCACGTATACTAAAGTAAGATTAGGGAACAGATAGGCCCACTTAATTAAGAGTAACTCAGGGCAGATCACTGAGGGTGATAAGGAAATGTGTGAAATTTTCATTACTTACTTCCTCTCACTTTTTACCCAGGAAGATACTAGAGAAATTCCTGAAATAATAAATTATGTAGAACAGAACGATAATAAACTATGCACGATTGGGTTAATAAGTGACATGGTCCTCGGACAAATAGAGAAATTAAAACCTAACAAATCCCCAGGAATGTAAAGAGGAAATTAGCAAACCTTTGGTTAATATTTTCAACTTATCACTACAAATTGGCATAGTGCCAGACAAGTGGAAAATGGCAAATGTAATACCTATTTACAAGGCAGGTGACATGTCCTTAGCTTCGAACTCTAGACTAACAAACCTTACCTCCATAGTGGGAAAATTTATGGAATCAATAATTGCCGAAACAGTTCGTAGCCATCTTGAAAGGCATAAACTGATTAATGAATCTTAACACGGTTTTACAAAGGGGAGTTCATGCCTTATGAATTTACTTTTTCTCACTAAGGCGTTTGAGGAGGGAGATCATGGTAATTAATATGATACTGTGTATATGGACTTCATAAGGGTTTTTATAAAAGTTTCCCCGAAGTATTGCACAAACTTAAGGCATACGGAATAGGAGAATTTTTTTCCTGGGTAGAGGCATGGTTGACAAATAGGCAGCAGAGAGTTTACATAAATAGGGAGAAATCACAATGGGGGCACGTCACAAGCGGTGTTCCTCAGGGGTCAGTGTTGGGCCCGTTGTTGTTCACAATTTATATAAACGACATAGATAAGGGGATAAATTGCGACGTAAGTAAATTTGCTGATAACTCCAAAATAGGCCGTCCAATTCATTCTAATGAGGACATTAGAGCACGCCAGGATGATATGAATAGACTGATGCAATGGTCGGAGAACTGGCAGATGCAGTTTAATATAGAGAAATGCAAAATTCTAAATGTTGGACAGGAAAATAACCATGCCACATATAAATTATATAATGTAGATCTTAATACTACTGATTTCGAAAAGGATATAGGAGTCCTGGTTAGCAGTAATCTAAAACAAAGAGAACAGTGCATTAGTGTTCGCAATAAAGCTAACAGAATTCTTGGCTTCATAGCAAGAAGTATAAATAATAGAAGTCCTCAGGTTGTTCTTCAACTCCATATATCTTTGTTAGGCTCATTCAGATTATGCTGCACAGTTCTGGTCACCGTATTACAGAATGGATATAAATGCACTGGGAAATGTACAGAGGATGATGACGAAGTTGATCCCATGTATCAGAAATCTTCCCTATGAGGATAGACTGAGGACCCTGAATCTGCACTCTCTAGAAAGGTGTAGAATTAAATATATTACCGAGTTGTATAAATGGAAAACAGAAATAAATAAAGGGGATGTAAATAGCCAGGTCAAATAGCCAAAGTCAATACTAGCAGCAATGGTTTCAAGTTGGATTAATTCAGATTCAGGAAGGATATAAGAAAGCACTGGTTTGGTAATAGAGTTGTGGATGAGCGGAACAAACTCCCGAGTACTGTCATAAAACCTAAGACATTGTGTAGTTTTAAAAATAGAGTGGGTGTGGGCTGGTGTGAGTTGAACCCGACTAGGTGTCTGATGCCTTGCTCCTTCTTTAAGTGGAAGTGACTTGACTAGCTGGGTCATTGGTGTAAGCCGGGGGTGACATGTACCTGCTTCGCATGGGTCAGTAGGCCTGCTACAGTGATTCTTCTTTATGTTCTTATGCACCACCTTTATGTGGTGGAAGGTTTCGGGTCTTCACTCTTGGCTTCTCTACATCTGCTGCTTCCCAGAGTAACTCCCTCCTATCGCTACTGTACCTACTCTTAAAAGTATATACGAAGCTTGCCTCCACTAATGCTACGTCGACATCATTCCACTAATCAACCACCACGAGACTGAAGAAATATTTCCTGATATCCCTGTCTCTCACCCATGTCTTTAACGTCCTGCTGTACCCCTGAGTACCTGTTTGTCGCCCCAAAAAACAACCTATTCCTGTCTTATAATTTCCTCTTGAGTATTTTTTATGTTGTTGTCAAGTCTTCCCTGTTTCTTCAATCCTCCAGCGTCGTTAGTCTCAAATCAATTAACTTTTCCTCGTAGCTCATGCCAATTAGCTCAAACTAATCTCGTTGCATACAGAATCTGCACATGTTCATAACATGTTTTCTCAGGTGTGAGTTCCAAGACGCTTCTGTATACTTGAAGACTGGTCTGACATACTGTACCTAGTATAAAGGGCCTGGAATGTTGCAGGCGAGTTGCTGGTGCTTTGATTATAGAGTTGTGTTGCTACAGTTTTTTCTAGAGATGTGATGCTTGAGTGGTGTTGAAGAAGTTGGGCTGCTGGAGCTGTGTTACTCAAGTTGCTTCCTCTTTTTGTGTTGCTATAACTGTTCTTCTAGAGTTGTGTTGCTGGAGTCATGCTGCTCGAGTAATGTAGCTGGAGAGGTACTGCTGGTGAAGTGTTGTTTGATGAGAGTTTTTAAATACTACCGCGGGAAAAACAGAAAAACCGAAACCCTCTCCAGGTATGCTCCAGGTAGTTGAATTACCGTGTTTATATTCTCATATATCGTGTGGACAACTCTAAGACCTTAACTTGGTATTCAGTCTTTACAGATTCCAGTCCTCTTGTTCTTATGGTATTTGTATAGAAATCTACTTTCTGACTTCACTTCCAGCACTTCCTCAAATAGGTCATTTCACTTATTTTTACACTTATAATACACCAATAAATTATAGATTTTCCTGACAACTTAATTTACGTTTCTAGTATTTATCTATGATACTTTGTACCTATTTTTCTACCTATTTCCCTGTTGACGTCTCAATGTATTCTGTAGATCGTAATCATGTCGCCTCAGATTTCCATGTCATCCGAAAAAGACAAATTAAGTTCTTCTAGTTTCTTTTTTGCTTTCAGTTCTCATAACACAATTATGGTTCGGGCAACAAATCGATAAGATTTTCTGATTTTCGTAATATTTTTTTTCTTATTAGCGAAACATTCTCACTAGTAACTCTCAGCGTATGTAATCACAACAGGTTGCTGTTGTTTTATGAGTCAGCAAATAAGACAAGTGTTTCCTGACACGGAGCTTAATCATAAGATAATCCGTTGCACACTAGAACAACAGGTCAGAGCCTCACTTGGTATATACTGAGAATGTTCACGTTGGTGTGTGTGTGCGTGCACTGAGAGAAACAATGTATATACACGTTGATGGGTATATATCTTGATATACACACATATATAAATGTACTTTCAACACACCCATATTTGGGATTATGTAATTGCTTTTGTAAGTGATATAAAAACACTTACAAAAGCACTTACACAATACACTTACATAATTGTTCGAAACTAGATGTACCACTTATTTTAGATTGGTTGTGATCAGGTGAGATGTAGACTTAATGATCCTCGTGTTTCGAATCCAATTAACTAATTACTTTCTCAGTTTACGGTCATGACCTACAACATTCACACCATTATTAGGTATATTAAAATGAAATTTTATAAATAAATAACTTTAAGAAAATTAACATCACGTTGTCAATTAATATGTTTTTTAGTGATTCCTCCCTGGTGGAAATTATGGGGTGTTTCAGGGAGGAATTAAGAGCACTACTCAACAAGGTGTGATGTCCTGTAGATTATGTACAATCTGTAGAATCGCAACTTGTTTTAATTTAGTGTGACATTCAATAAAGTTTATTGAATATCAGAGATTAAATTAAAAATAAATATACTAATTAAATATAGATATTAGTTACACAAATTATATGCATAAAAATTTGCAAATGCAAATAATATGCATATAATTTATGGGAAGGGGGATGGAATTCTGGTATGTGGTGAAAAGAGTGAGTGTGTTTAAATTATCAACAATTACGTATTGTAACTATGGAAAGGCTGGTGTAACTTTTGGCATGTGCAGGTGACCTCTGGGAAAGGGTGTAAAAATATAATATATATATATATATATATATATATATATATATATAAGAGAGCAAATGAGAGAGTGGGTGAGATGTTATCAACAAATTTTGTTGAAAATAAGAAAAAGTTTTGGAGTGAGATTAACAAGTTAAGGAAGCCTAGAGAACAAATGAATTTGTCAGTTAAAAATAGGAGAGGAGAGTTATTAAATGGAGAGTTAGAGGTATTGGGAAGATGGAGGGAATATTTTGAGGAATTGTTAAATGTTGATGAAGATAGGGAAGCTGTGATTTCGTGTATAGGGCAAGGAGGAATAACATCTTGTAGGAGTGAGGAAGAGCCAGTTGTGAGTGTGGGGGAAGTTCGTGAGGCAGTATGTAAAATGAAAGGGGGGCAAGGCAGCTGGGATTGATGGGATAAAGATAGAAATGTTAAAAGCAGGTGGGGATATAGTTTTGGAGTGGTTGGTGCAATTATTTAATAAATGTATGGAAGAGGGTAAGGTACTTAGGGATTGGCAGAAAGCATGCATAGTTCCTTTGCATAAAGGCAAAGGGGATAAAAGAGTGCAAAAATTATAGGGGGAAAAGTCTGTTGAGTATACCCGGTAAAGTGTATGGTAGAGTTATAATTGAAAGAATTAAGAGTAAGACGGAAAATAGGATAGCAGATGAAGAAGGAGGCTTTAGGAAAGGTAGGGGGTGTGTGGACCAGGTGTTTACAGTGAAACATATAAGTGAACAATATTTAGATAAGGCTAAAGAGGTCTTTGTGGCATTTATGGATTTGGAAAAGGCGTATGACAGGGTGGATAGGGGGGCAATGTGGCAGATGTTGCAAGTGTATGGTGTAGGAGGTAGGTTACTGAAAGCAGTGAAGAGTTTTTACGAGGATAGTGAGGCTCAAGTTAGAGTATGTAGGAAAGAGGGAAATTTTTTCCCAGTAAAAGTAGGCCTTAGACAAGGATGTGTGATGTCACCGTGGTTGTTTAATATATTTATAGATGGGGTTGTAAGAGAAGTAAATGCGAGGGTCTTGGCAAGAGGCGTGGAGTTAAAAGATAAAGAATCACACACAAAGTGGGAGTTGTCACAGCTGCTCTTTGCTGATGACACTGTGCTCTTGGGAGATTCTGAAGAGAAGTTGCAGAGATTGGTGGATGAATTTGGTAGGGTGTGCAAAAGAAGAAAATTAAAGGTGAATACAGGAAAGAGTAAGGTTATGAGGATAACAAAAAGATTAGGTGATGAAAGATTGAATATCAGATTGGAGGGAGAGAGTATGGAGGAGGTGAACGTATTCAGATATTTGGGAGTGGACGTGTCAGCAGATGGGTCTATGAAAGATGAGGTGAATCATAGAATTGATGAGGGAAAAAGGGTGAGTGGTGCACTTAGGAGTCTGTGGAGACAAAGAACTTTGTCCTTGGAGGCAAAGAGGGGAATGTATGAGAGTATAGTTTTACCAACACTCTTATATGGGTGTGAAGCATGGGTGATGAATGTTGCAGCGAGGAGAAGGCTGGAGGCAGTGGAGATGTCATGTCTGAGGGCAATGTGTGGTGTGAATATTATGCAGAGAATTCGTAGTTTGGAAGTTAGGAGGAGGTGCGGGATTACCAAAACTGTTGTCCAGAGGGCTGAGGAAGGGTTGTTGAGGTGGTTCGGACATGTAGAGAGAATGGAGCGAAACAGAATAACTTCAAGAGTGTATCAGTCTGTAGTGGAAGGAAGGTGGGGTAGGGGTCGGCCTAGGAAAGGTTGGAGGGAGGGGGTAAAGGAGGTTTTGTGTGCGAGGGGCTTGGACTTCCAGCAGGCATGCGTGAGCGTGTTTGATAGGAGTGAATGGAGACAAATGGTTTTTAATACTTGACGTGCTGTTGGAGTGTGAGCAAAGTAACATTTATGAAGGGATTCAGGGAAACCGGCAGGCCGGACTTGAGTCCTGTCAAATTGATTCTTAGTCAAATTCTATTCAATATTTATGTGAATGATCTTTCTCAACCGGAGTTCAATGATACAATTATAACGCAATTTGTAGATGATGTTATTCATGTCGTCTCGTCAACCCCTGTAACATGAAAATATAAGTATGAGAGGGTCATAGAAAAAATGAATATTGAACTTCGTCGAACATCTAATTGGGAAAAGAAATGGAGAATTACGACCAACTCTGACAAAGTCCTTGTTAGTACGATAGGATGTTTTACATCAACCATCGAAGATAAGGGGGTATCACCATCAGAGGTACATCTGTAGCAATTAGAAACCCTAACAAGATCTTGGGATATGAAATAGACAGCCTGCTCCACTTAACATCTCACGTCAGCAAAAAGATCAACATAGCCAAAGCCTGTCTTAGCAGTCTCTATAGATATAATCAAGCCCCTTCCCACGTCAAAAAACATCTGTATAAAATGATAAGACCTATACTCGAATACCCTTGTGTCCCAATGTCGTTAACAATAAAGACCAACATGCTACAAATGCAACGGGTCCAGAATAGAGCTCTCCACTTTATTACGGGTACCAGGAGGATAGACAATCAGAATGGAAGATTTACACGTACAACAGGATATTACTGCCTTAAATGTACGCCTTGATATGCTGAGAAAGAGGCAACTCTATGCAGTGCAAGAACTCTACATACCAGATAGAGAACATCCTTCCCAAGTTGAAAATACTACCGACGATATCATTAACACTCTCCCCCATAGAACCCAAAGAATGACTCTTCCACAGAGGCTGCGTCGCTTCATCCATAAAGACGATTACCAACGACCAATGATCTTAAGCAACCTCCCTGCAGATGAAGATGATTGGGTAACACCAGAACGCTTCTATGTCTACTAAGAATATCATCGCCCCTAATTATGGAGATATCTTATATAACTTTTCTACTTTCACATCTACTATTAAAAATTCGCTATATTTATTATGGCGGGACACCACCTTGAAAGAAACCAATGTGTCCAGTAATTTTTCATGAATTGTCTATAATCGTCACCTTGCCTAGTCGTTGAAATCTTAGTTATGCAATAGCAAAAAAAAAACGCAATTGCAACTTGTATATCTATTACCAATTCAGAGTCATGCGCCTATATATATCTGTTATACCTATGTGACTGATGGGTAAGTGTCATAACCCTTTCAATTATTTTCTGTTATTACACATACACTTTTTATATTGCACCAAAGTGGTTGTGTCACTTCCCTTTTATATCCTACTTCACTCCCCCTCTCATCCTTTTCCCATCCTTCTTCCTTACCCACCTTACCAAAGCTCTGGTCGTAAGTTAAAGCTCACAGAATATACTCTGTCCTTCATATATAATGTAATCGGGAAAATGGAAGAACTAATACAACGATTGAAGAAGAAATATGGAGTAAGAATCACCTGGCAGCGTACTCAGCTCACATACAGTGTTCGTAGTTCGTTCCCCGACGAGGGTGAAAACTTTGGGCATGTTTCCTCGCATCTGTTGTCTCTGTTCACCTAGCAGTATAACAGTATAACAACACCTGAGTGTTATTATACTGTTGTGGGTGGCATCCTGGAGGGTGGCAATGTACCTTAGATAGAGCTGGGTTCTGAAATGAGCTGAGGCAGGATAACAGCTCTTAGCCTGTACAATTGATTTGTTTAAAAAGAGGGAATTGACGTAGCTAATCAACAGAGATGGATCTTGTTCTTGTAATCTGTGCACTTATGCAATTAATTAAATTTGAAAAAAATGACTTATTGACGCATAAAGGTACTGATAAACGCTGAAAAGCTGCCGAGTCATTAAAATGTTTGACAATAAGACTAAAACAAGACAATATAAACCATGGATGTCGCGCTAGTAACAAAAAACACTGCAAAAAGTTTTAAGTAACAAACAAAATGAAACGTTTATTCAATAACTTCATGTACAAGAACAGAGCCGAGAGTGATGATAAAACACTGACATTATTTTCAAAATATGTAGACGAGGAAGAAACTGAGGAAATTGATGAACTAACATTAGTAGACTTATTTTTTTTAAGCACAGCAACAAACAATGTATTATTGCCTCGGCATGAACTACGAAAGCACCAATATAATCAAATAATATTTTTTAATGCTGATCCTGGCAGTAAAATTCTTCAACTTCTTGATATCAAACTTTCTCTTCGTCAAACCAATACCCATACCAGTAATTTAGCTCATACACTCGGCTGTCACTTTATTAAATACACCTCACGTACTCATTAAAACAGATATATAATCAGCAAATCACGATGCAGCACCTAAATGTCTTAAAACATGGATATATAGTCAAGAAGTTCATTTGTTATTCAGTCCAGATATCACAATGGGGAAGAAATGTGATCTAAGTGACTCTGTGGAATAATTGCTGGTGTCAAGCGTGGTGGTTTGAAATCTCAAAAAACTGCTTATCTCTTGGGATTTTCATGCACAGCTGTCTCTAGAGGTGACAATGATTTGTAAAACAAAAATCATCCAATGAGCGACAGTTCTGTTGGTGAAATGAGTTGTTGATGAGAAATCATATTAGAAAGGCCAGATTAGTTCAGGCTAACAGGATAGCGACAGTAACTCAAATCACCAAACATTGCAACACTGTAATACAGAAGAACATCTCTAAATGAACAACACATCGAACATTGAAATGGATGGCCCACAGCAGCACGGTTGCACGTCTATTACTTAACATGAAACTGAAGTTACATTGGGCACAGGCTCACTATAATTGGTCAGTTGAAATTTGAAAAAAAAACGTCGTCTGATCTCACGAATCGAGATTTCTGCTTCGACATGCAGCTAGTAAGGTCGGAATTTGGATACTTCTAGCAGGATAACGCATCATATCACAAAGAACATGTCATCTCAAACTGGGTCCAAGGACATGAAAATGAGTTCAGTGTGCTCCAGTGGCCTCCACAGACACAGGATATGGTGCAACAGGAGATTCAAAGTATAAGATAAGATTTCGTTCGGATTTTTAACCCCGGAGGGTTAGCCAACCAGGATAACCCAAGAAAGTCAGTGCGTCATCGAGGACTGTCTAACTTATTTCCATTGGGGTCCTTAATCTTGTCCCCCAGGATGCGACCCACACCAGTCAACTAACACCCAGGTACCTATTTGCTGCTAGGTGAACAGGACAATAGGTCTAAGGAAACGTGTCGGAATTTCCACCCGCCGGGAATCGAACCCGGGCCCTCCGTGTGTGAAGCGGGAGCTTTAGCCACCAGACCACCGATAGCCGATAAATCTGCTGCAATTGCGTGATGCTATCATGTAAACACGTACCAAGACCTCTATGGACTGTTTCCAGCACCTTGTTGAATCCAGGCCAATGAAAAATTCAGGTTCTTCTGGGGACAAAGGAGCCCTAGCCAGTACTAGAAGGGTGCACCTATTTAAATGGCCATTGAATGCACTTCTAGTCCTGTCATTGATGTTCCCAGTGTTTACTCCATTTGCTACCACTTTTGACCCTCTCCAATACATTGCTGAAATTTCCCGACCCGTTTCTGACAGACTTAAAGATATCAAAAAAAAAAGTGTTCACCCTTCCGACAACAACAATTATCATTTCTGAAATATCAGTGATCTCATTTGTCTTATTAATCTGTACTCTGATAAAACTTTCTTATTTTCAAAGGCTCTGTATTCTCCATATTGTCTTTATACACAACTTTCGTAACATAAATCCAACTTCTGCCTTCGCTTGTGCGGATACCTATTTTTCTCAAGGCATTATGAAATTCTCTTATCTCCGGAGCACTCATGACTTGACATGCCCTGTACTTCCTCTTCTCGCTTCATCTTGAACGATTTCCTTCATTTCCTTTACCTTTCATGTCTTCTGACTTTCCTCTATCAAGATTCTTGTCTATTTTGCGCCGATAGACCCACAGCAGTTCTTCCCTGCCCTCTTAAGGACTGTTAGCACGCTGAGATACTTCATTCTCTTCCATTTTTAATTATAATTCATTCTCATTAGTCTCTCAAGTCTTGCCCAGCGTGGGTCAGTAGAGCTGCACTGCTCCTCTGTTCATTTGCGCTCATGTACTAATTTTATTACTATTACTTCTGCTACTACTAGTGCTAATATTACTGCTGCTGCTACTACTACTACTACTATCCCCACCTCCATTACCACTACTACCTTTACCACTATCACTACAACCACTGTTACTAAAACAATTAATTCTACCTCAGTACTACTGCTGCTAATTATATATCCTTCAGTACCACTACTATTACTATTATTACTAGTCCAACTTCTACCATTACTACCACCATCACTTCCTTCTTCTCCCGCCCACCTGCAGTAGAGTCTTTTGGTATTCTCTTCTCTGGTCCTCAGTTGTGACTTAACAATGGTCCAAAACGGACCGAAGCGTCGTCATGAGGTTCCTCTCCTAAGTGCCGGTTTATGGTGAATAGCATCATTGAGAGTTCGCCAAGTGTGAAGGAAACTCTGTAACTTTCTTCAATATCATACGTAAAATCTAGTGGCAATGACTCTTGCTCGGGTTTGCAATGAAGGAGACAGCGGGATAAATAGAGCTCTTCATAACCATGAACTAAGCGATTCGCAATCATTTTGGCCTCCTATATTGTTAAAAATTGGGACAGTGTCTGTGGGGTACTTGACTGAAATCTTTCTTCTTTTCCCCAGACAACACACAAGTACTGGAGTTTACAGTATACACATTATCACATTAATTTCATTTATCTCTAAGTATAACTGTATGAATGAACTCTTGCTTGTTCGTGAGCTATGAAACTTAATACAGTGCGAATGTAACAGTAGTATATTCATCAGTTTGTTTCAAACGATCACTCAAGAGACCGAAGGCAACACATTTTTTTTAGTGTTGATATGAGGTCCAGGCGATGGGAAACGTAGTTGCCATGAGAAAAGAGGAAGAGAAAATTTGTAACATATTCTATGTTGGAGGGATGAGGATGAGTTATGTCTTGCTTAAAGCACCCAGTCCGCATACAAACTAGCCCAAGGGTCGGCCATGAGTGCGGTTCTAATAAGAGGAAATAATGAGATTAGTGAAATTGTCCATGTCATGAAGATTACAATTCAATCGTTACGTTATGGGTTTCAGGAACTTTGTTCTCGTACGTAAGTGGTAAAAAATGTAACCTGGCAGGAAAAGATTAACTACGATGGTCACAAAATGACTATCGTGAGTAAATGGCCAGGTAAAATTAAATAAGCGGCGCAAGTGTGGACGTTATTAAATCTTTCAGGTCATTTGAAGATAAGAGGGGTGAGGGAGAGAGATACAAAGAGCAGACCTTGTACCACTTGTCTAATTAGACAAGTTGTGTTGCGAGGTTGGATATGAACAAAATTTGAGAATGAGAGATATCATTGCACACTTGTGGAGCGTTCTCTCTGCACAATGAATCCGGATAAGGGGGAAGTGCTTGTAAAAGAACTGCCTGAAGTAGCAAGCCTAACACTTACGTGGTTTAGGTTCGTGGAATTGGATACAGTAGTGTACACATCAACTGGGACAGCAGTAAATTTTGTGATTATCTCATATGCCTTTTGTCTCAGGCTTAATGTAGTTTGGGTTCTTTTCTCTTCAGAAGAGTTTTCTACAGACTTCTCGCAACCATCCAGCTGTGGTGTTAACCTGCGACTCTCGGCAGTGCTACAACAGCTGTTGTTCTGTAAGGTTATTCCTGCAAGCCTGCTCCGTGAGTCAATATGGTTTCGCCAAATTCTTCCCTTCATTATTACTTCTGAAATTCATGATGGATGTTACACCATGGAAGCAAGCAAGTATTGTAGCTCTTAGAAAACGTGCTGATTTAAGTATCGGACAGATCGCTGAAAATTTAAGCCGAAGGAATTTAACTTTTTGTCAGATTCTAAAGAGAGCTGACGACACTGGCGATTGTGAAGTGATGCGTCGAGGAAGATGTAGAAAAAACGCAAGACAACACCTCACGATGACAGGGTTACCGTAAGAAATAATGTAAAGGACACCATGAAAGCCAGAAAAGATCTATAGAGATTTGGCTTCAGCTGGCGTAAGTGTTGATTTTTCAACTGTGTGACGATGGCTCCTTGAAGTTGGCAGAACTGCTATGTGTAGGTAAAGAAACAGTTATTGACTGTAGATATGAAGAAAAAACAGTTGCGGTATACATTCGATCACAAGGGATGGGTGACAGATGAATGGAAAAAAAGTTTTAGTGGAGTGAGACGGAGCAAAGGTGAACCTCTTCGGGATGGTCACATTCAGCAAGCGCCAAAACACCCACCTAAGATGTTTTGTGGTAGTTTTACTGCTAAAGAACCTGGACGGTTTGTTTTTGTCGAGGGGAACTATGAACAACGATAAATACAAGGTGATCCTGGCTACTCATTTGTTTTCCACGTTGGATAGAGACTTTTCTGACGGAGAAGGCATTTTCCAGCAGGATCTTGCTGGAAAATGCAAGAATAATGCTGACATTCTTCGAAGAGAGTGGGGCTAAGCGTTCTAAATTGGCCTGGAAACTCTCCTGACCTCACCCAAGTTGAGAATCTATGGGCAATAACCAAATACAGAATCACGAAACATGATTGTTCACCTATGGAGAAGCTAATTACTGCTGTTATTAAAACCTGGTACCACGATTTGCCAAAATGTGTTAAATAATGGTTGATTCTGTGACAAAAGGTGTAGCAATGCTTATAAAAACAAAGGGTAGTTATATCTCTTATTAACTCAATTATCTATTATTGCCCGTGCATTTTTCAAGTAAACATTAATTTTCCAGATCAATGTCTTATTTCATCACTGTCCCAATTAATACGCATTCTACTGTGCATGTAGAGGGGAAACTGGGAAATGAACATTTAAAGTTCTCCCATGATTACTTAGCAATAATACGACGGCATATAGTGGTATATGGTGACAAAGATAGTCAACTCCATAAGTGGTGGTAGGGGCATAGTATATATGTGAGTGGTAAACTGTGTTAGAAGTAAGGAGTGTGGTAGTTTAGAATATATTAGTCATGAAGCAAAGGAAGGAGTGTTAAAGGCTCGAGATCTGGATGCTGAGGAAGACGATCTGTTATCAAGTCAAACAGTACATGTATGAATGCGGGCTTACAGGATTTCCAGCCCACGATATTTTGAAGATGAATACACATACCACAGGCATGTTTTCGACATTTTACCCTCCATTTTATATTCACTTGCAGGGAGCTGACAAAACTCAACCCTGGCAGAAACAAAAGAAAGAAGTAATGCTACCCATCAGCAGTATAACATTCAAAGTATCAGCAAATATTTCCAACATCCACTTCAAACTCATTATAAACTCTGCCTCTCTGTCAAAGATTTACTTAGCAAGAAGCAGGGAAGAGACCCTTCCACTAGTACAGGAGTTAGTGAAGCCCTGATTGGGATATGACAAGACCTCTGTAAGCAAAGTAAAGTCCCTCAGGATTCGAGAAAACAAATACTAAGATTCCTTATAGCAGTCTTAAATACCATCCAAGTGTCTACAGCCATTTGGCGGCTACTTTGTTTCTCAGCCAGGACACAGCGATCAACAGACGTCAGTTTATGAGCACAGTCACGTGATACCCACTTATCAAGTGATCTACTTGCAGACGACTACCTTTTCTCTTCAAGTTATCCATCTCCACTCTACATATGATCCCTTCTTAGCTGTCTCTATTAAGCCTGAACAAGTCATTCATGGAGAAGTATTTCCTTCAATAAATGTTATAACTTAAAGCACCCTTCTATATCGTGTACATTCTGCTGGTTTGGTAGAGGGTTAAGATAAGTTTCTGAACTTAACTCCTGAATAAACTCCGAAACGACTTCAAATGTATCTGGAGGCAGTGAATGGGAAGGTAGTGCTGTACGATATGCAACAGTAAGACTTAAGTAGTAATAGAGATAATGCAGCTGCCAAGGAAAGAAGAGGTTAACAAGAGACAACTGTTTCTTGATATTGAGGGGTCTGTGCCAGGTGATGGACCACTTATGTCAAAGCAACCGAGACTTGCCGACTCTAAAATTCCAGGAATCTTTCGACTTTTATGAAAAACTCAAAGAATAACATAGTATAAATAAAGTGTATGGTAGAGTATTATTGAAAGAATTAAGAGTAAGACAGAGAGCAGGAAAGCAGATGAACATGGAGGCGTTAGGAAGGGAAGAGGGTGTGTAGACCAAGTGTCTACAGTGAAACATATAGGTGAACAGTATTTAGATAAAGGTATAGAGGTTTTTGTGGTATTTATGGATTTGGAAAAGACATATGATAAGGTGGATAGAGTGGCAATGTGGCAGATGTTGCAAATTTATGGAATAGGAGGTAGGTTACTGAAAGCAGTGAAGAGTTTTTACGAGGATAGTGAGGCTCAGGTTAGATTATATATGAAAGAGGGAGATTATTTCCCTGTAAAATTAGGCCTTAGACAAGGATGTGTGATGTCACCATGGCAGAAGGTGTGGAGTTAGAAGATATTCAAAATAAAGTTGCTAGAAAAGGCAAAGCAATTGATCAACAAACAAAGAGAGATAGTAGAGGGCAACGAGTGATTAGCTCCCTTAAGGTTTACTATACAAAGAGTAAAAGTCTAAGAAATAAGATAGATGAGGTAAAATTACTTGCAAGTTTAACTTGAAAGAGAGAGAAATGCCTTCTGAATGCAACATACAGGGTTATAAACGATTCCATACTGATAGGGTCAAGAGGAAGGGTGGTGTAGTGGCGATGTATGTCAGAGATAATTTAAATTCTTGTGTTAGACATTATATAAGATTAGAAACATCGGACACAGAATCTGTTTGGCTTCAGTTTCTCGAGGGTCGTGATAAGTTAATTTTGGGTGTGATTTATAAGCGCCCAAACCTTGATAGGGAGTGCAGTAAGCTGTTATGGCACGAAATTCATAAGGTGTTTAGATATGAAAATGTTGTGTTAATGGGAGATTTTAACTTTATACAAATTGATTGGAACAGTATGACAGGAAGTCTTGAGTCTAGTGACTTTCTTGATGCGGTTCAGGATTCCTTTTTAAAACAGTTTGTGACAGAACCAACTAGGGGAAAACAATCTGCTTGACTTGGATCCTGCCAATAATCAGTAATTAATAATCTTGAGGTTAATGATGAGCTTGGGGAAAGTGATCACAAATCACTTAGTTTCAATATATCATGGAATTACCCAGATAACTGCAATCAAATCTCTGTCCCAGACTTCCACTTAGCCGATTTCATGGCGCTGAGAAATTACCTGGGTGGGCTAAATTGGGATGTCCTGACTATAGGTCAGGTTGGTGGTGTTGGTTGCCAATGTGACGCTTTTGAGAGCATAGTTCTAGCTGCCCAGACAACTTTTGTTAAGAGTAGGGAAATTAGATCTAACAAAAATGATCCCGAATGGATGAACAATAGGTTAAAACATCTCATTGATCAAAAGAGAGGCATATATAGGCGTATCCAAAAAGGGAATGGCTTGTTAAGAAATCAATATATTCAGTTAAAGAGAGAAATAAAAAAAAAAGGAATAAGAAAAGCTTAAAGGCATTATGAGGCTAAGGTCGCAAGGGATTCGAAGACTAACCAAAAAGGGTTCTTTCAGGTATACAGAAGTAAGATGAGGGACAAGATAGGCCCACTTAAGAGTAACTCTGGTCAGATCACTGACAGTGATAAGGATGTGTGTGAAATTTTCAATACTTCCTCTCAGTTTTACCAAGGAAGATACTACCGAAATTCCATAAATTATAAATTATGTAGAACAGGACGACAATAAACTATGCACGATTAGGGTAACTAGTGACATGATTCTCAGACAAATATAAAAAATTAAAACCGAACAGATCCCCAGGCCATGATGAACTGTTTGCAAGGGTTTTAAAGGAATGTAATGAGGAGCTTAGCAAACCTTTGGCTAGTCTTTTCAACATATCATTAAGTGGAAAACGGCAAATGTAATACCTATTTACAAAGGAGGAGACAGGTCTTTAGCTTCGAATTATAGATCAATAAACATTACCTTCATAGTGGGAAAATTTATGGAATCAAAATTGCCGAGGTAATTCGTAACCATCTTGAAAGGCATAAATTGATTAATGACTCATCATGGTTTTACAAAGGGGCGTTCCTGTCTTACGAATTTACTAGCTTTTTCACCAACGTATTTGAGGAGGTAGATCATGGTAATGAATATGAT
Organism: Cherax quadricarinatus; assembly: GCF_038502225.1. Classification (NCBI taxonomy): domain Eukaryota; kingdom Metazoa; phylum Arthropoda; class Malacostraca; order Decapoda; family Parastacidae; genus Cherax; species Cherax quadricarinatus. Next base: position 42,992,651 of record NC_091308.1, on the reverse strand, counting down.
ATTGTGTATATGAACTTCTGTAAGGCTTTTGATAGAGTTCCACACCAGAGGCTACTGAAGAAAATTAAGGCACACTGAATAGGAGGAGAAATTTTTCTCGGGTAGAGGCATAGTTCAAAGATATGCAGCAGAGTTTTTGCATCGATGGTGAGAAATCAGAGAGCGGGCACGTCACGAGTGGTGTTCCGCAGGGGTCGTGTTGACCCTTTTGTTGTTCATAATTATATAAACGACATTGATGAGGGTATATATAGCGACATAAGCAAGTTTGCTGATGACACCAAAATAGGTCGCCTAATTCTTTCAAATGAGGACATTAGGACACTCCAGGAAGGTTTGAATAGACTGATGCAGTGGTCAGAGAAGTGTCAGATGCAGTTTAATATAGACAAATGCAAAGTTCTATACATTGTACAAGAAAATAACCATGCCACATATGAACCAAATAATGTACATCTTAATATTACGGATTGCAAAAAAGGATTTGGGGGTTCTGGTTAGCAATAATCTAAATCCAAGACAACAGTGCATAAGTGTTCGCAATAAAGCTAACAGAATCCTTGGCTTCATATCAAAGAGCGTAAATAATAGGAGTCCTCAGGTTGTTCTTCAACTCTATATATCTTTGGTTAAGCCTCATTTAGATTATGCTGCACAATTCTGATCAACGTATTACAGAATGGATATAAATGTACTAAAAAACGTACGAAAAAAGGATAAAATTGATCCCATGTATCAGAAATCTTCCCTATGACCAAGGGCCCTGAATCTGCACTCTCTAGAAAGACTTAGAATTAGGGGTGATATGACTGAGGTGTATAAACGGAAAACAGGAATTAATAAAGAGGATGCAAATATCGCGCTAAAAATATCTAGCCAAGACAGGACTCACAGCAATGGTTTCAAGTTGGTAAAACTCAGATTCAGGAAGGATATAGGAAAACACTGGTTTGGTAATAAAGTTGTGGATGAATGGAACAAACTCCCGAGTATAGTCATAGAAGCTAAAAAGTTGCGTAGTTTTAAAAATAAGTTTGCTAAATGCTTGAGTGGGTGTGGGTGGGTGTGAGTTGGACCTGACTAACTTGTGTTGATGGGTCTGATGCCGTGCCCTATAAGTGGATGTGACCTGACCTAACTAGGTGATTGGTTTAAGCAGGGTGACGACTTGGACCTCCCTCGCATAGGCCAGTAGGCCTGGGGCAGTGTTCCTTCTTATGTTGTGCGTGACGTTTCGTGTGGATATAGTGTGGGTTTAAAGAGTGGTTGAGTGAGACAGGCAACATCTTACCCCTGTCCTCTCTTATCAGGCCTTATACTTTGCTGGCCACTAACTTACAATCACATTTTCAGATATATAAAACGATTTTGACTGTTAGCGTATTGTCCTGAAGACACAGCTCGTTCCACTAGGTCACGATGTATTTCGTGGAATCATATGCTTGCAAAGTGCTTGTCCAACTGATTCATAAATGACTATTCTTTTCGTGTCTACAATATTAGAAGATTATCCCAATCTAGTATAATTCTGTTTACAAAATATCTTTGCAAACGTTCGTGATGCATTTTTTGGCGATCCATTCCATTGTTCCATTGTTTGGAGTCAGGCTTGAGTGTTTCCAAGCTATTCACAAAGTCTCCGTCTGTGTCTGATTGTTGTTATGGAAGAACCAACCGTATTAACAAATGCTCTATCACAAATGACTCAAAGTAACGTGACAGAGATACCAGTGACGACTAATAATGGTGTATGTAATTCCTTCTCTCTTGACTATCAGCTGTTGATATACAGTGACCTTCAGGAAACACTGACATAAATAATCACCCAGTCAATGCCAAACACACACTGTAGACTAGAAAGAATATGACTCGCACAAGTAAGCGAGTACGATCAAAAATAAGCAAAACAGAGTGAACACTTTTGAGTGAAGAATGATGGAGGAACCAGAGCAAAGCGCAAATATAGTTTGAAGATGTGGATGATCCCTGAATAAATATGAGAAGAGAAATCAGTGAAATGGTGAAAGAAAAGAAGCCATGAGATGTAGGCTGGAGTAGAGATACATTAGTAATCACAACATGGCGTTAGACTACTGAATGATAAGGTACAACAAGGAGCTATGAGGTTTCATGGTGGGACCCAAAACGAAAGATTAGAATAAAAGAACATACTGTTCTAGTTACAGAGTGGACGATACCAATACTGTTACCGATACCCAGATTTACTGTTGTAATTAATTGGTTATAATTATAACCCATTTTAAGCTAGCGAAACTCCTCGGTCAGATGACCAAAAACATCGCTCTAGTTAAAGAAATATGGCAATAATACCGTTTCTCTTTTTATATTTATAACACAAATACCAACACGTTTGCAATTGGGTGTTGGTTTTTTCTGTCATTTGGAAAATTATCTCGAGGCAGATGTCTGTGACGTGCTGTTGTTGATGGTCGAGGCAGATGTCTGTGACGTGCTGTTGTTGATGGTCGAGGCAGATGTCTGTGACGTGCTGTTGTTGATGGTCGAGGCAGATGTCTGTGACGTGCTGTTGTTGATGGTCGAGGCAGATGTCTGTGACGTGCTGTTGTTGATGGTCGAGGCAGATGTCTGTGACGTGCTGTTGTTGATGGTCGAGGCAGATGTCTGTGACGTGCTGTTGTTGATGGTCGAGGCCGATGTCTGTGACGTGCTGTTGTTGATGGTCGAGGCGGATGTCTGTGACGTGCTGTTGTTGATGGTCGAGGCGGATGTCTGTGACGTGCTGTTGTTGATGGTCGAGGCAGATGTCTGTGATGTGCTGTTGTTGATGGTCGAGGCAGATGTCTGTGATGTTGAGAAATGGCTTTACCAGCTAAGATATTTATAAATATAAATATAGTGAACACTTAGCTGATAAAAGACAGCAAATCGTCTACACAGCCGCCCCTGCAGACGAGGTCTAGAAGCTGTCGAAACCATCTTTCAACGGGCTGTAAAGATTTATAATTTGTAAGATTATAAATTACCCCTAGGGGGTGTTATGTCAGCATATTTCATTCACTGATGGCTGACAAACTTACTTGTGTGGACTCAAAAGTCCGCCCCTTACTGCCGACTATAGGCTGATTACAAACTCCTTGCGACTCAAGAACTGCGCAGTCCCCCGTACCACAAGAAATTCGTAACCTACCTTGCTCTTGTAACGTGAGCTATGGTGTCCTTCACACCTTCGACAGATATCGGTGACTTGATAGAAGCTGAAGTGTCCTTGGATGTCCACGTCCTCCATAGTCTAGGAAAACGCACACTGGTACACTATGTTCCACAAGATTTGTCTTTATTGTTCACAATCTTATCACAAGAGAAGCTGATCACACTTCTCTTAATTGTTTGGGTTTTATGAGACACTTTGTTCTCACTAACGCACAGATCAGTGTTCTTTGCTGGTTATCCTGGCGTCAGTGTCACTCTCAGTAGAGTCAAAAGTAATCTGAAGACGCCACAGCGCCCCATGCCGTCACTCCCCTAGCACAAAGAAAAAGCTGACCTAGTACTTTTTGCTTCCTTGCCACTTCCTCGATGAAGCAAAGCAGAATGTTTGATTCTTGCTGTCTTAAGCATAGACAACAATGTCCACTATCTTTACTATGGTAATAAAGTGGGAGCAGGATTTTCCTTAATTGTCCTGCTAAAGTAAGAGATGTACTGTCTGTTATTAAACTACACTTTGCAACACTGCACTGCAAGGAGCAGCCGTCACTTGACCACGTCGCATACTCGTACGGCATCTGTGATCAATTACTGTAGCAGTAAACAAGACGCTTGCCCCTTCTGAGAGGGCTGGGCCCCTCAGGGCTGAAAGGGGCTGAAGGGCTGATACCCCCCTCCTGGAGAAAATTTCTCCACAGTGATGTGCTGTTGTTGATGGTGAAGGCAGATGTCTGTGACGTGCTGTTGTTGATGGTCGAGGCAGATGTCTGTGACGTGCTGTTGTTGATGGTCGAGGCAGATGTCTGTGACGTGCTGTTGTTGATGGTCGAGGCAGATGTCTGACGTGCTGTTGTTGATGGTCGAGGCAGATGTCTGTGACGTGCTGTTGTTGATGGTCGAGGCAGATGTCTGTGACGTGCTGTTGTTGATGGTCGAGGCAGATGTCTGTGACGTGCTGTTGTTGATGGTCGAGGCAGATGTCTGTGACGTGCTGTTGTTGATGGTCGAGGCAGATGTCTGTGACGCGCTGTTGTTGATGGTCGAGGCAGATGTCTGTGACGCGCTGTTGTTGATGGTCGAGGCAGATGTCTGTGACGCGCTGTTGTTGATGGTCGAGGCAGATGTCTGTGATGTGCTGTTGTTGACGGTCGAGGCGGATGTCTGTGACGTGCTGTTGTTGACGGTCGAGACAGATGTCTGTGACGTGCTGTTGTTGATGGTCGAGGCAGATGTCTGTGTCGTGCTGTTGTTGATGGTCGAGGCAGATGTCTGACGTGCTGCTGTTGATGGTAGGGGCAGATATCTGTGACTTGCTAGTGTTGATGATCGAGGCAGATGTCTGTGACGTGCTGCTGTTGATGGTCGAGGCAGATGCCTGTGACGTGCTGCTGTTGATGGTCGAGGCAGATGTCTGTGACGTGCTGCTGTTGATGGTCGAGGCAGATGTCTGTGACGTGCTGCTGTTGATGGTCAAGGCAGATGTCTGTGACGTGCTGTTGTTGATGGTCGAGGTAGATGTCTGTGACTTGCTATTGTTGATGGTCGAGGCAGACGTCTGTGACTTCTTGTTGTTGATGGTCGAGGCAGACGTCTGTGACGTGCTGCTGATGATGGTGCCGGATAAAAATCCTTAACGACATTTAACAATCAAACTCGTTAGGCTCGTCAGGCCTTGTTACATCATCCTGACTTTCTTTAAGAAACTTCACTCTGACACTGCTAACAAACCAGCTGTACTCTCTGATTTCTTGAACTGCTGAATTCTGAGTTTCTTTCAGCTGAAGTTCAGTATTGTCAAGGTTAGTTTCACAAAACTCATCCGCTACTTTGACACTCAATATTTATATACTAGGGATCCAGAAATGCGCTGCGTATCGTGTTGTAATTAGTGGTGTAACTTAACTCTAGTTAACATTCACATTTTGAGATCTGATAATTTTGGATCACTCACTGCTTTGCTCATGATTTTTTTTTTTTTTTTTTGATAATTGAATTTGTTACAGTATTTCTGATCCCAAACATTTATTTCGGTCAGATGTATATTACTATTATAATTATAATAAAAAAGAAGCGCTAAGCCACAAGGGCTATACAGCGCTGAGGTCAGACGTATAGTTTCGTATACTATTTAAAAAAAAAAAAAACTGACAAAAAGATTCTGTTTATTTCATTCCAATGATGTGGAGAAATTTTCTTCAGGAGGGGGGTATCAACCCCTTCAGTCCCTTTCAGCCCTGAGGGGCCCAGCCCTCTCAGAAGGGGCAAGCATCTTGTTTACTGCTACAGCAAGTAATTGATCACAGATGCAGTACCAGTATGCAACGTGGTCAAGCGACCGCCGCTCCTTGCAAGAGTGTTGCAAAGTGTAGTTTAATAAAAGACAGTCTATCTCTTACCTTAGCAGGACAATTAAGGAAAATCCTGTTCCCACTTTATTACCATGGTAAAGATAGTGTACACTGTTGTCTATGCTTAAGACAGCAAGAATCAAGCATTCTGCTTTGCTTCATGGAGAAGTTTAGCAAGGAAGCAAAAAGTATTAGGTCAGCTTTTCCTTTATGTGCTAGGGGCAGTGATGGTGTAAGAGGCTGTGGCGTCTTCAGATTACTTTTGACTCTACTGAGAGTCAAACTGACGCCAGGATAACCAACAAAGAACACTGATCTGTGCATTAGTGTGAACAAAGTGTCTCACAAAACACAATAAACACTTAAGAGAAGTGTGATCAGCTTTTTTAGTGATAAGATTGTGAATAATAAAGACAAATCTTGTGGAACATAGCGTGCGTATTTCTAGACTATGGAAGACGTGGACATCCAAGGACACTTCAACTTCTATCATGTCACCAATACCTGTCGAAGGTGTGAAGAACACCATAGCTCACGCTACAAGAGCAAGGTAGGTTACGAATTTCTTGTAGTATGGGGGACTGCGCAGTTCTTGAGTCGCAAGGAGTTTGTAATCAACCTATAGTCGGTAGTGAGGTGCAGACTTTTGAATCCACACAAGTAAGTTTGTCAGCAATCCGTGAATGAAATATGCTGACATAACACCCCCTAGGGGTAATTTATTTACATAATATGATTTATTACAGCCCGATGAGAGATGATCATGACAACAATTCAAGACCTCGTCTGCAGGGGCGGCTGTGTAGACGATTTGCTGTCTTTTATCAGCTAAGTATTCCCTATATTTAAAATTATAAACTTAGCTGGTAACCCATTTCTCAACATTATGGTCATGCTCAAACCGGATAAAGGCCACACTGTGGTCCAAATATGTTGTACTACAGTGTACAAATAACCTACGAGCCAAGGTCCTTCGAAAAAAGCTGTAAAACTAGTGTTTTACCATATAATCAGTACGAGTCCCTCCAGACTCAACCACAGAGAATGGGCAGCCAAAAGAAAACGGGAGCTCACCCAGCATTCACCCAAAGAAAACGGGAGCTGGGCGACTCACCCAACAAGAAAACAGGGGATGGCATCCGTCATCTACTGCTCCAAGCTCGAGAAACGCTGACTACAGCAGCAACCCAACTGATGTTCAGTTTGTCTGAGTGTATATACACATAGTGTTTATAATGTTTATAGACAGAGATTAAGAAACAAGACTGTGTTTGTTTCTTATAGATATAACTGTTATATTAATTAAAGGAAACATATTAATAGTTGCATTTACATATGTGTAAGTAATATTCACGTGTGATTTACAGTTACACAATGACATTTATAGTGTATAGTGAATGAAGTGTATAACGTCGTTATTTACGATTAATCATCATTGTCAGGCTGACACAGCAAACTCAAGCCATAAACACCAGCCATATGTACTGTGTACCCTTTATGGTTATTGACCCTGAGGTTAAGCTTAGTAGGTCAGTAGTGTCTGACTCGATTATTGCTGACTTAAGCATAACACAAACTCAGCTGTTTATAGCAGTACAGTGTTTTTTAAACACACTAAGTGTGGTGCCAGAATTTTCAGTATACCATTAAAATGGCTTATTTGAAAACTCAGTTTCAGTCTTTACAGACTAAGATTACACAATTAGAAAATCTAATTTCAGTCTGTATAGGATTAACTCAAGATACAAACATAGATTTTCATGATCTTGACGTAAAATTTGAATTACTTACACAACGTCTGGAAATTATTAATTCAGACTATACACATTATGAAAAGGATTTTCTTGAATCAGATCCATCTGAGGATGAAATTAAAAATGTTTTGGATACTTTTAGTAATGAACAATTAAGGTGGACAGGAGTACAGGAAATTTGCCGCAAAACTCTGTCACAGAGACCTACTGTAACTAGTGGTCAACCACCTGTTACACCTGTAACAACAAGTGTCCCATTACCAAGCTTACCTACCTTGTCATTACCTATTTTCCAAGGTCATAATTATGAAGAATTCATTAGTGGGTTTCAGTCCATAGTAAATTCACGAACTGACTTAGATGAGATTGCTAAGTTCAATTATCTTAAATGTCTTGTGAAGGGAGAACCCTATGAACTGATTAAGTCATTTCTGGTGGTTAAAGGTAATTATCAAATAGCCTTATGTGTCTTAGCAGACAATTACTTTGATGCTGACAAGGCCAGAGTTAGACATGCAGTCTTAATATCAAGTTTGAAGCCACCCAAACATTGTTTTTCAGACTTACAGGCATTTAGAATCACATTAGACAATAGTCTGAGATCTCTAGGTGCTAAATATGACCTAAGGCAATGTGACTGGTTTATCAGTGGTATTGTACAAGATAAGTTGTCACCACAAACTATTGAACGATTAAATATTATGTTCAATAAACGCTATTTCACTTGTGAAGAAATTAGCAATGGTTTACACACAATAGTTTCGTGCATGCAAGCAATGAGACAAGATGAAAAATCCACAAATCTCGTGGATAGTAAACCTTCAACTCAGTATAAAAGGAGTATACCTACTCCCACTAAACCACAGAATGGGAAATCCCACATAGGCATTTATCAAGCTGTGAATACAACAGACAGTAAACAGACTGTCATACATAAACGTACTCCAAAATGTGTACTTTGTGATGGAACACATTGGGCACAGTATTGTATTCAATACACATCAATGGAGGCATGTAAACAACGTGTTCATCAGCTGAAAAGGTGCATCAAGTGTTTAGGTGAACACAAGGGAGGAAAATGCTCACTGAAGAAGTGTTTTAAATGCAAGGGTATGCATCATACAGCATTATGCCCAAATACTTTTGCTGAACAACAGAAGACTTCCACAGAATCAGGAAGTCAACAAGCAACAGCATTAAATGTGAGAGATAAGCTTGAAGCAACTGCTCTCCTGATAGCTCGAGTTATCTAATAAATTACACAAAACCAATGTGCTAACACTATTTGATCAAGGTTCACAAAGGTCCTTCATAAGAAGAAAAGTGCTGCAGAAACTGAATAAAACAACCCTAAGCCAAAGTTAGATATCGCTGGTTTTTTCAACAATTCTGGTAAACAGACATATGACCTAACCAGAATCACTGTTGGTCTAGGAAACAGGAAAAAGACAGTTGAAGCTGTGGTAGTAGATGATTTGCCTAAGTCTGTGCAGATCCAGGGATTAAAAGAAACAGTTGCAGCACGAAAGCAGCTAAGGTCAAGTTAGCCTGTCCTGACATACAGACGGACACTATTAGTCCAATTGATTTAATTATTGGAAGTGATTATTATCACTGTTTTGTGCAAAATATAGTAAGTAAACATGATGTTCACTTGCTGAAAACAGCAGGAGGCCACATGATATGTGGTCCCATTCCCTCTCAAAGTGGGAAAGAAGCTGATTTTGATTCAGTGGAAAATGTACTAGTTACGAGAATAACCGCTGATCATGTGCCACAGCAAAAATTATCATTACTGGAAGAAATGAATGAACCAGTTGATAAGTTGTGGGATTTGGATGCAATAGGTATTGATGTAAATAAACCAAGCCCACAAGAGTCTCAGACTTATAACCAATATTTGGGCACTGTCAAATATAAACATGGACAGTATGGGGTTAGGTTACCATGGAAATTAAATCCACATCTGCCTAGCAATTATCGCATGGCTTTCGGACAAATGAAAGCACAAATACATGAGCTCAGGAAGAATCCTCTAGAGCTACTGACTGTCTATGATAATATCATACAAGAACAGTTGGACAATAAATTCATTGAGGAAATAGTCGAAGATAAGTTGAAGACAGACGCTCATTATCTCCCGCACCATGGAGTCAGAAAAGATTCTGAAACCACTCCACTACGTGTTGTATATAATTGCAGCGCACGTGCAAATAAAGATGTAGCAAGTCTTAATGATTGTCTGATGACCGGACCCTCACTAACTGAGAAGCTTGGAGACGTGCTTATGAAATTTCGCACAAACCCATATGCCTACACGGCTGATATTTCCAAAGCTTTCTTAAGAGTAGGACTACAAGAAATAGATAGTGATTATACTCGATTCTTGTGGCCTGAAAATCCACATGATCTTCAAAGTCCTGAGAAAACTTATCGTTTAAAATCAGTATTAGTTGGTGCAACATCCTCTCCATTCTTACTAGAAGCTACTCTAAATACACAATTGAAGAAATCTGAAAGTCCCTTCAAAGACAATCTTCAAGGTACTGTGAATAAAGAGGAGGATTTGAAATCCTTATACAGAGAAGCTAAGAAGGAGAGGCTGTATTCCACAGCCTCTAAGGATGTGGAATACTAATTCAATGCAGTTAAGGGAACTTATCAAAGAAGATTTCCCTGAAACTGAAATTCCTGATTGCAACAATATGCTGGGACTTAATTTGAACACACAGGAAGACACTTTGAGCCTCAAAAGGATAAACAATAAATCATGCAGTACACTCACTAAACGTAGTTTACTGTCAGAGCTATCACAATGTTTTGATCCTCTAGCACTCCTCTCACCAATTACCATAAAAGGTAAAATACTTATTCAAGATGCATGGAAACTCAAAATTGGATGGGATGAGAACTTGCCTCTAGAAATGAGTCAAGTATGGGATGAAATATCCAAGGAGTTTAAACAACTTCACCAAATTAAATTTCCCAGACAAATAGGTCAAGAGGGAAACAATTTCACATTACATTTGTTCTGTGATGCGTCAACCAGAGGTTATGGCGCTGTAGCTTACATGAATAGTGATAAAGGAAGTACACTAATTACTTCCAAGGCCAGGGTAGCACCCTTGAAGGTCAGAACAGTATCACAATTGGAACTGACAGCACTCTATGTAGGTACAAAATTAGCTGTCTTTCTCAACAAAGTACTTGATCATCTCTCTATTGAAAAAACCGTGATCTGGAGTGATAATGAAGCAGTTCTCCAGTGGGTAAGAAATAATAAGAGTAAGTTGGTCTTTGTACAGAATAGAGTAGCAGAAATAAAAAAGATGCAGAGAGATTATCTCTTTCTTCACGTCTCTACCCAAGAGAATCCAGCTGACATGTTGTCACGTGGTGTCCCACTCAAGAAATTTGTGGAAAATAAATTATGGCTCCACGGACCGAACTGGCTCTCTAATGAATATAACTGGCCTCAGCAAAAAGCTCACATTATGCCAGAAGAAACAGTCTGCTTGAACACAGCAGTAATAAATTGTGTAAATACTGCAGACACAACAGAAATAGTCATTGATGGATCTAAATACTCATCTTTGGGTAAACTCTTAATTAATAAGAGTTACAGCTCTTGTCTTTAAATTCACTGAAGGCATAAAACCTGATTATGAATATCTTGAACCCATTAAATACTGGGCGAAACTAATACAGAAAGATGTTTTCTCTACAGAATATAAATTTCTGGAAACACAAGATAAATCCCCAAAGAAACCTGTCATGATTAATTCTTTAGGACTTTATCTCGACTCAGAAAACATTATAAGATGTCGAGGAAGAATTCATAATTCTTCACTACCTAAAGAAGCCATACATCCAATATTGATCCCAAAGAATCATTGGCTAACAAAAATGATTGTGCAAAACGCCCACAGTAACGTGTTACATGGTGGGGTAGCTGACACACTGTCATATACGACAATCCTACTGGATACCTTAAGGTCGACAAAGTGTGAAAAAACAAATAAAGGACTGTATTACTTGTCGTCACTACGATATGCGAGTATGTCAGTATCCAGGTCCACTTCCATATCCCTCTGAAAGAATTTGTCATATCACTCCATTTGAGGTGACAGGTGTAGATTACGCTGAACCAATAATTTTAACCAAAACAGTTGACAAAGTTCCCATCAAGGTGTACATCTGTTTGTTCACTTGTGCTACGACTAGAGCAGTACATCTAGAAGTAGCCACTGACATGTCTGCTGAAACCTTTATCAAATTATTCAGAAGGTTTGCAGCCAGAAGGGCATGTCCTAGACTGATGATTTCAGACAATGCAACCAATTTTGTTGCTGGTGCTGCTTATATAAGCAAGATCTTTGATCAACCAGAAGTACAACAGATGCTGAATCAACGCAGTTGTCGTTGGAGATACATTCCTCCTAAATCTCCATGGCACGGCAGATTTTATGAAAGAATGATCGGCATTGTAAAACGTTGTTTAAGGAAGACTCTTCATCGTCAGAGAATAGTCAACAACAGACCTCTAACTTATGTTACCGATGATCTGGACAATTTAGAAGTGTTAAGTCCATCTCATTTACTCCATGGCAGAAGGCTCGAACCTGTTCCTCCAGTGAATGATAAAGAAATCATAGAGGATCCTACTTATTTCGAACCTGAGCAACTCAGACGTAAATTCACCTTAATAAAGTGATTGAACGTTGGGAGAAAACTTTTCGAGAAGACTATCTCATCTCATCGAGAGAACACTTCTATGGAGCTGGTGTTCCTGAAAATCATAAGTCCTTAAGACCTGGTGACATAGTGATTATTGACAATGATGGTCCGAGGTCCCAATGGCCACTTGGAAAAATTGTGACCATATATCCTGATGCAAATGGAATCATCAGGACAGTTGATGTTTTGAGCAAAGGTGTAGTGAATAAGCGGACAATAAATAAACTAGTGCCGTTAGAATTACACGGTGTTGAAAATAAAATTAGTGATTCTCCAGAAACCACACAGACTAAAGCTGTTCAGAAAAGACAAGCAGCAGTGGTGGCGAGTGAGAAAATCAAATTAATGTTAAGTGATGAATAGTTCACCTGCAGCGAACCTCCGCCGTCCCCCAGTGTGGAGAAATTTTCTCCAGGTGGGGTGTATCAGCCCCTTCAGCCCCTTTCAGCCCTGAGGGGCCCAGCCCTCTCAGAAGGGGCAAGCATTTTGTTTACTGCTACAGCAAGTAATTGATCCCAGATGCAGTACCAGTATGCAACGTGGTCAAGCGACCGACGCTCCTTGCAGCCCAGTGTTGCAAAGTGTTGTTTAATATTATTATTATTATAATCAAAAAGAAGCGCTAAGCCACAAGGGCTATACAGCGCTGCAGGGTAGGGAAGGAAGCGAGGGTATTGGATGGCAGAAGGGAGGAGGGATGATCAGCAGGTTACAGAAAACAGCGGGGCAGGAGATAGTACAGGGGTAGAGGGTAGCAAGAGATTGAAGTAGAAAGGGCTGAAGTTATCAGAATTTGTGAAGTAAGTCAGTTGTTGTCAAAAAGTCAATGAGAGAGTCAGGATGAAAGGTGGGTCCATCAGTGAGAAGGGAAGGTAAAGAGAGAGCAGCGGAGTAAAGACGACGACACAGGTAAATTCTGCGTGCTGGTTGATAAAGTGGGCAGTCCAACAGAATGTGGCTGACTGATAATGGAGCTTGGCAATTCTCACAGAGAGGAGCAAGACGCCTCTCCATGAGATATCCATGAGTAAGACGAGTATGGCCAATGTGAAGACGGGAGAGAGTAGTCTCTCAACCTCGACACTGGTGATAAGAAGACAGCCAGTAACCTATACTCGGTTTAATAGATTGAAGTTTGTTGCCGAGCATAGTAGAGCAACGTTGTTGCCAACGGGTGTGAAGGTGGGAAGATATTGCAGCAAAATAGTCCGTAAATGGAATACCTCTATAAGAAACTGGTAGGTCATGTACTGCTGACCGCGCAGCAGTGTCTGCCTGTTCATTGCCCTGTACGTCAACATGACCAGGGACCCAACAAAAAACAATATCTTTATAAGATAAGATAAGAGATAAGATTTCGTTCGGATTTTTAACCCCGGAGGGTTAGCCACCCAGGATAACCCAAGAAAGTCAGTGCGTCATCGAGGACTGTCTAACTTATTTCCATTGGGGTCCTTAATCTTGTCCCCCAGGATGCGACCCACACCAGTCGACTAACACCCAGGTACCTATTTGCTGCTAGGTGAACAGGACAACAGGTGTAAGGAAACGTGTCGGAATGTTTCCACCCGCCGGGAATCGAACCCGGGCCCTCCGTGTGTGAAGCGGGAGCTTTAGCCACCAGGCCACCGGGGCTTGGTAAAGATGCGGCGTAGCCAAAGTTGGATACGGAGGACTAAGGGGTGAGGTGTATCAAATTTTTGTATAGCCTGTAAAGCACTAAGGGAGTCTGAGACAACCACAAATGATGATACAGGCATAGATGCAATACGGATAAGTGCTGTAAGGATGGCATATAATTCAGCAGTAAAAATACTAGCCGAAGATAGTAAATGCCCTTGTACGATGCTGTCCGGAAACACTGCTGCGAATCCTACACCGTCAGAAGACTTAGAGCCATCTGTGTACATAGCAATGGCATGAGAACGAGAGTGAAAGTGGTCAAGAAAAAGAGAGCGGGAAGCGACTGTAGACAGTTGGGCTTTCGAGCAAGGGAGGGAGAAAGAACAGACTCGAACAGCTGGAACTTCCCAGGGGGGTAGGGAAAAGTGAGATGCTACATGTACATAGAAAGGTGGTAGTTGAAGAGAAGACAAGAGCGAATGAAGGCGAAGAGAGAAGGGACGGAGTAAACAGGGGCGGCGAACAAATAAAGAATGTCTACTAATATCAGTGACCATTCTATAAATGGAAGGATTGCGGAGATCATGAGAGCGTACATAGTAGCGCAGGCAATGGGCATCACGGCGATCGGATAAGGACGGAACGTTCGCTTCTGTATAGAGGCTCTCGACAGGGGAAGAGCGAAAAGCACCAAGGCATAAACGTAATCCTTGGTGATGAATGGGGTTAAGGCTGGAGAGAGTAGCTGGAGATGCCGCTGAATAGATCTGGTCACCATAATCAAGTTTCGATAAAATAAGGGTGGAATGTAGGCGAAGGAGGGTTCGACGATCAGCTCCCCATGAAAGATGAGCAAGGGTTTTAAGAAGGTTCAGCCGGCTGTGACAAGTTGCCTTCAGAGAGGTAATGTGAGGTTTCCAGGATAACCTACGATCAAAGAGGAGGCCCAGAAACTTGACTATCACGTTCAGGGATACGGTAGCCATAGAGGTACAAAGGATGATCGGAGATGACAGAGCGTCTAGTGAAAGTAATTTGGTGGGTTTTAGTGCTGGAAAATTTAAACCCACGTGTGGTGGCCCAATTGGAAACACGGTCGACTGCATGTTGGAGAGAAACAGTAATGAGGTGACAGTCAGAGCCTGCACAGGCAATAGCGAAGTCATCAACATAGAGTGATGACCAAATAGTTGATGGAAGACTAGAGGCCAAATCATTAATAGCAAGGAGAAAAAGTGTTGTGCTCAGAACACATCCCTGGGGGACACCTTCAGCTTGGATAAAGTCCGGGGAGAGCACATTATTAACCCGAACACGGAAATGCCTGTCAGTTAAAAAGTTCTTAAGGAAGGATGGAAGATTGCCTCGAAGGCCTAAGGAGTGGGCTTGGGCTAAAATATTATACCTCTAAGTTGTTTCATATGCCTTCTCAAGGTCAAAAAATATGGCAATAACTGAGTGGTTATTCGCAAAGGCATTACGAACATACGTATCCAAGCGTAGTAAGGGGTCTATGGTAGAACGTCCCTTATGAAAGCCATATTGACGAGTGGAGAGACTGTTGTGTGTCTCTAAATACCACACTAAACGTCTATTTACTAGGCGTTCCATTACTTTGCAAACTGCACTGGTAAGAGCAATGGGACGATAGTGGGAGGTTTCATGTCCCGTAGTGCCTGGTTTGTGGAAAGGGAGAACAATGGCGGATTTCCACAGCTGTGGAAGAACTCCTTGTGACCAAATAAGATTGTAAAGGCGTAATAGGACTGCAAGGGCTGACTGATGTAAATGTTGTAGCATACGAATATGAATGTCGTCGGGCCCAGCTGCCGATGATCGACAAGCTGAGAGTGTTGCCTCCAGTTCTTGAAGTGTAAAAGGCACATTATACTGTTCTTCTGAGAGAAGAAAAGTCCAAGGGTGCTAACTCTCTGGCAGACTTTGAGGAAAGAAATGAGGGGCATAGATGGAATCCCTGAGAAATACGGACCAGATGATTGCAAATTTCATTGGCAACATCTAGTGGGTTTGCTATATCAACACCGGCAACCCGTAGAACAGGAGCCGGGTCAGGAGAATATTTACCACTCAGTTTTCGTACTTTTTTCCAGACTGCACTCATAGAGAAAGCAGAGGTGATGGTGGAGACAATCTCGCCAGCAAGTGCGTTTAGCGTCACGAATGACACGGCGAGCGATCGCACGCTTCTGTTTAAAATCAAGGAGTCTTTCTGAGGTTCTATTGTACTGGTACCTGCCCCATGCAGCGCGTTTCAAACGTACTGCACGAGCACAAGCAGGAGACCACCAAGGCACGCATTTCTGAGAATGCCTGCCCGAAGTCTGGGGTATAGAATGAGAAGCTGCTGTGAAAACGGAGGACGAGAAGAGGTGTAAGAGCTCATCGATGGAGGACGAAGAAGGAACCTCTTTAAAAACAGTTAGGTGTGAGTAAAGGTTCCAATTTGCCCGATTAAATTGCCAGCGTGGGGTGCGAAGAGGTGGCGAATATGAAGGGGAAGTAAGAATGATTGGGAAATGATCACTGTCATGTAAGTCCGGGAGAACAGACTAAGTGAAGTCTAATGCGGCGGAGGAAGAGCAGACTGAGAGATCGATGCAAGAGAGAGTGAGTCCGAGGATCAAAATGGGTGTGAGTACCTGTATTTAAAACATGGAGGGGTGGGTGGCAAGAAAAGCCTCTAACTGAATTCCACAGGAATCACAGTGAGACCCCCCCCCCCCAGAGGAAATGGTGGGAATGAAAATCACCAAGTAACAGAATCGGTGGTGGTAATGACGAAACAAGGAAGGCAATATCCGGAATAGATAATGCCCGAGAAGGAGAGAAATATAAAGAACAGAGCGTATACCACCTATGTAAGTGGATATGGGCTGCTGTGTAATGCAGTGAAGTATGAACAAATAGCTGATGGTACGGAATATCAGTGCATAGAAGAAGGGCACTATCATTAAAGGTCTCATCAGGAAAAGGATCTGAAGAATACAATAAATTATAGCCTGAGATGGTTGAAATAACAGCAGAGTGTAATTTTGGTTCCTGTAAGCAAACACCAACAGGGGCAAACTGGGAGAGTAACATCTGAAGCTCTCCCCGATTACCCCTGAGGCCGCGTATATTCCACTGTAAATAGGCCATGATTGGCAATAATAAAGAAACTTGAAATCCGCAGGTTAGGGTTCCTACGGACTAGAGGGGTTAGAAAAGTCCACATGCGGAGGCAGTGGAAAACGTTCAAGCAGCGAAGGAACGGTGCGCTGTGAAGAAAGGAGTTGCACAGATGGAGCAGAGGAGAGAGAAAGAGCGGAAGGTGGATCAGTGTCCATTGATGGTTTGGTCTCTGCAATATATTCAGAGATTGCTTCAAGTGTTTCTGAATTCAGAGACGTCGTATGGGAGACAATATTGGAAATGGTAGGGGGAGGATGAGTAAAGATTGGAACTGCATTGGACTGTACCAAGGTAGGGGGGGGGGCAAAAGGGTGCTGGGAACTGGAGAAGCATGGCAAGGGATAGAAGAGGCAGGAACCTGGGAGGTGGCAGAAGATGAAGAAACTTGGGAGGGAACAGGGGAGGAAGGTACAGTACAAGGAGGAGGGTGAACCTCTACACTAGTAACTGAGCCAGTGAGAGGGGGAGAACCAGGGACAGAGACAGGGAGGGTAAAATGAGGAGGTGGAAGATGGGTAGGAGGTGTTAACGGACCTTTTTTTTGACTTTTGAGAAGTAGAGGGACGATTGGGAGGAGGTGTCGTACGAGGTCTCGTCGATACTGAGGCTTGTGAGAGAGAACTCGAAGAAGCGAGATCAGACTGAGGCGTTGAAGTAGGGACGTCTGAGCCGAGGACAGCAAAAGGATTAGATACAGGAGTGACTATGGGAGAGGTAACCACGGAGGTGGGTGTAGAAGATGGGATACCAGAAGTGGTGGGACGTTTTGAAACACGGGAATAAGAAACACGTGGGAGTCTCCCTTGGAGGCGGAGATGAGAAACTGCCATGGCATAAGAGAGACCTGTCTCTTTGAGGTAACGGATTTCCCGCTCGTTTAAATAGACTTGACAACGGCGAGAGTACGAAGGGTGAGCCTCATGACAGTTAAGGCAAGAGGGAGATCGATTGCAAGACGTATTAGAATGGTCATCGGCACCACAGACTGGGCATTCGGCGATAGATCTGCAATATTTCGCTGGATGGCCAAATCGCCAGCAATTTCTACACTGTTGTGGTGTAGGGATCACCTTTCAAACTTGTAACCGATGTCCTGCTATATAAACTGAGGATGGGAGTTCTCGGCTGTCAAAAGTTAAACGAGCCACATTGCTAGGGTATCGTCTCCGCCCGCGGGCAGGAAGAACGTAAGTGTCTACCTTGAGGATTGGGAGATCTTGGAGTTCCAGCTGTTCAAGAATGTCAGTGCCACATGTCTGGAAATTTTGTTGAACTATGTAATGGGGTAGAATGACGATACCACTACAAGAATTGAGGGAATGATGTTTTTCAAGAGTGACAGGAACAGTATCGATATGGGAAAGACGAGAGAGCTCATGAGCCTGGGTAGCATTCTGTATGGTAATGATGCACGTACCGCTCTTAAGAGCATGAAAAGAAATATCTTTACCAACATGGCGTAGGAGTGCCTTGCCAATACTGTGGTCAGAAAGATAGGCAGTAGAGGAAGTCGGTCGTAAAGTGAAGAATTTAGTCCATTGTTCAGTCTGAAACTGAGCATGGAAAGGTAGTGAAGGACGTGTCGATCGTTTCTGAGAAGAACGAGAAGGTGGAGAAGTATCATCAGCAGGTAATTGTCGTTGGCGTTTAGGCGTGGGACCAGAGTTGGTCCGACGTGGAACAGGTCAGCGATTTGAAAATTGCCACACCGTAGAGGAAGAGGCCGGAAGCATAGTCAGAGGAGAGCGAAGGTCCGATAAATCGAAGGAGTCAGTCGAGGCCTCAGTACCTGAAGCGGGTGAGGAAACAGCACCGGCAATAGGTACAGAGGCATGAGGAGTGTCTGAAGAGTGGTCCAAAGACGAGGCGGGGTCAGAACGGGGTGCGGTATCAAGAAGGGGCCCGGGGGTAGTAGGTTCATGGACTAGGGCTACCATGGTTAGGTTACTTCTTTCTTTTTGTTTTTAATAAAAAAAAAGAAAAACTAAAAATAAAAAAAGAATAAAAATAGGGGGAACCGGGGAGGGATAGTTCCTAGGAGGAATGAAAGGGCCAGAAATCTCCCTCTGCACCCAAGAGGACCTCAGCACCACAAGTAGCACAGATGCAGCATGGAACCCGTGCCATACCCTACCCATCATGCTAGTAAACTAACAATCCGGGATAGCAACCTCACATCTGCCGAGCTACCTCAGCGGACAAAAGAGAGGGCGGCCGGATATCCGCCACAAAGCATACCTCCTTCGGCCACCACCCCCGGAATCCGAAAGGTGGCTTCCAGAGATACACCCGTCGCCCGAAAGACACCCAAAGCTACTCCGGGATACCGGAGAGGGATCGGGACATCCCCAGGCGATCCACATTCCATGGCAAACTACGCCACCGCCAAGAACCTCAACGGAATGGGATAGACCCCGGTATCCTTTCCCCTACCTAGGAACTAGCGCGCCTGTGGGAGAAATCCCAAAGGACAAAAAGAGGAAGGGCAGAAGGGAGGGGTGGGGAGGAGGAGGAGGAAAGGAAAAAGGGGAGGATGGGATAGGGGAGGGGAGATTGCGGGGTAATTAGGTTCGGTCTGAGGAAGAAGACCGACAGGTCTAATTCCTCAGACCAAGAGCCTCTTAACCACACCAAGGAGCCCCCCTTGAAGAGGACTGTAGTTTAATAAAAGACAGTCCATCTCTTACCTTAACAGGACAATTAAGGAAAATCCTGCTCCCACTTTATTACCATGGTGAAGATAGTGTACACTGTTGTCTATGCTTAAGACAGCAAGAATCAAGCATTCTGCTTTGCTTCATGGAGAAGTTTAGCAAGGAAGCAAAAAGTACTATGTCAGCTTTTCCTTTATGTGCTAGGGACAGTGACGGTGTAAGAGGCTGTGGCGTCTTCAGATTACTTTTGACTCTACTGAGAGTCACACTGACGCCAGGATAACCAACAAAGAACACTGATCTGTGCGTTAGTGTGAACAAAGTGTCTCACAAAACACAATAAACACTTAAGAGAAGTGTGATCAGCTTTTTCAGTGATAAGATTGTGAACAATAAAGACAAATCTTGTGGAAAATAGTGTACCAGTGTGCGTATTCCTAGACTATGGAAGGTGTGGACATCCAAGGACACTTCAACTTCTATCAAGTCACAGATACCTGTCGAAGGTGTGAAGAACACCATAGCTCATGCTACAAGAGCAAGGTAGGTTACGAATTTCTTGTAGTGCGGGGGACTGCACAGTTTTTGAGTCGCAAGGAGTTTGTAATCAACCTATTGTCAGCAGTGAGGGGCGGACTTTTGAGTCCACACAAGTTTGTCAGCAATCTGTGAATGAAATATGCTGACATAACACCCCCTAGGGGTAATTTATTGCTTACATAATATTATCTATTACAGCCCTTTGAGAGATGATCATGACAACAATTCAAGACCTCGTCTGCAGGGGTGGTTGGGTAGACGATTTGCTGTCTTTTATCAGCTAAGTATTCCTTATATTTAAAATTATAAACTTAGCTGGTAACCCATTTCTCAACAAATGATACCAATTTGCATAATACATTCCAATGGATTTTTTGTTCACAGATATTTAAAATTAAGAAAGTGCTATTCCACTGTGTAGGTACATTCTGTCTTATTGCTCTCTACTCCACAACATTGTCATAGATAACCAGTCTAATATAAGGTTGAGAGTATGGCACACTGTTGTAGCCTGTCCACCAATTCATTCATTATGCACCATTATCTCCTACTATTAAGTGAATTTTGCAAGCTGGTATGTGAATTCTCGAGTTGCTTCGTGAATAATTTCGGTTATGTGGGATCCAGGAAATGGCATTACTCTGTGGATAACAGTTTTCTAAACATGTTCTTACATATATGTGGCTGAAGGGATCGAGTCTCTGCTCCTGGCCCTGCAGTATTATTACACATCATAGCCACCATGAGACTGAAGAAATGCTTCCTGGTATCCCTTCGATTCCTCTGTGGCTTTAACTTCTTAATGTGCCCTCTGCGTACCTGTTTCTCACCTCTCAAAAAATTTACTCTATCAGTCCTCTCGAGTATTTTGAATGCTGCTCTTATGTCTTCCACCGTTCATCATTCCTCTATCATCAGGTTCATTTATTAGCCTCCTTATACTTCATGTTCCTTAATTCTGGATCCAGTCTTGTTTGATGTGGCGATGTGTAGTGTGGAGGTGATTTAGTGTAGATGTATAGCGACATGGAGTAGCGAACTGGTGTAGTAAGGCGTAATGAGGTGTCGTAGTAGAGCACGTGTGTTGTAGTGATGTTGTATTGTGTGGTGGTTCAATGTAGTGGATTAATGTGGTTGTGAAGTGTAGTGGTATAAATGTGATGGTGTTGTGTGGTGGTTTAACGTGGTGGAGTAGTGAGGTGGTTTATCAGGGTGATGTAATGAGGTGGTATATCAAGGTGATGTAGTGAAGTGACGTAGCAGTGAGGCGTGTGGTAGTGTAGAGTTATATAGTGGGCACGGTGTCGTGAGGTGGTATTGTAAGGTAGTCTGTTGACGGACTGTGATGGTGTAATGAAGCATAGTGAGGTGTAGTATTGTGTAGTGGTGCTGTAGTGAGGTAGTACTGGGTGGTGGTGTATTGCGTAAATCTCTTAACATCAGTGCAGAGAAACATTATTAAGTTATCGTCCTAAACGAAGCAACAACGAAAATAAATATTACCATTTCATAATCATGAATACGTAAAAATTATATAAAAATTACTTAAATTGCCACATATTTTCTGAGTCAGATTTGTGTTATTCGTGAGGTAACAGTCGCAGCTGCCGCAGTCTCAGCTGTCAGGAGCACCTCCGCCACTGCTATTACCCTGATGTGCTGTTATTGCTGTTAAGAACGAGGCAGCTTCACTGTTTACCCTCCTACGGACGCCTGCTGTGTTTGCTTGTCTCAGCTCCATCTACTAAGGTGATGCAACTCTGCAAGTAAGTCATGTCAGCGCCATTTGTTGGGGGTGATGTAGAACTGCCAGCAAGTCATGCCAGTATCATATGTTGCGGCGATGTTACACTCGAGGCAGGTCACGGCAGTGCGAACTATTGAGGAGATTCAGCACTGCCAGTCATGTCATTGTTGTCTCTTGAGGAAACTCAGTACTTCTGATAAGTCATCTCAGCAGCATTTGTACTGCGGTGACAGAGTTCTACATAAAACCAAACTAAATACTGCTAAAAAAATTTTTTTTTATATTAAATGAGTAAATTAAACGATATGGTATCTAATACAGAAAAGAAAAATGACCTGCATTTGAAATAAGTGAAAGTAAACACAAGCGTCATGAAAAGTATAGATTGTGTGATAAAGGATTCCGTCAAGAACATGATGCACCTCCAGCTATAAAACGCGAAAATGTTAAGTTTTAATGTTGTCACATTTTACTAGAACCACTTTATTTTAATTTTGTGAAACAAACATATCACCAAATTACTATCGTTAAGTAATGTTTTTCTAACAGTTTTTTCATCCAGTAACAAAAACTCAGAAAGCATCCCTTAAAAATGAAGTAGATCACGCAAGCCTCCAGACAATGCATTGACGGATATATTCATGTCATATTTATAGCGTGGAGAGGAGAAGGAAGACCTGTACTTGGTTGAAGAGTTACATGATCTGTCAGTTCATTTCATTTTAAGTGGGAAATGCTTCATCAGTTTTCATTTTAAACGAAATTCAACACATTCAGCCTACTGTTAATACTCTATCAGCAATCTTTCTGACCAAATTTATATGAGGACAGTCAAAGTAATGTTTATACATGCACTCTTTGCGGATCATAACACATCGAACAGTAAAATAACACCATCATGGAATTGCCCGTCAGATATCCAGAATGATTTACACTAACAGTGAGGTATAAAGACTGCTTATTACTGTAAAATCAGTATGAAAAATGTAATCGTTATAATGTATATTGATATTTTCCTAATTACGTTTCACTAAATAAGTCCAAGAATTTATATATACAATTTAATTACACTCGATTTCTTCATGGTTGCTTTGTAACTAACTACCTTTGATGCAGTGTACATGAAATTCCTTGCATAGCGTGCAACTGATGATACAGTTTGAAAACAATCCAGAAACTATAAGTGTTAATGTACTGAAACTGTTTCTTCCTGCTCATGCCACTGTTTCTGCTCATGCCACTGTTCCTGCTCATGCCATTGTTCCTGCTCATGCCACTGTTCCTGCTCATGCCACTGTTCCTGCTCATGCCACTGTTCCTGCTCATGCCACTGTTCCTGCTCATGCCACTGTTTCTGCTCATGCCACTGTTCCTGCTCATGCCACTGTTCCTGCTCATGTCATTGTTCCTGCTCATGCCACTGTTCCTGCTCATGCCACTGTTCCTGCTCATGCCATTTGTGGAGAAATTTTCTCCAGCAAGAATCAAACATTCTGCGTTGCTTCATCGAGGAAGTGGCAAGGAAGCAAAAGTACTATGTCAGCTTTTTTTTGTACTGAGAGTGACGGCGTGGGGCGCTGTGGCGTCTTCAGATTACTTTTGACTCTACTGAGTGACACTGACGCCAGGATAACCAACAAAGAACGATCTGTGCGTTAGTGTGAACAAAGTATCTCATAAAACACAATAAACACTTAAGAGAAGTGTGATCAGCTTCTTTAGTGATAAGATTGTGAATAATAAAGACAAATCTTGTGGAACATAGTGTACCAGTGTGCGTATTCCTAGACTATGGAAGACGTGGACATCCAAGGACACTTCAGCTTCTATCAAGTCACTGATACCTGTCGAAGGTGTGAAGAACACCATAGCTCACGCTACAAGAGCAAGGTAGGTTACGAATTTCTTGTAGTACGGGGGACTGCGCAGTTCTTGGGTTGCAAGGAGTTTGTAATCAACCTATAGTTGGCAGTTAGGTGTGGACCTTTGAGTTCACACAAGTAAGTTTGTCAGCCATCAGTGAATGAAATATGCTGACATAACTCCCCCTAGGGGTAATTTATAATCTTACAAATTATAACTCTTTACAGCCCGTTGAGAGATGACTTCGACAGCTTCTCAAGACCTCGTCTGCAGGGGCGGCTGTGCAGGTGATGAGTTGTCTTTCTAAGTTAAGTACAAACTCTTTAAACTTAACTGGTAATGCCATTTCTCAACGAATTGGTCGTGCTCAAACCGGATCAAGGCCACGCTGTGGTCCAAATATGTTGTACTACAGTGTACAAATAACCTATGAGCCAAGGTCCTTCGAAAAAAGCTGTAAAACTAGTGTTTTACAATGTAAATCAGTATAAATGAGTCCCTCCAGACTCAATCACAGAGAATGGGCTGCCAAAAGAAAACGGGCGCTCACCCAGCATTCACCCAAAGAAAACGGGAGCTGGGTGACTCACCCAACAAGAAAACGGAGGATGGCACCCTGCATCCACTGCTCCAATCTCGAAGAAGTGCTGATTAAGACAACAACCCAAGAGATGTTCGGTTTGTCTGAGTGTATATACACAGTGTTTATAATGTTTATAGACAGAAATTAAGAGACAAGATTGTGTTAAAGTTTGTTTCTTAGAGATATACCTGTTATATTAAAGGAACTTACACTTTATATATAAGCTTTCAAATATATATTAACAGTGGCACTTATATATGTGCAAGTAATATTCATGTGTGATTTACAGTTATACAGTGACATTTATAGTGTATAGTGAATGAAGTGTATAACGTTATTTACGATTAATCATCGTGGTCAGGCTGACACAGCAAACTCAAGCCATAAACACCAGCCATATGTACTGTGTACCCTTCATGGTCATTAACCCTGAGGTTAAGCTTAGTAGGTCAGTAGTGTCTGACGCGATTATTGCTGACTTAAGCATAACAAAAACTCAGCTGTTTATAGCAGTACAGTGTTTTTAAACACTCTAAGTGTGGTGCTAGAATTTTCAGTATACCATTAAAATGGCTTGTTTAAAAACTCAGTTTCAGTCTTTACAGACTAAGATTACACAATTAGAAAATCTAATTTCAGTCTGTATAGGATTAACTCAAGATACAAACATAGATTTTGATGAACTCGAGGTCAAATTTGGATTACTTACACAACGTCTGGAAATAATTAATTCAGACTATACACATTATGAAAATAAATTTCTTGAATCAGATCCATCTGAGGATGAAATTAAAAATGTTTTGGATACTTTTAGTAATCAACAATTAAGGTGGACAGGAGTACAGGCTATCTGCCGCAAAACTCTGTCACAGAGACCTACTGTAACTAGTGGTCAAGCACCTGTTACACCTGTAACAACAACAAGTGTCCCATTACCAAGCTTACCTACATTGTCATTACCTATTTTCCAAGGTCATAATTATGAAGAATTCATTAGTGGTTTTCAATCCATAGTAAATTCACGAACTGACATAGATGAGATTGCTAAGTTCAATTATCTTAAATGTCTTGTGAAGGGAGAACCCCATGAACTGATTAAGTCATTTCCGGTAGTTAAAGGTAATTATCAAATAGCCTTACGTGTCTTAGCAGACAATTACTTCGATGCTGACAAGGCTAGAGTTAGACATGTAGTCTTAATATCAAGCTTGAAGCCACCGAAACATTGTTTTTCAGACTTACAGGCATTTAGAATCACATTAGACAATAGTCTGAGATCTCTAGGTGCTAAATATGACCTAAGACAATGTGATTGGTTTATCAGTGGTATTGTACAAGATAAGTTGTCACCACAAACTATTGAACGATTAAATATTATGTTCAATAAACGCTATTTCACTTGTGAAGAAATTAGCAATGGTTTACAAACAATAGTTTCATGCATGCAAGCAACGAGACAAGATGAAAAATCCACAAATCCAGTGGATAATAAACCTTCAACTCAGTATAAAAAGAGTATACCTACTCCCACTAAACCACATAATGGGAAATCCCATATAGGCATTCATCAAGCTGTGAATCCAACAGACAGTAAACAGACTGTCACACATAAACGTACTCCAAAACGTGTACTTTGTGATGGAACACATTGGGCACAGTATTGTATTCAATACACATCAATGGAGGCACGTAAACGTGTTCATCAGCTGAAAAGGTGCATCAAGTGTTTAGGTGAACACAAGGGAGGTAAATGCTCACTGAGGAAGTGTTTTAAATGCAAGGGTATGCATCATACAGCATCATGCCCAAATACTTTTGCTGAACAACAGCAGACTTCCACAGAATCAGGAAGTCAACAAGCAACAGCATTAAATGTGAGAGATAAGTTTAAAGCAACTGCTCTCCCGATAGCTCGAATTGAGTTATCTAATAAATTACACAAAGAAAATGTGCTAACATTATTTGATCAAGGCTCACAAAGGTCCTTCATAAGAAGAACAGTGTTGCAGAAACTGAATAAACAACCCTATGCCAAAATACAGTTAGATATAGCTGTTTTTTTCCACAATTCTGGTAAACAGACATATGACCTAGCCAGAATCACTGTTGGTCTAGGAAACAGGAAAAAGACAGTAGAAGCTGTGGTAGTAGATGATTTGCCTAAGTCTGTGCAGATCCAGGGATTAAAAGAAACAGTTGCAGCACTGAAAGCAGCTAAGATCAAGTTAGCCTGTCCTGACATACAGACGGACACAATTAGTCCAATTGATTTAATCATTGGAAGTGATTATTATCACTGTTTTGTGCAAAATATAGTAAGTAAACATGATGTTCACTTGCTGAAAACAGCAGGAGGCCACATGATATGTGGTCCCATTCCCTCTCAAAGTGGGAAAGAAGCTGATATTGATTCAGTGGAAAATGTACTTGTTACGAGAATAACCACTGATCATGTACCACAGCAAAAATTATCATTACTGGAAGAAATGAATGAACTAGTTGATAAGTTGTGGGATTTAGATGCGATAGTTATTGATGTAAATAAACCAAGCCCACAAGAGTCTCAGACTTATAACCAATATTTGGACACTGTCAAATATGAAGATGGACAGTATTGGGTTAGGTTACCATGGAAATTAAATCCACCACATCTGCCTAGCAATTATCGCATGGCTTTCGGACAAATGAAAGCACAAATACATGAGCTCAGGAAGAATCCAGAGCTACTGACTGTCTATGATAATATCATACAAGAACAGTTGGACAATAAATTCATTGAGGAAATAGTCGAAGATAAGTTGAAGACAGAAGCTCATTATCTCCCGCACCATGGAGTCAGAAAAGATTCTGAAACCACTCCACTACGTGTTGTATATAATTGCAGCGCACGTGCAAATGAAGATGTAGCAAGTCTTAATGACTGTCTGATGACCGGACCCTCACTAACTGAGAAGCTTGGAGACGTGCTTATGAAATTTCGCAAACCCATATGCCTACACGGCTGATATTTCCAAAGCTTTCTTAAGAGTAGGACTACAAGAAATAGATAGAGATTATACTCGATTCTTGTGGCCTGAAAATCCACATGATCCTCCAAGTCCTGTGAAAACTTATCGTTTCAAATCAGTATTGTTTGGTGCAACATCCTCTCCATTCTTACTAGAAGCTACTCTAAATACACATTTGAAGAAATCTGAAAGTCCCTTCTAAGAAATCTTAAAGAAAAGTTTCTATGTGGACAATCTTCAAGGTACTGTGAATAAAGAGGAGGATTTGAAATCCTTATACAGAAAAGCTAACAAGGAGATGAAAGAAGCAAATATGCCTCTAAGGATGTGGAATACAAATTCAAAGCAATTAAGGGAACTTATCAAAGAAGATTTAGCTGAAACTGAAATTCCTGATTGCAACAATGTGCTGGGACTTAATTGGAACACACAGGAAGATACTTTGAGTCTCAAAAAGATAAACAATAAATCATGCAGTACACTCACTAAACGCAGTTTACTGTCAGAGGTATCACAATGTTTTGATCCTCTAGGACTCGTCTCACCAATTACCATAAAAGGTAAAATGCTTATGCAAGATGCATGGAAGCTCAAAATTGGATGGGATGAGAACTTGCCTCTAGAAATGAGTCAAGCATGGGATGAAATATCCAGGGAGTTTAAGCAACTTCATCAAATTAAATTTCCCAGACAAATAGGTCAAGAGGGAAACGAGTACACATTACATGTGTTCTGTCATGCGTCAACCAGAGGTTATGGCGCTGTAGCTTACATGAGTAATGCTGAAGGAAGTACACTAATTACTTCAAAGGCCAGGGTAGCACCCTTGAAGGTCAGAACAGTACCACAATTGGAACTGACAGCACTCTATGTAGGTACAAAATTAGCTGTCTATCTCAACAAAGTACTTGATCATCTCGCTATTGAAAAAACCGTGATATGGAGTGATAATGAAGCAGTTCTCCAGTGGTTAAGAAATAATAAGAGTAAGTTGGTCTATGTACAGAACAGAGTAGCAGAAATAAAAGAGATGCAGAGAGATTATCTCTTTCTCCACGTCTCTACCCAAGAGAATCCAGCTGACATGTTGTCACGTGGTGTCCCACTCAAGAAATTTGTGGATAATAAATTATGGCTCCACAAACCAAACTGACTCTCTAATGAAAATAACTGGCCTCAGCAAAAAGCTCACATTATGCCAGAAGAAACAGTCTGCTTGAACACAACAGAAATAAGTTGTGTAAATACTGCAGACACAACAGAAATAGTCATTGATGGATCTAAATACTCATCTTCGGGTAAACTCTTAAGAGTTACAGCTCTTGTCCATAAATTCATTAAAGGAATAAAACCTGATTATGAATGTCTTGAACCCATTAAATACTGGGTGAAACTAATACAGAAAGATGTTTTCTCTACAGAATATAAATTTCTAGAAACACAAGATAAATCCCCAAAGAAACCTGATATGATTAATTCTTTAGGACTTTATCTCGACTCAGAAAAGATTATAAGATGTCGAGGAAGAATTCATAATTCTTCACTACCTAAAGAAGCCATACATCCAATATTGATCCCCAAGAATCATTGGCTAACAAAACTGATTGCGCAAAACGCCCACAGTAAAGTGTTTCATGGTGGGGTAGCTGACACACTTTGTCATATACGACAATCCTACTGGATACCTCAAGGTCGACAAAGTGTGAAAAAACAAATAGAGGACTGTATTACTTGTCGTCACTACGATATGCGAGTATGTCAGTATCCAGGTCCACCTCCATATCCCTCTGAAAGAGTTTGTCATATCACTCCATTTGAGGTGACAGGTGTAGATTACACTGGACCAATAATTTTAACCAAAACAGTTGACAAAGTTCCCATCAAGGTGTACATCTGTTTGTTCACTTGTGCTACAACTAGAGCAGTACATCTAGAAGTAGCCACTGACATGTCTGCTGAAACCTTTATCAAATTATTCAGAAGGTTTGCAGCCAGAAGGGCATGTCCCAGACTGATGATTTCAGATAATGCAACGAACTTTGTTGCTGGTGCTGCTTATATAAGCAAGATCTTTGATCAACCAGAAGTACAACAGATGCTGAATCAACGCAGGTGTCGTTGGAGATACATTCCTCCTAAATCTCCATGGCACGGCGAATTTTATGAAAGAATGATCGGCATTGTAAAACGTTGTTTAAGGAAGACTCTTCATCGTCAAAGAATCGACTTAGAAGAATTCCGTACAGTTGTGACTGAAATAGAAAACAGTCAACAACAGATTAACTTATGTTACCGATGATCTGTACAATTTAGAAGTGTTAAGTCCATCTCATTTACTCCATGGCAGAAGGCTCGAACCTGTTCCTCCCATGAATGATAAAGAAATCATAGAGGATCCTACTTATTTCGAACCTGAGCAACTCAGACGTAAATTCAAACACCTTAATAAAGTGATTGAACGTTGGGAGAAAATTTGGCGAGAAGACTATCTCACCTCATTGAGAGAACACTTCTATGGAGCTGGTGTTCCTGAAAATCATAAGTCCTTAAGACCTGGTGACATAGTGATTATTGACAATGATGGTCCGAGGTCCCAATGGCCACTTGGAAAAATTGTGACCATATATCCTGATGCAAATGGAATGATCAGGACAGTTGATGTTTTGAGCAAAGGTGTAGTGAATAAGCGGACAATAAATAAACTAGTACCGTTAGAATTACACAGTGTTGAAAACAAAATTAGTGATTCTCCAGAAACCACACACACTAAAGCTGTTCAGAAAAGACAAGCAGCAGTGGTGGCGAGTGAGAAAATCAAATTAATGTTAAGTGATGAATAGTTCACCTGCAGCGAACCTCTGCCGCCCCCCAGTGTGGAGAAATTTTCTCCAGGAGGGGGGTATCAGCCCCCTTCAGCCCCTTTCAGCCCTGAGGGGCCCAGCCCTCTCAGAAGGGGCAAGCGTCTTGTTTACTGTTACAGTGAGTAATTGATCACAGATGCCGTACGAGTATGCGACGTGGTCAAGTGACCGCTGCTCCTTGCAGAGTGTTGCAGAGTGTATTTTAATAAGAGACAGTACATCTCTTACTTTAGCAGGACAATTAAGGAAAATCCTGCTCCCACTTTGTTACCATAGTAAAGATAGTGGACATTGTTGTCTATGCTTAATACAGCAAGAATCAAACATTCTGCGTTGCTTCATCGAGGAAGTGGCAAGGAAGCAAAAGTACTATGTCAGCTTTTTTTTGTACTGAGAGTGACGGTGTGGGGCGCTTTGGCGTCTTCAGATTACTTTTGACTCTACTGAGAGTGACACTGACGCCAGGATAACCAACAAAGAACGATCTGTGCGTTAGTGTGAACAAAGTATCTCATAAAACACAATAAACACTTAAGAGAAGTGTGATCAGCTTCTTTAGTGATAAGATTGTGAATAATAAAGACAAATCTTGTGGAACATAGTGTACCAGTGTGCGTATTCCTAGACTATGGAAGACGTGGACATCCAAGGACACTTCTGCTTCTATCAAGTCACCGATACCTGTCGAAGGTGTGAAGAACACCATAGCTCACGCTACAAGAGCAAGGTAGGTTACGAATTTCTTGTAGTACGGGGGACTGCGCAGTTCTTGGGTCGCAAGGAGTTTGTAATCAACCTATAGTCGGCAGTTAGGTGCGGACCTTTGAGTCCACACAAGTAAGTTTGTCAGCCATCAGTGAATGAAATATGCTGACATAACACCCCTGAGGGGTAATTTATAATCTTACAAATTATAACTCTTTACAGCCCGTTGAGAGATGACTTCGACAGCTTCACAAGACCTCGTCTGCAGGGGCGGCTGTGCAGGCGATGAGTTGTCTTTCTAAGTTAAGTACAAACTCTTTAAACTTAACTGGTAATGCCATTTCTCATCACCATTGTTCCTGCTCATGCCATGGCTCCTGTACATGCCATTGTTCCTGCTCATGCCATTGTTCCTGCTCATGCCATGGCTCCTGTACATGCCATTGTTCCTGCTCATGCCACTGTTCCTGTTCATGCCATTGTTCCTGCTCATGCCACTGTTCCTGCTCATGCCATTGTTCCTGCTTATGCCACTGTTCCTGCTGATGCCACTGTTCCTGTTCATGCCATTGTTCCTGGTCATGCCACTGTTCCTGTTCATGCCATTGTTCCTGCTCATGCCATTGTTCCTGCTTATGCCACTGTTCCTGTTCATGCCATTGTTCCTGGTCATGCCACTGTTCCTGTTCATGCCATTGTTCCTGGTCATGCCACTGTTCCTGTTCATGCCATTGTTCCTGCTCATGCCACTGTTCTTGCTCATGCCATTGTTCCTGCTCATGCCATTGTTCCTGCTCATGCCACTGTTCCTGCTCATGCCATTGTTCCTGCTCATGCCACTGTTCCTGCTCATGACATTGTTCCTACTCATGACATTGTTCCTGCTCATGCCACTGTTCCTGCTCATGCCATTGTTCCTGCTCATGCCATTGTTCCTGCTCATGCCACTGTTCCTGCTCATGACATTGTTCCTGCTCATGCCATTGTTCCTGCTCATGCCACTGTTCCTGCTCATGTCACTGTTCCTGCACATGCCATTGTTCCTACTCATGCCACTGTTGCTGCTCATGCCATTGTTCCTGCTCATGCCATTGTTCCTGCTCATGCCATTGTTCCTGCTCATGCCACTGTTCCTGCTTATGCCATTGTTCCTGCTCATGCCATTGTTCCTGTTCATAACACTGTTCCTGCTCATGCCACTGTTCCTGCTTATGCCATTGTTCCTGCTCATGCCATTGTTCCTGTTCATAACACTGTTCCTTCTCATGCCACTGTTCCTGCATCATACCTAATTTTTAATCTCGAATTTCACCATGGACTATGGTCAGGTGGATTTTGTATATCATTTACTAATGCAAGAGTTTTGATTCCGTACATAAACGGAGTAGTGATCGTCATTAACTGTATTAATAAAAAAAATTGTTCGTACACGTTTATTTGATCATATTTCTGTTTTTGTTTGTTTGGTTAACATTGGTCTTTGTTTTAGTTTCCAATACAAATCATTTGATAACATTTTGTTTTTACGATGTGGAAATGCTCAGAGGTTGGTACAAGTGTTTTTTTTATTTTATATTTTAATATTTAAAGTAGTGTTAAGTATTTGCGAGAGAGAGAGAGAGAGAGAGAGAGAGAGAGAGAGAGAGAGAGAGAGAAATGAGAATTTTAATGCCAGTGCCAGAGAGAGAAACATGAGGAGACAGGGAACTCACCGCCATCTATTGGGATGATGACGCACTACAGCAAGATGGTGGCTGCTGGTAAACGTGTATCTTGTGGAGAATTTATTTCTACATTAGAGTGCTGGTCGTTGTGTACATCGTGGCAGTGTGTGTGTTGAGCAAATGTTTATAGTGGTTGTTGTGGGAAGAACGACACCAACTGTGTTGTAAATTGCATCCAAAGATGCAGTGTGTGGGAGTGTGTACACTCACCTATTTGTGTTTGGAGGGGTTAATTCATAGCTCTTGGCCCCGCCTCTGCGACAGTCGCTACTAGGTCTAGGTTACTAGGCTTATCATACCTCATCTTAAAGCTATGTATGGAACGTACCTCCACTATCTCCAGATTTAGTCACTTCCTGACAACTCGAAGGCTGAAGAAATACTTTCTAACATCCCTATGACTCATCTGAGTGCTTAACTTCCAGCTGTGTGCCCTTGTTCCTTTATCCCATCTCTGAAACATTCTGGCCCTTTCCACCTTGTTAATGACTTTCCGTATTCTATACTTCGTTATCATGTCCCCACCCTATCCCTCCTGTCCTCCAGTGTCATCAGGGAAATAAGTTTGTTGAGTATACCTGCTAAAGTGTATGGTAGAGTTATTATTGAAAGAAATAAGAGTAAGACGGAGAGTAGGGTAGATGAACAAGGAGGCTTTAGGAAAGGTAGGGGGTGTGTAGACCAAGTGTTTACAGTGAAACATAGCTGAACAGTATTTAGATAAGGGTAAAGAGGTTTATGTTGCATTTATATATTTGTAAAAGGCATATGACAGGGTGGATAGGGGGGCAATGTGACAGATGTTGCAGGAGGGAGGTTACTGAAAGCAGTGAAGAGTTTTTATGAGGATAGTGAGGCTCAGGTTAGAGTAAGTAGGAGAGAGGGAGATTATTTCCTAGTAAAAGTAGGCCTTAGACAAGGATGTGTGATGTCACCGTGGTTGTTCAATATATTTATAGATGGGGTTGTAGGAGAAGTGAATGCGAGGATCTTGGCAAGAGGTGTGGAGTTAAAAGATAAAGAATCAAACACAAAATGGGAGTTGTCACAGTTGCTCTTTGCTGATGACACTGTGCTTTTGGGAGATTCTGAAGAGAAGTTGCAGAGGTTGGTGGATGAGTTTGGTACGTAAAAGAATAAAATTAAAAGTGAATATAGGAAAGAGTAAGGTTGTGAGGATAACAAAAAGATTAGGTGACGAAAGATTGGATATCAGATTGGAGGGAGAGAGTATGGAGGAGGTGAATGTATCCAGATATCTGGGAGTGAAACATGAATGTATTCAAATATTTGGGTGTGAAATATGGGTGATGAATGTTGCAACGAGGAAAAGGCTAGAGGCAGTGGAGATATCAGGGCAATGTGTGGTGTGAATATAATGCAGAGAATTCGTAGTTCGGAAATTAGAAGGTGTGGGATTACCAAAACTATTATCCAGAGGGCTGAGGAGGGGTTGTTGAGGTGGTTCGGACATGTAGAGAGAATGGAACAAAACAGAATGACTTCGAGAGGGTATAAATCTGTAGCGGAGGGAAGGCGGGGTAGGGGTCGGCCTAGGAAGGGTTGGAGGGAGGGGGTAAAGGAGGTTATGTGTGCGATGGGCTTGGACTTCCAGCAAGCATGCGTGAGCGTATTTGATAGGAGTGAATGGAGACAAATGGTTTTTAATACGTGACGTGCTGTTGGAGTGTGAGCAAAGTAACATTTAGGAAGGGATTCAGGAAAACCGGCAGGCCGGACTTGAGTTCTGGAGATGGGAAGTACAGTGTCTGCACCCAAGGAGGAGTGTTAATGTTGCAATTAATATATATATATATATATATATATATATATATATATATATATATATATATATATATATATATATATATATATAGATATGTGTGTGTGTGTGTGTGTGTGTGTGTGTGTGTGTGTGTGTGTGTGTGTGTGTGTGTGTGTGTGTGTGTGTGTGTGTGCGCGCGCGCGCGCGCAAGGAATTCGCAAGAGCAGGCGAAATATACACAAACACTGATCTCTGGCCAAAGGAGACTCGAACCTACGAACCTTGGAACAAGATACGCATTGCTCTACCATTCTCACCACACTGGACCAATACCTTGGCGCCCAGGTTCGTAGATTCGAGTCTCTTTCGGCCAGAGATCAGTGTTTGTGTATATTTCGCCTGCTCTTGCGAATTCCTTCCATTGTTAAAATCTCTAGTAAGGCTGATGCATGCAGGGGACGAGATGAAGAGCTGTAAGCCTTCTCCCTGAAAGCTGGCTGCCTTGGATCAACGTCTAGCGCAAGCTGGGCGCCAAGGTATTGGTCCAGTGTGGTGAGAATGGTAAAGCACTCCGTACCTTGTTCCAAGGTTCGTAGGTTCGAGTCTCCTCCTTCAGATATATATATATATATATATATATATATATATATATATATATATATCGTGCCGAATAGGCAGAACTTGCGATCTTGGCTTAAATAGCAACGCTCATCTTGCCATGTAAGACAAGTGAAAATTTGTGTATGCAATAATTTCGCCAAAATCATTCTGAACCTACCGAGAAAAATATATTTCACTGTGTTTTAGTATTAAATTACTGTAAACAAATCTAAAACATATTTAGTTGGGTTAGGATAAAATAAATTGTTTTTGTTATAATAAGGTTAGGTAAGTTTTCTAAGATTCTTTTGGAGCAAAATTAAAATTTTTTACATTAACATTAATGAAAAAAATACATCTTTAAACGTATAAGAGAAAATTTTAGAAAGGACTTAATTTTAAATGAGTTCTTGCTAATTGACCAGTTTTACATATTCGGCACGACATGAGTGAACTCATAGGGCGGACAAGGACAGATAGTTCGTGAGGCGGGAAAGAGGAACAAAAGTGCACAGCTGGAAGCTGAAAAGACGGGAAAGTTAAGAGAGCTAGGATGTTGGAAGTATTTAGGGGAAACTTTATGCCAACATGTTAAGACGACACGAGATGAGAACTAGCAAGACTAGATCTTGTGTTTACCATAAGCACATCTGACATAGGTGAATTATAATACGAGTGTACCAAGTGCATCATACTGATCCTTTTACATCTTATGGAACTTAATATTGAAAGTTGAGATGCAGATGAATGGTATGAGACGCCATTCTTCTGAAGAGGGAACTTTGAGGAAATGAGAGAATTCTTAACTGCAGTGCAGTGGAGAAGGAAGAAATATCACAGAATGAGATGCTGGAATTCTGCCTGAGAAGTGCCGGGAAGAGGAGAAGGTATTCACTCTCAGGACGATTTAAATCTCAAAAACCATGCCTTTGCCTCTAACAAAAATGAAAAGAAAAAAAACCCGAATATTACAAACATATTATGCATCGTGATAAAGGCAGAAACGAGAAACGAGCAAAAGGCAGTGGAGAGCAAATGCATATTTCCATCACCAAACAGGAAGCGTTAACACGCACACAATATTTACAGATTATATGTAAAAAGAAGTAATTGTCAAGCAAGAGACACAGAAAGAACCGCCATCCACCAGACTTTGAGGTAAGTCTGTCAAAGTTGATTAACGAGTTAATCACATCGGTTCACAACTTTGGTGGGTTTCCTCGTGATATGCTGGATGAACCACGGTGTTACCATAACTAGGGGAGCCCCTGCTCCCTTAGTCATGCTAAGATGCTCTGGGTATGGCCCTGCATACCCTTAGCATCTGGTCTGCTGGTAGGAAGGGAGGGAATGCTTATATGGGAGTGTGACATACGCCTAATAAATTGTAACATACTTTTAGTATGCCACACCCCAACACCACCATGACGCAAATGACCAATGGAACCGCCTTTTCTCTCAACCATGCAACACATTAGATAGTGTTCAACCCATAGGAACTTGTAAGTCAGGCACGGCCTTAGAGACATGAGACAGTAGGGTTAGTGTAGGTTCAAGACTCTTGAGAAGGGAATTAATGTGTCCCTTCACTTAAAAAAAAAAAATCTAATATCCAGGTTTACTCAAATCTTTCTATATAGCCATAAGGAATAAAACAGAACTTCTCACCCACTTTTCCCAAAAACATCAAAACATATTATGATCTGGAAAGTGTGTTGGCTAGCACATTATCTATGACGTCATTGTGGAAAGCTTGTGTAGTTGATAACGTATTGCCAAACACACGAGAATATTTTTCTTTTTCCTCATGGAGCTGAGGTAGGTAGCAGATTGTGGTCACAGAAGACAGTGACCACATATATCCTGGACAAGAACATGTAGAAATGTTCTACCTCAAATGCCGGGGCCATTGCTTCCTTTTCATTGGTAGAGTAGACCTGCTGATAGGCTTGGAATTTGGCTGAATATGCTATGGGATGCAGACATCCCTCACCAGATGCTTGGAGTAACACTGCCCCTACTCCTGATTCACATGCATCAAAGTACTATGTAAATGGTTTTGAAAAATTTGTAGACAAAAGTATGAAAGCAGCGCATAAGAGATGTTTGAAAGCGAGGTTTATGGGGCCGATGTAAATAATAAAAATTCTGATTTGAACTACGTGGTAGCTCCTCTTAATAAACCCAACTTATTAAAGATCCATCGCATTAATCGGATTAAACTATTCTTGGAGTCTCCCAAGGATCCAGTAATGAGTGTCCTCTGTCCCTGACCCTGTGGACTATCCTGATATCCTGTATATATTTCCAGAGGCTCAAATAAGGCTTCCTAACTCGGCCATCCTCCAGGAACCTTGCCCTATAATGTCAGGATTGCAAAAGACCAAGAAGTAACACTCACTACCCTTCTGCAATCTTATTCCAACATATTTTCGGATGCTCCGAAAATGTGTAACCAGGGTTATCACGATGTGGACGAAGAAACTGCTAAACCTATTAAACTTTCTCCCTACAGAACAAATCCTTTGAAACAGGAGCAGGAAGTAGTGTTTCTACTTGAACATGGATTCGTAAAGGAATCGTAAAGGATTCGTAAAGGTACCGCAAGGTAAATGAGGTCACAGTACTGGATGCTTACCCTCTTCTCGTATGGACGACATAGTGGACTCTGTGGATAAGACCTCTTTCGTTTCTTTAAAGGATACTACCACATACATTTAACGGGAAAAGCGAAGGAGATTTCTGCCTTCGTAATTCCAGGTCACTATCAATATACTGTGACCCCATTTGGAATAGCAGACTCTCCCTCATTTAAAGAAAATTATGTTATCAAAAGACTTGAAGGCACGGCGGCTTACCTGACCGATACAGTTGTAATTTGTGATACTTGGGATCAACATGTATACTGTCTTGAACTTCCCTTTGAGAGGTTCAGGACATTTCAACTAACTGTAAATCTTAGTAAGTCATCTTTTAGCCCGTCTACTATAACTTTCATGGGTCATGAAGTAGGTAGTGGCAAAGTGGCACTAAATTTGCGAAAGTCGCCACTGAAAATTATCACATTCCTCAGGATAAGAAGTCTCCCAAGATTCTTAGGAATGATAGAATTTTGTCTGAAATTTTACTGGACCTCTCATTGTTTAGAGGCTTTTAACCATGTTAAGGTGTGACTAGGCACAGCTTCCTAGACCAATACCTTGTCTCCTGTATTAAAGGAGCAAAATTTGGAAGGTATGTCATACCTCTGTTTCAAGTTTTGAGCGGATTTTAACTTGGCCTTAGCCAGATGACGTACAACGTGCAATCTTGACGTTGGAGCGTTCGCGTCTTGCAGGCGTCTTCTCCCAATCATCCTATCTTGAACACGTATAGATGACCTCTCACACTATGCCCAAAAATCAGCTCAAAAGGACTGTGCCCTGTTAATTCTGCACAGTTTCACACATTTCAAACAGCAACAGAGGAAGCGATTCATCATAGTGAAACTTCGCCAAGGTGCCTCAGGACTGAGGATGATGGGCTGTAGACAGTTTTTGATTAATTTGTAACCTAGTTAAAATTCCTCGGAATGCTTTTCCTGTGATATTAGTACCCTGGTCACTTTGAATAGATCGTGGAATGCCAAAGTGGGTAATAAACTTAACTAGGGCTATAAGAAAAGCTTTAATATTTATACTACGCGTATGTACTGCTTCAGGATACCTAGTAGTTTTGTCAAGAATGGTAAGAAGTTATTGGTTATCTAACTTGGCTTCAGTAAGGGTCCTTGAAGGTGGATACTTCAACGGGATTTTCCTGCTCCTTAAGGAAAATTTGACTTTCATTATAAAACAGTGCCATACTCTCTAGCCCATTCGTTTCAGCGGGATATGTAGTTATTTTTTCTACTTTCAGTAGTCTATTTGATTTACCACTAGCAGCAGGTCCAGCTACCTTGGAGCAACTAGCTTCATGTGACCAGGATTACGGTAGCAGTAACAGGCGATGAGTTCGGAAATCTGGTCTCTTGCTCCTTGCATACCTAAAATTTATAAAGTTTTAGTTAACAATGTTTCGTAGCCGTAAGTAAATATTTACTAAACAAATATCCTCAAGATACTTAACAACTTGCTGCTGCTGACAATATTTTATTTCAGCTCCAGTTTCCACCTTCGGGCGAAATTCGATGGTCCGTTCACGATTATGTTTGTCCATACAAGGCTGCTGGGAGGAAAAGTTAAGGGACCGCGCGGACAAGGAGCGGTTGGCCTCAAATGCGTCAGCAAGCCTAGCCGTCTCTATAGAAGTTTCCACTGAATCATCTAAAAACACCCGAACCTCTGGTAAATCTGACTCAAGAAGATTGCCAGTGACGATCATCTACACTAGCCCACTGAAATTCAAAACACCAGTTGACTTGTTCCATTTACTGAACGTTTTCGCTCGTTTGTGAACAAGCTAAAAAGTTCAGTAAATGGTACAAGTCCATATGGGAATGGCTTAACTGACGCTTGCTTAATTTAAATTAAAGACTATTTGGCGTGAATGCATTGATATATACCGAGTATAGCCGCTTTCACAACGTCGTTATTAGCGAAATCTTCATTACTCAAACCAATTGTAAATTCCTTTGGTTTGCCATATAATGCTGTATAAACCAGTGCTGCTCAATGCTCGACTGGCCATCGCAAAGCTCGAACCGGATTTTCAAGACTCGAAAAATTGCTCTGGCTCAGAATCAGAAAATCGAGGTACTAGAGACAAATTCTGAACACTGATGTTGTCATCCATAGTACTCCGAAACTGTCTCCTCTCCCTGTCTCTCAAATTATTCCATAGCAAAGGCACCTTGTATTCTCAAGATTGAGTTTAGCTAACTCAATTGAGCGCTAACGAAGTTGACTCCTTGAAACAACCACGAATCACCACGTATTTTCCCAGGTGGATATTGGCCCTGTTTCACCGATCCCCTCCTCTGGAGGATCGATGATTAATAGTTTCCGTAGCAGCTGAAATCTCTGGTTGGAACATCATGTTACACGAATTAAGCCTTAATTTGTTGCGTATACACTCAGGAAGCTCTCAAGGAGTAAGAATTCGTTGATACTCTGTGCCAATAGAACGAGCAATATGCCAGCAGCACTGTAGAGTCTGGGCAAGTTTTACAGATCATACTCAAGTCACCAATCGCCTGACAGGCTTCGGTAGCATAACCCACCAGCATTATTTTCCAATACGCTCAACACCATACAAAGCAATTGTACACAACGGCTTCTCAGGATTACAATGCTCGTGGATGTACATGTTTATAGAGGGGCAACTGATATGTCGGATCATTATTTAGTTGCAGCTACATTTAGAATAAGAGGTAGCTGGTACAAAAGGTAAATCTCAACAAGAGAGGTGAAAGTGTATAAACTAAGGGAGGAGGAAATTAGGGTCAGTATAAGCAACTATTGGCAGAAAGATGGGCTAGTACAAGTATGAGTAGTGGGGGGTGGGGGTTGAAGAGAGTTGGAATAGTTTTAAAAATTCAGTATTAGAATGTGGGGCAGAAGATTGTGGCTATAGGAGGGTGGGTGCAGGAGGAAAGAAAAGTGATTGGTGGAATGAAGTAAAGGGAGTGATAAAAAAGGTAGCTTAAGAGAGATTTTTACAAAGCAGAAGTGTTATAAGAAGAGCAGAGTATATGGAGAGTAAAAGAAATGTGAAGAGAGTGATAAGAGAGTGCAAAAGGAGTCCAGATGAAAGAGTGGGAGAGGCACTATCAAGAAATTTTGATGAATATAAGAAAAAATTTGAAGTGAGAAACAAGTTAAGAAAGCCTAGGGAACAAATGGATTTGTCAGTTAAAAACAGTAGGGGAGTTAGTAGATGGGGAGCTGGAGGTATTGAGGAGATGGCGGGAATATTTTGAGGAACTTTTAAATGTCGAAGGGAGGCGGTAATTTCATGCACTGGTCAGGGAGGTATAACATCTTTTAGGAGTGAAGAAGAGCAGGATGTGAGTGTGGGGGAGGTGCGTGAGGCTTCACGTAGAATGAGAGTAAAGCAGCTGGAACTGACAGGATCATGACAGAAATATTAAAAGCAGGGGGGATATAGTGTTGGAGTGGTTGGTATTTTTGTTTAAATGTATGAAAAAGGGAAAGGTACCTAGGGATTGGCAGAGAGCTTGTATAGTTCCTTTATATAAAGGGAATGGGGACAAAAGAGACTAAAAATTATAGGGGAATAAGTTTACAGAGAATACCAGGAAGAGTGTATGGTAGGGTTATTATTGAAAGAATTAGAGGTAAGACAGAGTAGGATTTCGGATGAGCAAGGAGGCTTTAGTGTGTGTAGGGGATGTGTAGATCAAGTGTTTACATTGAAGCATATATGTGAACAGTATTTAGATAAAGGTAGGGAAGTTTTCATTGCATTTACGGATATAGAAAAGACACATGATAGAGTGGATAGGGGAGCAATGTGGCAGATGTTGCAAGTCTATGGAATAGGTTACTAAATGGTGTAAAGAATTTTTATTAGGATAGTGAGGCTCAGGTTAGGGCGTGTAGAAGAGAGGGAGATTACTTCCCGGTAAAAGTAGGTCTTGGGTAGGGATGTGTAATGTCCCCATCGTTGTTTTATATATTTATAGGTGTGGTTGTAAAATAAATAAATGCTAGGGTATTCGGGAGAGGGATGGGATTAAATTATGGGGAATCAAATAAAAAATGGCAGTTGACACACTCACTTTTTGCTGATGATACTGTGCTTATGGGAGATTCTAAAGAAAAATTGTTAAGGTTAGTGGACGAGTTTGGGAGGGTGTGTAAGGGTAGAAAATTGAAAGTTAAAATAGATAAGAGTTAGGTGATGAGGGTATCAAATGATTTAGATAAAGAAAAATTGGATATCACATTGGAGAGAGGGTTATGGAAGATATTTGGGAGTTGATGTGTCAGCGGATGGGTTTATGAAGGATGAGGAAAAAGCTTATTGGTGCGTTGAGGTATATGTGGAAACAAAAAACGTTATCTATAGAGGCAAAGAAGGGAAAGTATGAAAGTATAGTGGTACCAACTCTCTTATATAGGTGTGAAGCTTGGGTGCAGCGAGAAGGTGGTTGGAGGCAGTGGAGATGTCCGGTCTAAGTGTGGTGTAAATATTATACAGAAAATTCGGACTGGAAATTAGGAGAAGGTGTGGAGTTAATAAAAGTATTAGAGGGCTGAAGAGGGGTTGTCGAGGTGGTTTGGTCATTTAGAGAGAATGGACCAACGTACAATGACATGGAGAGCGTATAAAAATGTAGGGGAAGGAAGGTGGGGTAGGGGTCGTCCATGAAAAGGTTGGAGGGAGGGGGTAAAGGAGGTTTTGTGGGCGAGGGGATTGGACTTCCAGCAAGCGTGCGTGAGCGTGTTAGATAGGAGTGAATGGCGACGAATGGTATTTGGGACCTGACGAGCTGTTGGAGTGTGAGCAGGGTAATATTTAGTGAAGGGATTCAGGGAAGCCGGTTCTTTTTATATAGCCGGACTTAGTCCTGGAAATGGGAAGTACAATACCTGCACTTTAAAGGAGGGGTTTGGGATATTGGCAGTTTGGAGGGATATGTTGTGTATCTTTATATATGCTTCTAAACTGTTGTAACTGGGCGCCTC
This sequence comes from Cherax quadricarinatus, assembly GCF_038502225.1. Lineage (NCBI taxonomy): Eukaryota > Metazoa > Arthropoda > Malacostraca > Decapoda > Parastacidae > Cherax > Cherax quadricarinatus. The sequence continues at coordinate 42,950,127 of NC_091308.1, read as the reverse complement.
TGCAAAAACAGTGATTATGTATGAGAGGTGAAAGTGTTGAATGATTAAAAGTATTTTCTTTCTTTTTGAGTCACCCTACCTCGGTGGGAGACGGCCGACATGTTTAAATATGTATATGTATATATATATATATAAGCAGTGTAATAGCGAAGGAGTCGAACCCATGCTATTTTGGCTCGCCTCATGGTGAGAGGAAACGCATGACGTTTTAAACCACTAGATTGTGTGGCGGGCCAAAATAACGTGGGTTCGACGCCTTGGCTAGTGCAGTGCTAGTGATCAATACCACTCGTTTCGTGTTTACAAAAATTTATTTATATATATATATATATATATATATATATATATATATATATATATATATATATATAACAGAGAGAGAGACACACACACAGTCAGAGGCAGAGAGAGGTATTGTAAATTGATGTATCCATTAAAAATAATTCAAACAAATACACGAGTGGATGTGGTTGAGAGTCAGGTTGACGTGCCTACCATGGGCCAGTAGGCCTGCTGCAGTCCTTCTTTATGTTCCTGGTGGCTAACGCTCTTGCTTCACACGGCAAGGGCCTGGGTTCGATTCCCAGCCAGAGTAGAAACCCTGGGCGTGTTTCTTTACACCTGTTGTCTGTGTTCCCCATCAGTAAAATGGGTACCTGGGTGTTAGTCGACTGGTGTGGGTCGCATCCTGGGACACTGACCTAATTTACCCGAAGTACTGAGCATAACAAGGGGCTTTCTATATAATAGTATGTCAGTGATGTCAGCTAGGACTGTATACCTTGTACATGTACTTGTAGTAAATGAAGATATTATTATTATTATTATTAATGTTAATAGCAAAACTATTGCGTAATAGTCTGAATATATACAGGTTTTAATACAAGAATATTTAATGCCTTCAGTTTTGACAGCGTCATTTTAATACATTCATTAATAATGGTATATTTATTCATTTAATATCCGTATATCAATAATGAAGAGTGATTTACTTATGCAACATATGGGAATCTTTATTATGGAAACGTTTCGCCACACAGTGGCTTCATCAGTCCAATACAAAGTAGAAATGGGTAAGGAGAGGAGTAGTTTGAGGTAATCCGTCCCTCAGCCTGGAATCGATGTGCTCAGTCCATCACTTTCTACAAGCATGATCGACTGAGCACATCGTTTCCAGGCTGAGGGACGGATTACCTCAAACTACTCCTCTCCTTACACGTTTCTACTTTCTATTGGACTGATGAAGCCACTGTGTGGTGAAACGTTTCCTCAATAAAGATTCCCATATGTTGCATAAGTGTCTCAATCTTTAACTTGTCGGTTTTCAAAACCATTCATCACAACTTGGCGGTTATCGAAACCATTTATCACACGTATATCAATAATACATGCAATATTGATACATATATTAACAATACATGCAAAACTGATGATTTCGTGATTCATACCTTGTGCATAAATTTATTGCATAAATATCTATACTTATTCATAAATATTAATGCAGCCAGGATTGATACATGCAAGACTATGCAGTCAGTATTGGTATAATGTATTCACTAATAAAATATACAATATGCATAGAATACTAATACATAGAATATTGATTGCAGAACTGTGTGATACATATCCTACTGTGTGATACATATCCCACTGTGTGACATATCCCACTGTGTGATACATATCCCACTGTGTGATACATATCCCACTGTGTGATACATATCCCACTGTGTGATACATATCCCACTGTGTGATACATATCCCACTGTGTGACACATATCCCACTGTGTGACATATCCCACTGTGATACACATCCCACTGTGTGATACACATCCCATTGATATGAACACTTCACGTACACAATATTGATACGTACGATAATACAAGAACTATTAATACGTACAATATTGATACAATAATTGTATAAAAGGTTATTATTACTTTTTGATTTATTAGTTGGGTTCACTTAGTTGGAGCAATACAGAAAAGGTTGTAACAACAGTGCATTATTTTAATTTAGTGGACATGATATGTCAAAGGTTCAGTAAGAGTATGTTCAAAGTACCTAATAATCCCATGCGAGCGTCAGTAGTCAAAAATCATTATTTTTTTATATCCTAACCGAAAAAAATATAAAGTTTTTGACAATTACCTGATGCGCTCACACACACACACACACACACAGATATTAAACAGATACACTAACAAACACACACTCACATATTGACCTCTCTCTCTCTCTCTCTCTCTCTCTCTCTCTCTCTCACACACACACACACACACACACACACACACACACACACACACACACACACACACACACACACACACACACATTCACTCACACTACCACACACACATTCACTCACACTACCACACACACATTCACTCACCACACTCAAACACGCTCACAGAAACACACACGAAGGAGGATCAGCAAACACTACCTACCACCAACCACTCACTGAAAACCCTCGACCCCGACAACCCCACCGCAACCAAACAAATTAACCCAAAAATCCCACACTCCACACCCATAGCCACCCCTTTTCCTCTCATATTATTCTGCCAGGTCTCCCACTCCCCCAGCTCCCATAAACCCCCCAGAACGCACTGGGAAACAGCTGAAGGTACGGCATACCATCGCAGAAATAAAAAAAAATTGAGAGTGGCACTAAAAAATCATGGAGGTATCCATAGACATCATAGCTCTCACGGAAACAAAGCTCAAGGGTATGGTAACAGATGTGATCTTTCCATCCGGATATCAGATCCTGAGGAAAGATAGAGGGAACACAGGGTGAAAGAAAAGTTGCACTGCTTATGAAACCCAAAGCTGTTGTACAGTCACTTTAGGAGGAAAATAATAGTCAAGAACCTGGTAATCAGGCTGAAGACGGAAGGAGGGAAGATCACAAGGACAAAGAAGTATGTGAGGAGCTCAACAAAAGATGTAAGGAAGTATTTTCACTGAAAAAAAAACTATTCCAGCAATCCGGGATGGAAAGGTACACCAAGAAGTGCTGGACACATCACACACAACTGAGGTGAAGAGGCTGCTTAGTGAGCTACATACCTTAAAGGCGGTGGGACCAGACGTGTCTCCATGGGTCCGAAGAGAGACAGTAGAAGCATTGTGTGTGCCACTAACAACAATCTTCAACACATCTATCGACACAGGGCAACTACCTGAGGTGTGGAAGACAGCAAATGTAGTCCTATTTCTTAAGAAATGAGACAGGCATGTAGAGTTAAACTACAGACCAGTGTCACTGATATGTAAATTTTGCAGTCATGGAGAAGTTTATCAGCAGAAGTCTGGTTGAGCACCTAGAAATTAATGAGCTTATTCACGAGTTACAGTTACGGTTACAGAGAGGGGAATCCTGTGCCACAAACCTACAGGAGTTTTACGACAAGGTGACAGAATAAAGACAGGAGAGAGAGGGGTTGGTAGACTGCATTTTCTTGGACAATCAGAAGATTTTGATACAGTTCTGCACAAGAGATTTGTGCTAAAACTAGAGTATGTAGGAATAACAGGAAAGGCACTGCAATGCATCAGAGAATACCTGACAGGAAGGAAACAATGAGTGATAGTAAGTGGCGAGGTGTCAGAGAGAGCAACTTTGACGAGTGGGGTTCCACGAGGATCACTTCCAGGGCCGGTGCTGTTTATGGTATATGTGAATGACGTGACGGAAGGGATAGATTCAGACGTGTCTCTATTAGCAGACGATGTAAAGCTAATGAGGAGAATGCAAGTAGATGAGGATTAGATAAGCCTAAAAGGACCTAGACAGGCTGCAAGCCTGGTCCAACAACTGGCTCGTGGAATTTAACCCCACCAAATGCAAAGTCATGAAGATTGGAGAATGTTAAAGAAGATCGCAGACGGAGTACAGGCTAGGAAAAGAAATCTTGGCCTGAGTATAATAATGAGTATAATAACTGCTGTAGCATATGGGCTCCTGACAAACCTAAGAATAGCGTTTCGACACCTGAGTAAGGAATCATCCAAGATTCTGCACACCGTGTATGTCAAGCCCTTTTTGGAGTATTCAGCACAAGTATGGAACCCACGTCAAGAAACTAGAGAAAGTGCAAAGCTTGGCAGCAAGACTAGTCCTGGAGCTATTTGGTATGTCCTACTTGGAGAGTTTAAGGAAAATCAACCTGATGACACTGGAGGACAAGAGGGATAGGATGTGATAACATTATATAAAAACACTGAAAGGAATTAAGGTGGATAGGGACAGGATGTATTCGAGATGGGACACAGCAACAAGGGGTCACAACTGGAAAGTTGAAAACTCAAATGAAGTATTTCTTCAGTCACAGAGTTGCCAGGAAGTTTAACAATCGGGTGAGTAATGTAGTGGAGGCAGAATTCATACATAGTTTTAAGGAGAGGTACGATAAAGTTAAGAGCAGGAAAAGAGTGAACTTAGTAACGAATCGGCAAAAGAGAATCAAGGGACTACACAGGAGGAACACTATAGACTGGTGTTCCCAAGCTGGTCATTGCAGATACGTACAACCCACCACAGAATAGCAGAAGGCCAAGACAAGTGTATGATGAGAGTAACAGAGCAATAGTAGACACACTAGCTAAGGTAGCAGAAAAGCCCATATGGGCAGGGCAAAGTTACTAGTTGTGGGTTACTGCAATTACAAGGAGATTGACTGGGAAAACCTGGAGCCACATTGGGGATCAGAAATATGGAGAACTGAGATAAAGGTGGTACTGGAAAGCTTCATGCATCAACATGTTAAGGACACTACCAGAGAGAGGAGAGAACGAACCAGCAGTGCTAGACCTCATTCGTCTTGAGTAGTTCATACACTGAGGACATCACATATGAAGGCCCCTCGGTGCTAGTGATCACGTGGTCCTGAGCTTCGAATACAGAGTTAAAAGTGGAGAGTGAAGCAGCACGAGTGGAATGGGAGAAGCCAACCCATAAAAGAGGAGACTAAAGAGGCATGAGGAATTTCCTAAAGGAAGCACAGTGAGAAAGAATTGATGGGAAAAACAGTACATGAAATAATAGAATACATTACCACAATATGCAAGAATGCAAAGGAGAGGTTCACAAGGCAATAGAAACAATGGGAAGACCAGAACGAGCCCAGGGTTCACCTGAAAGTGTACAGAGGCCAAAACTAAACTCACTAGAGAACGGAAAAAATACATATTAGACAAAGGATCCAAGAAAACAGAGGTCAGCCGAAGAGCCAGAAACAAAAACGAATGGATAACGAGGGAGGCCCAGTGGCAATACGAGAATGACATAGCATCGAAAGCCAAATATGACCCATTGCTGTTATACAGCTACATCAGGAGAACAACAACAATCAAGGACCAGGTACTCAGGCTGAGGAGGGTAGGAGGGGAGATTTAAAGAAGTATTTGCAGTGTACCCTATCCCAGCAAACTGGAATAGTAGGGTGTACCAACAAGTGCTGGACATACTACATACAACCGAGGTGAAGAGGTTGCTTAGTGAGCTAGATGCTCCAAAGGCAGTGGGACCTGACAATATCTCTTTGTGGGTCCTTAGAGGGAGCAGATGTACTGCATATGCTGCTAATAACAATCATAAAAATATCTATCGAGAAAGGTAATTTATCTGAGGTGTGGAAGACAGGAGACAGACAGGCAGCATTAAACTACAGACCAGTATCACTGACATGTATAGTATGCAGCGTCATGGAGAAGATCATCAGGAGAAGAGTGGAGCACATACACGATAACCAGCACGGTTTTAGGGAAGAGAAATCTTGTCAAACTGTTACGACTTCGATATCGTAACTCAAATAAAATGGCCCTGGCTCGTAAATAGCTGCTCAATCTGCTGTCTAGGGGCAATTAAATTACACTGAAAAACACAGCAACTCTAGAGCCAGCATGTACTCATACACATTAAAAGCACGAGTGCAAATAATTAATGTTGTATAAGGACACAAACTCATCTATCCAAAAATATATATAATATAATAAGTAACTCATATACAAGTTACAATCTGCTCCAAAAAAACACCACATTGTAGTTCACAATAGCTCACTAGCACACTGCTACTAGTGAGTTAAAAATCATCAGCGAGGCCATGGCATACACCCCCCTTCCTCTTCACTTCTGCCTGGTAGACTAATTACCAGCAGGCAAAACACCATACAGTACTCTGGCATAAACAGGCCTCTGCATACTAGGGCCTTACAAATAAACATGAGAGCACTTAAACACAAACACCTATTGCATACACTAAAAAAAAAAAACTTATCAAAATTACCTACTCAAACTACCACCAACATATGACGACTTCACCCAGCCACCTTCCTGAACGTACTGCATTAAAAACCACCTCATCTGCTCCTGTCCAGGCCACTGCATGACTGACAGGAATAAAACGCGTTCACTTTGAGTTCAATCCCGGAAATATTATATAAAATATTTTTCTGTAGCACACTGCGGAATATAAACCTACTGGAGTTTTCGACAAATTAACAGAAGACAGATTTTGACACAGTTCCGCACAACAGATTAATGCAAAAGCTAGTGGAGAAGTTATGGATAACAGAAAGGCACCGCAATTGATCAGAGAATACCTGACAGGAAGGAAACAACAAGTGATGGTACGTAACAAGGTGTCAGAGTGGGCACCTATGACTAGCAGGATTCTACATGGGTCAGTTCTAGGGCCACTGTTTCTGGTATATGTGAATGACATGACGGAAGGGATAGATTCAGAGGCGTCTCTGTTTGCAGACGATCTGAAGCTAATGTGGGGAATTCAAATGGATGAGGATCAGGTAGGACTACAAATGGATCTGGACAGGCTGCAAGCCTGGTCCAGCAACTGGTTTCGGAAGTTTAACTCCACCAAGTGCAAAGTCATGAAGACTGATAAATGTCAAGGAAGACCACAGACGGAGGAACGAAATTTTAACTTTACTCATTGAAAAGTATCTTGGGGTGAGCATCATACCGAGCACATTTCCTGAGGCGCACATCTTCCAGATGGCTGATGCAGCATATGGGCATCTGGAACCCTAAAAATAGAGTTTGGTACCCGAGTAAGGAGTCATTCAAGACACTGTACACCGTGCACATCAGGCCCCTATTAGATTATGCAGCACCGGTATGGAACCCACCTGGTCAAGCACGTCAAGCAATTAGAGAAAATGCAAAGGTTTGCAACAAGACTAGTCCCGGAACTAATGGGTATGTCCTAAGAGCTGAGGTTAAGAGAAATCAATCTGACGAGTGGACCTAATAGCGTCCAGTGAACAGGCGGGGCCTGGAACTGTGAATCGACCCCTGTAACCAGAAGTGAGTACTAATAGGCGAGTACAAACACACACACACACACACAAAGGTAACAGAAGACAGGAGAGAGGGATGGGTAGATTGAATCTTTTTGGACTGCAAGAAGGCTTTTGCCACAGTACTACACAAGAGACTGGTTTAAAAATTAGAGGAGCATGCAGGAATAATAGGAAAAGTACTGCAATGGATCAGGGAATACCTGACAGGAAAGAAATAACGAGTGTTAGTACGTGATGAAGTGTCAGAGTGGGTGCAAGTGTCAAGTTTGCTTCCACAATGGTCATTCCTAGGTCCAGTGCCGTTTCTTGTATACGTGAATGAAATAATGGAAGGAATAGGCTCAGAAGTATCACTCTTCGCTGATGATGTGAAACGGATGAGGAGAATACAAGAGAGCGAGGATCAGCAAAGATTACAAGGTGATCTGGATAGGCTACAAGTCAGACAAATGGCTAGCGGAGTGTAATCCCAGCAAGTGCAAAGTCATGAAGACTGGGGAAGGACAAAGAAGACAGCATACGGAGAACAGGTTAGGTGAGCAAAGGCTACAAACTTCACTTTAAGAAAAGGGCCTTGGGGGAAGCATTGTACCGAGCATGTCCCCTGGGGCACACATCAGTCAAATAAGTGCTGTAGCACATGAGCGCTTAGCAAACCTGAGAATAGCATTTCGACATCCAAGTAAGGAGTCATTCACGACACTATACACCGTGTACACCAGTCTAGAGCCTACACCTAGTCAAACACGTCAAGAAACTGGAGAAAATTTGCAACAAGACTAGTCCAGGAACTAAGGGGCATAGGGGTATGTCTTACGAGGAGAGGTTAAGGGAACTCAACCTAATGACAATAGAGGATGGGAGGGATGGGGGGGGGGTCATGATAACGACGTATAAAATACTGAGGACAGGGATCGAATGTTTCAGAGATAGGACACAGGAACAAGTGGCCACAATTGGAAACTGAAAACCAAGATGTTAGGGATGTTAGGAAGTACTTTTTCATCCTTAGAGTTGTCAGGAAGTGGAATAATCTGGAGAGTGAAGTAGTGGAGGTAAGTTCCATACACAGCTTTAAAAAGAGGCATGATAGGGCTCTAGGATCAAGAAGAGAGCGACTGAGTATCTACCAGTGAAGAGGCGGGGCTAGCAGCTATGAATCGACCCCTGCAACCACATATAGGTGAGCACACACAGCACATTAACACAGCAAACAAGAGTCGGTAGGCAATGCAACATCCCCTCACTGAAAAGCAGGGGAGCTATGAATACAGTAAGAGACAGCACAGTAAGTGCTATCAACTGCCTTCCAGCATACATAAGTGGGATTACCAATAGATCCCTAACGTCTTTCAAGAGGTATTTAAAGGATACCTAATGTTAATACCTGACCAGCCAGGGTGTGGTTCATACGTTGGATTGCGTGTGGCAAGCTGTAACAGCATCCTGGATATACTTGTCTTCCACCCTGACGGGACTACTTTATATTCCTCGAAAAAATATAAGATTGCTGATGTACCCAGACCGACACCTACTTCCTTCAGAATGCTGGCAAGCAGGATGGTGCTGTGGATCACAGGGAAGTTCACAAGCTCAGTAAGTACATGGATTTGGCTCACCAGCTCCACTTCATCCCTAAAGTTTCTGAGAGAAAAGTTCATTAGATAAGAGTGGAAGACTGAATTACTGGTAGAGGAAGTATAACTGGTAGTATGCCTGTTCAGAAAGTCACCTCATCCACCGGGTGAGGACCCTTGAGGACAGAATAGCTTCCTGCTCTCATCAAGTCTAAATATAGAGCTCCACTCTTGATTTATCATTTCATGTTTTGCTTTGTTTTCTTTATTTAATAGAGACAAGACTTGTACTCTTGTCAGGATTTTTAACTTTTGTCCGGACTTGGATAGAACTACGTTTATAGGGTAATATGAGAACCATTTCTTTTAAAGGCCTTCAGTTTATCATGTGAATGCCTCCTCCTTCGGCTTGTCATTTCCTTTCACTTTCTTCTCAGCCTTGGGGGTCACCCACTAGATGCGAGACGAGACGAGCAGCACGATCTAATAATAGATCAGAAACTGAAAAGACTTGGAATCCTGGGAACTGTTGTTCCTTCACCTTTGATTTGTGTTCATCCGTTTACTATATTACCAAAACTGCTCTGCAGGTGCACGATTTCGTCAAAGGTCTCATGATGTTAACTCTACTGTTCCTTCACCTTTGCTTTAGGTCTACACTCCTGCATCACAAGAACTCTGCTGTTACACTACTGTGCAAGTCAAAAGCCTCCCTTGACAACTGACTGTCTGTCTGTCTACCACCAGGACAGAGCTACTTATCTGTTGCTTATTTTCAGTTGATTACTACTGCCGGCAGCTAACTCTGTTACCTACTCTGCTAGCTGCACACCTTCATAAGCATTGCATCCGTCTGTAGCTGGACTTCACAACAGTCAAGAATACCTGTGACCTCACTGTAGCTTCCAGTTCCACTCCAACTATTCCTGCGCCCCTTGCCATACCAACGGCAGACTCGGATCTTTCTGTACATATTAGACTTGTTCATTTGATTTATTCGTTTAATTTTTCCATTTGCTTCAGTCAGGACGATTTCATGTTTAATTGTTTTATGTTTTAAGATATTTGTTTATATTCAATAAAAAGTTGTTTATCTTGCTTTATTTTTTTTGTCTTTCTTCAAAAGCTCTTTGAGGGTTTGAAGGGCCCTTGCACCTTCACAGAAGCCCTTACCTTCTGGATGAAACTAGATATAGGTTTCCTCAACCACCTGGCCTTCAGGCTCATCGAAAACACGAGAAACTCGAGGGCGACCACCTTTTTCTTTCAGTTTCTCAGTATGGCGATCCAGACAAGAAACGCTTAGTACATAACGAGTTTCCGGCCAGCGTCCAATGAATTTGAAGAACTTCACAACATATATTTGTCTCTCTCCAAACTTTTCGCAATTCTCCGTGAACCACTTAAATAAAGGTTTACAACAAACGAATATACATATTAAAGGGGAGGTAGTGAAAAATATGAACAGCTCTGGAAAGTTCTCTATTTGAGCATGGATGTAGTGCAGATAAAAAAAATGACAATGTTGTGAATGAAAAGAAGATGAATATCCTAGCTTTAAGTGAAACAAAGCTAAAGGAAGTAGAAGAGTTTTAGCGGAGAGAATAAATGGGATTAGGTCATGTGTATCTGAGAAGAGTTAGAGCTAAGGAGTAGCAATAATGCTGAATGATCAGTTATGGCAGAGAAAGAATATGAATGTATAAATTCAGTGATGGTGTGGATTAAAATAAGGGTCGGATGCAAAAAAATGGGTTATACTACGTGCTTATATACCTGGAGAAGAGAGGAGACAGAAATTTTGGGAGATGTTAAACAAGCATTTAAGAAGTTTTTAACCAAGTGAAATAGTTGTAGGGGTTGACCTAAATGCTATAGTGGGAGGAACTGTTGAAGTGGGAGTAATAGAAAAAATTGGAATGCCAAGAGGAAACTATAATGGGGGGGGGGCTTAGACTGAACTTTATATGGTTTAATAATAAGTAATATATATTTTAAGAAAGAAGAAAAATAAGTACTCGAGATTTGATATAGGGTGTAATGACAATAGTTTGTTGGATTATAAAGTGGTGGATAAAAGGGTTGATAAGTAGACTTTTGGATGTTCATATTTATAGAGGGGCAACAGACATCAGAATGAACATCAAAATGGTATACAATACCGACAGGTTGGTAGGTTGGTACAGACATCAGAATATTATTTAGTCGTAGGTACAGTGAGAGAAAGTAGATGGAGTACATGGAGGATGGTAGAAGCAAGTATGAGAGGTGAAAGTTTATAAGCTAAAGAAGAAGGTAATTAGAATAACATATATTCACATTTTGTGAGAAAAATGGGCAAGTCGAGTGTACCTATTTAATGGGGGCTCCTTGAAGTGGTAAAGAGGCTATCGGTCTGAGGAATTGAAACTGTTGGTCTTCTTCCTCCGTCCGAACCTAATTACCCCCCAATCCTTCTTTCCCTACCCCACCCTCCCCATACCCCCTTTTGTCCCCCTTTCCTCCCCTATCCCCACCCTCCCCTTGTTTCCCGTCCCCTTTGTAGCCTATGGGGTCCTCCTCTCTGGCATTACATTTGCTAGGTAGAGGGTTGTGTGCCGGGGTTTGTCCCACCCCATGAGGTCCCTCGGGGGTGGTGTGGTTTGCCGTGGAATCTGAATGTGCCCTGCTCCCTTCCCGGATTTCCGGGAAGTGGGCAGAGTGCCCTTCGGGTAATGGGTGTATCTCCGGAAGCTGCCTCTCAGTTCTGGGAGGTGGCGGGTTTCCGACCACCCTTTCTTTTTTCCACCTAAGTAGCTGGGTAGATGTGAGGTTGCTATCCCAGAGCGCTGGTTTACTGGCTCGAAGGGTAGGGTAGGGTATGGCACAGGTTCCACACTGCATCATCACCGGTGGGCTTGAGGCCCTCTCGGATGAAGGGGGGAGCTTTCGTCCTTTCCATGCCTCCTAGTGACTGTCCCTCCACTGTCCCTCTTTTTTCTTTCCTTTCTTTTTTTCTTAAAATAACAAGAAAGGAGATATCACAGAAAAAGCACCTTTATTATGGAGTTTTTGCCCAGTGAAACCCTTCCTCCTCCCAGACCCCTTTCTGATCCCACACCCTGTTCTGACCCAGCTTTGTTATCGGTTCAGTCTCTCGACTCTTCTCATACCCCAGTACCTTTTGCCAGTGACACTTCATCACCTGCTTCAGGTGCTGCAGCATCACCCATTTCTATTCATGCCGCTGCTTCTAGCAGGCCTTTCAAAATAAGTCCGGCTTCCCTGAATATGGTGCGATGGTTTTTGGATCGCCCACCTCCCTCAGGTCAAACCGCCCATGGTACTACTCCTAAACGTCCTAGACAACCTACTGACGACATTTCGTCGATGATCGCCCAAAAACGACCTACGCGATACTCACTACCTTTGCGTACTGGGCTAACGAGTACACACTGGACAAAATTCTTTTCTTTACAGACGACATCTAAAACTGATTATCTTTCTGATCATGGAATTGTTAAAACTCTTACGGCACATTGGCCGAAATATATCCTTCCACACTCTTCGAAGCGGTGTGCGTGTCATAAGAGAACAAAATTCAGAGCAAGCTCATGCTCTCTCCCACATCACTTCAATAGATAACATACCAGTCACCGTTCATAACCATGCTACTCTTAATTCATGCAGTGGTACTGTGGTCTTACCGTGTACCGTTGTACAGAGTGATTTTTTATCTTGCGGCGAGGATATTTTAGAACAATTAGCCCTTCAGAACCTCCCTGTTCTTAAGGTAGATACATACATATCGCCCGCTCGTGGGCAAAGACACGTTCCTAGTAACATCACTCGTTTAACCTTCAACTGCCATGAACTTCCGTCCTCTGTCTATATTGCAGGCCATTGCTTAGAGGTCCATCAAGTAGTTCCCACTCCCCAGCAGTGTCGTAATTGCTGGCGTTTTGGGTACCCCGCTAAACACTGCAGATCTGCAGTCCAGCAGATCATTCCAATACGTCTTGCAGTCTTTCTCCCTCTTGTCTCAGCTGTAAGGAACCTCGTCTTTCCTTTTCATGCCGTTGCCACGTCTATCATAATGAACGAGAGGTACGTTATCTAAAGGAGCATGAGGGCCTTACACTATGGCTGTCTCTCAGCTCTGCCTTCAAGGAAAGCTTCCTCGAGTCCAATATGCTCGGGTAGCTCAAAGACCACCAACCTAAACGGTCGTCCCACCTCCCAATCCCTCTACGTCCGTGTCTTTCAGGGTCACCCCAGTTTCTAATTCTCTTGCGGTTTAAACCTCTGACACCCCTACCTCCGCACCACTTCCTACTTCTACTTCTTCATCTCGCTGGCTTGCTTCTCAGTCTACGAAACCTCGCAGACCTACACTTCCTTCGCGTCCATCACCTGTACAGAATCTATCTTCTACTTCAGAGCCTAGTTCTCACCCCTTTACCCTCGTGTAGTCCCCTTTTCCCCTGTTCCCCCCAGTCTTCCTCGATAGTTACCCTCCAACCACGTTCCTCTCATGGTATGCCACTGGACTCTTCTACCTCAACCAACGCATCTATTCAGGTTCATACTCCCCGCCCTCCTCAGACGTCTTTGGTTGCTTCCATAGTTACTCTGACCTTTACTTGCAATGCCTCTCCTGTCTCTGACATCATGGCATCGTCGGCTTCCTTAACAACTGAGACGTTAGAGGCTATCTCCAGCTATATTGCGGAGACGACACTCTCAATGAACACAAAAGTGCCTCCTTCTCGCTTGCCGTTACCGCCACACACTGACTTTACTGATCCTAAAAGTACATAGGTTTTATCGTTTCTTATTGTTGCCATTTTTAATTTCTGTACATAATGTCTTTTTTACAATGGAATATTCGTGGCATTAGTGGCAATCGAGGAGAACTCCGAGTGTTGCTCTCCGAGTTGTCCCCAGCATGTGTTAGGTTGCAAGAACCCAAAATTCGTTCTGTTGTCATTTGCCTCGTTTTGGGCTACATGTTGTTACATTCTTCGGATCCTTTACCTGACGAATCATTTTATGAAAGTGCGCTTCTTGTGCACGTTGATATACCGTATCAACAAGTTTTTGTTCGTTCCTCACTGCATTATACTGCAACTCGTATTTATTTACACAGATGGTTTACAGTTTGCTTTCTTTATCTTTCTCCTTCCCATGCATTCTGTATCTCTGATATCCCTATTTCAATTTCTTCTCTACCACCGCCCATCTTGCTGTTGGGTAATTTTTAACGCTCTCCATCACCTGTGGGGAGGGCCCCACTGTGTCTCTCGTGGTGATCAGTTGGAGATTCTTGCTTTTCATCCTCTTCATGTTTTAAATACGGATGCTCCTACCCATTTTGACTCTCGCACTCAGTCTCTCTCTCGCATTGATCTTTCCATCTGTTCATCGCCCACTGCACTCGATTTCGAGTGGTCGGTTCTTCCAGATTTATATGATAATCATCATTTTTTTATCCTTCATACTTCTAGTACATACACCCAACAGTTTCATAGCCCTCGTTGGCAATTTGCTCGAGCAGATTGGGACTTATCCTCCGATCTTTTCACCTGTAGCGAAGACCGCCTTTCGTTCTCTATTAATGAACTGGCACACCAATTTTCGACCTTAGTCCTAACTGCGCAACGCATTCTATCCCCCAAATCTCAGGTAGGCATTCTCAGACATGCATACCTTGGTCTCCTACATGCACCTGTGCAGTGCATTTGAAACATGCTGCTTGGGGCCGTTATCGATATAATCGTACCACAGAGCGTCTGTTGGATTTTAAGCAGGCAAGGCAGTCGCTCGCTGTGTCATCCACGATGCTAAACATACTTGTTGGCGAAACTACGTGTCTACCATTACCTCGTCTTCCCCTATGTGCGCGATTTGGAGAAAGGTGCAGAAATTGTGTGGTAAGTACACTCTGGACCCAGCTCCCATTTTGCGGGTTGCCGGAGTTGAAGTGCAGAACCTCTAGAAGTTGCCACAAAAGTCGGGAACTATCTTGTTCGTATCTCCCGAGGGCTTCACGTCTGCCCTCATTTCTTGCGTTTAAACCTGTTAAAGAGCACTTGCAATTAGATTTCTCCTCTGATGGATTGGAGCCATATAACATACCTTTTACTCTTCTAGAATTGGAATCCATGCTTTCCCGTTGCCGGCCGTCGGCAATGAGACCTGATGATATCCACATCAGCATGTTACATCATCTCCATTCTATGGCCCTTCCTGTTCTTTCACGTCATTTCAATCTACTTTGGGAGCAAGGGGTTCTCCCTCAACACTGGAAGTCGGTTATTTTACTACCGTTTTGCAAACCTGGCGCCTCGGGGCTCGACACCTCACTATCGTCCCATTGCCCTGACCAGCGTGGTCTGCAAGGTGATGTAACGATTGGTGAATAGACGTCTGATGTGGTTCTTAGAGACACACAATACCCCTTCCCCTCGCCAATATGGCTTTCGCAAAGGCTGCTCTTCGTTAGGCCCCTTGCTCCACTTAGATACGTATATTCGAAATGCCTTTGCTAACAACCACTCTGTCCTAGTGGACTTTTTTGATTTAGAGAAGGCATATAAAACCACTTGGAAGTATAATATTTTAGCTCAAGCCCACTCCTTAGGCCTCTGTGGTAATCTACCAAACTTCATTGCTACTTTCTTGTCCGATAGACATTTTCGGGTCCGTATTGGCGCCTCGCTTTCCTCGGACTTTGTACAAGCCTAGAGAGTCCCACAAGGTTGTCCTCAGCAATACTTTTTCTTTTAGCTATAAATGCCCTACCTTCCATTCTTCCTTCGCATATTTGGTCGTCACTCTATGTAGATGACTTCGCTATAGCTTACTTGGGCGCTAAATCTCGACTAGTAGGAGGCGTCTCCCGCTGGATCACTTTTAATGGCTTTAAATTTTCTAGTATGAAAACCCGATTCATTACCTTCACTAGACATCCGTTAATTCCGGATACTCCTTTGTACTTACACGGTTCACGTATTCTGGCATGTGATACGGTCAAGTTTCTGGGCCTGCTCTTTGATTGCCGGCTGACGTGGAGACCTCGCATTTCTTCTTTAAAGACAACTTGCCATGGTCGGCTTAATCTCCTTAAGGTTCTCACACATTGCTCATGGGGAGTAGATCGTCGCCCTCTCCTCCGTTTGCATTCCACCCTAGTCTTGTCCAAGCTAGACTATGGTGACCAAATCAGTTCTGCGGCCTCTCCCACAACTCTGTCAAAGTTAGACCCCATTCATCACCAAGGTCTCCGTCTGTGCCTTGGTGCCTTTCGTTCATCCCCTGTTGAGAGCTTCTATGCAGAAGCGAATATTCCATGTCCGATCGCCGTGATGCTCATTGCCTTCGCTATTATGTTCGATCTCATGACCTCCACAATCTTTCCGTATATAGGATAGTCACTGTTGTTAGTAGACATTCTTTATTTGTTCGTCGCACCTGTTTACTCCGTCCCTTTTCTCTCTGCCTACATTCTCTCTTGTCTTCTTTTCAGTTACCATCTTTCTATGTTCATGTAGCATCTAGCTTTTCCCTTTCCCCTCGGGAAGTTCCAGCTGTTCGTGTCTGTTCTTTCCCACTGTCATGTGCGAAAGCCCATCTACCTACGGTGGCTTCCCGCTCTCTTTCTTAAAAACTTCCGATCTCATTCTCATGCCATCGCAGTGTACACCGATGTTTCTAAGTCTTCTGACGGTATCGGATTAGCAGCATTGTTTCTGGATAGTGTCGTGCGAGGTCACTTATCCTCGGCTAGCATTTTTACAGCTGAATTGTATGCCATTCTTGTAGCACTTATTCGTATTGCATCTATGCTTATGTCACCATTTGTGGTCGTTTCAGACTTCCTTAATACTTTACAGGCTATATGAAAATTTGATACACCTCACCCCTTAGTTCTTCTTATCCAACTTTGGTTATGCCATATGTAGCAAACACAAAGATATTGTTTTTTGTTGGGTCCCTGGTCATGTTGACGTACAGAGCAATAAACAGGCAGACACTGCTGTGCAGTCAGCAGTACATGACCTCCCAATTTCATATAGTGTTCCATTCACTGACTATTTTGCCGAGATTGCCACCCACCTTCGCACCCGTTGGCAACAACGTTGGTCTGATCTGCTCCATAAACTTCATTCTAAGAAATCGAATATAGGTTTCTGGCCGTCTTCTTATCATCAATGTCGAGGTTGGGAGACTACTCTCTCCCATCCTCGCATCGGCCACACTCGTCTTACTCACGGGTATCTCATGGAGAGGCTCCTTGTTCCTCTGTGTGAGAATTGTCAAGTTCCAGTATCTGTTAGCCACATTCTGTTGGACTACACTATCAACGAGTACAGAGAATTTACCTCCAACGTCGTCTTTGCTCTGCTGTCATTTCTTTACCTTCTTGCTGATGGACCCTCCTTTAATCAGGACTCTCTCAGACTTTTTGACAGCAACTGATTTACCACACAAACTCTGATGATGCCTCTCGCGCTCTCCTTAGTCCTTTCTACCTTAATCTCCAACTACCCTCTACCCCTGCACTATCCACTGCCCTGCTACACTCCATAACCTAATAATCATCCCTCTCCCCCTAGCTACCCATTACCCTTGCATCCTTCCCTGCCCTACTGCACTGTATAACCCTTGTGGTTTAGCGCTTCTTTTTGATACTAGTCAGAGTGTAGGTAATGAGAAGGTTAATAAGGCAAGGGATAGATTTAAGAAAGCAGTGTGAGTGTGCAGTAGAAGTTTGTGGATATAGGAGGGTGGGTGAGGGAGGGAAGAGCAGCAGTTGTTGGACTGAGGAGGTAAAGAGAATGTAAGTTAAAAAAAAAAGGTAGCATATGAGAGCTTTTCACAAAGCAGAAGAGTATATATATAAGGAGGTGGAATATATGGTGAGTAAAAAAGAGGTTAAGAGTGTGGTGAGGGAATGTAAAAGGACAGCAAACGCGGTTATGTCGAAAGTTTTACTGAGAATAATAAAAAGGTTTGAAGTGAGATTAATAGGTTGAGAAAGCCTAGGGATTTGACATTTAAAATCAGAAGAGGAGAATTATTACATTGGTAGTTGGAGGTATTGGGAAGATGGCGGGAATATTTTGAGGAACTGCTAAATATTAATGAAAAAAGGGGAGGCACTGAGTGTATGCATTGGCCAGGGAGGTATAATAACTTTCAAGAGTGAGAAAGATCCGGCAGTTTTAGTGGGTTAGGTGAGTAAGGTATTAAAGCTGAAAAAAAAAAGAATTTGGCAATTATACTAGTATATAAACCACTGTCAGCAACTGCTGA
The DNA here is from genome assembly GCF_038502225.1 of Cherax quadricarinatus. NCBI lineage: Eukaryota > Metazoa > Arthropoda > Malacostraca > Decapoda > Parastacidae > Cherax > Cherax quadricarinatus. Next base: position 42,931,926 of record NC_091308.1, on the reverse strand, counting down.
GGAATTCAAAGATCAGTTAAGGAAGATAGCTGTCTGGATAGGCTAGAAAATCCCACACGAAATATAACACTCCTTGGAGAATTTAATCTCCCTTTTGTAAAATTGAAGATAACGCAACACAACGTTATACCAGAAAAATCTCCTGGAAGCACCCTGGCTCAACAGGCACATACCAGGGAACTAATGAGGCTTTGTGAAATGTACTCATTGAACCAACAGATAACTGATCCAACTAAAAATGAAAATACTCTGAATTTAATATTCACAAACAACGAGGAACTAATCAGACAACAATTACAAAAACAACATACTTTGACCACATAATACAGGTACAAATGAGTATTAACTCAGGGTTACTGAACTGCAGCACTAATGTAAGAGAACGGATGTTCAGTAAGTTTAATTTCAACAACCATAGAATTGACTAGGAAAAAATTAACCATGAACTATCAGAGATATCCTGGGAATCAGACATGAGCACCCTAAATCCCCACCAGTGCCTGGAGAAGCTGAATATAGAAGCATACAAGGTCTGTTAAACACGTACCGATGAGGAAGCCCAGAAGATCAGATATAGAGGGCGTAGGAGATGGTGCAGAAGAAAACGGGTTACTGAATAGCATAAAAATACAAATTTGTCGCAACAGAGGAAAGACAGCCTTAGCCAAGAGATCATTGAATTGGAGCAAAAACTTAGGATGTCATACCTAACAAAAGAAGTACAAAGGGGACAAAAGGCCATACAGGATATTGCAAGGAACCCATACATTTTTATTCCTTTATAAAATCCAAGCTGAGAACTACTTGTATAATGGGACCATTATTGAGAGGAGATAAGAAATGAGTGAAATTCTAAAAGAACAGTACGAGTCTGTATTCAGCAACTCACTAAATGACAGCAAGACAGAATATAGAAATATTTTTTACTCCAGCAGAAGGCCGCGCAGACCAACTAACGACATTAGTACAAATCCCATAGATTTCGAGAAAGAAATGGATAACATGCCCACTCACTCAGCACCTGGGCCAGATTCATGAAATGCTCTATAAAGAAGTGTAAAGTACCACTAACACGAGCCCTCAGGTGAAATACCGGAGACCTTAAAGAGTGAAGACACAGTTCTTTGTATAAGGGAGGTAGTAGAGCACAAGCCAAAAATTTTAGATCAGTAGCCCTAACTTCCCACATCATATAAATCTTCGAAATATATTTAATGGACTAGCATAATCTGCATAACTCAAACAAGCATGGTTTTAGAACAGGACGATTATGCCTGTCACAGCTGCTGATCCACTTTAACAGAATTACTCAGGCGCTGGAAGGCGACCAAAACGCAGATGTGATATTCACAGATTTTGCAAAGGCTTTTGACAAATGTGATGATGGAGTGACAGCACAAAATGAGGGTCATAGGCATTATAGGGAAGGTAGGTAAATGGATTTCCGGGTTCCTAACACACAACACAAAACGTAGTAGTAAACAGAGCAAAATCTAGCATCAGCGAGGTAAAAAGCCCAATGTTGACGGCCCCGTTCAAGGCAGGAGAAATGTTAGAGCTTGAAGAAATACAGAGATTGTTTATGGCCGACAAGCCAGTAAACCATTTAAATTACTGGGAACGCCTTTAAGCCTTGAATACGTACTCACTGGAGCGGAGGAGACAGAGAAATACATGATAATATACACATGGAAAGTACTCGAGGGCCGGGTCCCGAATCTGGACACTGCCATAACATACAGGAGTGAGAGATATGGGAGGAAGTGCAAAATAAACCCAGTAAGGAGTAGGCGTGCGGTGGACACAAGGGAACATTGTCAACATTAGTGGCCCAGACAATTCAATATCTTAACAGAATATATCAGAAACACAGCTGGAACAGATTACCTGGTGTTTACCTGGAGAGGGTTTCGGGGGTCAACGCCCCTGTGGCCCGATCTGAGACCAGGCCTCAGGTTGGATCAGGGTCTGATCAACCAGGCTGTTGCTGCTGGCCGCACGCAAGCTGACGTACAAGTCACAGCCCGGTTGGTCAGATACTGACTTTAGATACCTGTCCAGTGCCTTCTTGAAGACAGCCAGGGGTCTATTGGTAATCCCCCTTATGTATGCTGGGAGGCAATTGAACAGTCTTGGGCCCCGGATGTGAACGAGATTATTTGGCGTTTCTGGTAGCGGAGAGTAAATGATACGCCTTCGGAGGCTTCTTACTTTATTTGCAAAGTAGTGGTGGGTACACAGGCTTGTGTGTTTGTGTCCATGGCCCGGGAGGGCTATGCTCACGAGGGAGAGAGGAGTAGGGCTGTTGACAGAGTCTAGGCCGCTGAGAGAGAGTGGGACCAGCGTCCCACTGACCTGGGCAGGCCTAGGGAGGGCAGCACCTGAGTGCCGCAAAATATGAACTAAGCTGGCAGACAGCATAGGCTGTGTGTACGGACAGTACAGGCTGTCTACACGGACACTTATTGTGTTGTCTCTCAGTGTACTCGAGGCACGTTGCTTTTCATCGGGGGAATGTTGCATCTCCTGCCGAGTCTTTTGCTTTCATATAGAGTGATTTTCGTGTGCAGGTTTGGTACCAATCCCTCCAGGACCTTCCAAGTGTATATTATCATGTATCTCTCTCTCCTGCGTTCGAGGGAATACAGATCAAGGACCTTCAACCGTTCCCAGTAGTTTAGGTGCCTTATCGCACTTGCGTGCCGTCAAAGCTCTTTGTACACTCTCCAGGTCTGCAATGTCGCCAGCGTTGAAGGGGGCCATTAGTGTACAGCAGTTTCCAGTCTAGAGAGCACAAGCGATTTGAAGAGAATCATCATGGGCTTGGCATCCCTAGTTTTGAAGGTTCTCATTATCCATCCTATCATTTTCCTAACAGATGAAGTAGATACATTTTTGTGGTCTTTGAAGGCGAGATTCTCTGGCATTATCACTCCCAGGTCCTTCACATTACTTTTCCTCTCTATTGTATGGTTAGAATTTCTGGTATACCCTTATACATTCTAATTTCTTCAAGTTTTCCATATCTGGGTAGTTGAAATTTCTCTTCGTTGAACTTTACACTGTTTTGAGTGGCCCATTTGAAGATTTGGTTAATGTCTGCTTGGTCTCGCAGTGTCTTCGATGGAGGTCACTGCCATGGTGATCTGGGTGTCATACGCGAAGGAAGACACGGAGCTATGGCTTTCATGTGTCTATGTCAGAAATGAGGATGAGGAATAGAATGGGAGCGAGTACTGTGCCTTGTGGAACAGAGCTTTTTACCGTGGCTGCCTGGGACTTTACTCTATTTACTATTACTCTGTGTTCTATTTTTCAGGAAGTTGTAGATCCATCTACCAACTTTTACTTTTATTCCTTTATCCCGCATTTTGTGTGCTATTACACCATGATCACACTTGTCGAAAGCATTTGCAAAGTCTGTGTATAGTACATCTGTATTTTGTTTATCCTCTACCTCATCCATGACCTTGTCATAGTGGTCCAGAAGCTGGGACAGGCAGGAGCGACCTGCTCTAAACCCGTGTTGCCATGGGTTATGTAATTGATGGGTATCTAGGTGGTTGGCTATGTTGCTTTTTAGAACCCTATCAAAGATTTTAATGATATGGGATGTTAGTGCTATCGGTCTGTAGTTATTTGCAATTGCTTTACTGCCACCTTTGTGGAGTGGGGCTATATCTGTTGTTTTTAGTGTGTATGGCATGACCCCTGTGTCCATGCTCCCTCTCCATAAAATGCTGAAGACACGCAATAGGGACTTCTTGCAGTTCTTGATGAACACGGAGTTCCACGAGTCTGGACCTGGTGCAGAGTGCACGAGCATATTATTAATTGCCTTTTCAAAATCTTGTGGAGTTATAATAATATCCGAGAGTTTTGGGATGGCCAAGTTTTGGGTTTCGTTCATGAAGAATTCATTCGGATTGTCGACCCTTAGAGTGGGCAGTGGATCGCTGAACACTGAGTCATACTGGGACTTTAGTATCTCACTCATTTCTTGGCTGTCATCTGTGTATGTCCCATCCTGCCTAAGCAGGGGCCCAATACTGGATGTTTTTCTCTTAGATTTGGCATAAGAGAAGAAGTATTTTTTTTTCAACTTCCTTTATGGCTTTTAGTTCTTCCTGTGATTTTTGTCTCCTATAAGATTCCTTCAGCTTAAGTTCGATATTTGCAATTTCATTGACTAGTGCTTCCCTTCGTATTTCAGATATATTGATCCCACTCAGCAGATCTGTGACTCGTCGCCTTCGTCTGTATAGGGAACATCTCTCTTTCCAGTTTACTCTTCTTTCTTTTTCTTAATGGAATGCGTCTTGAGCAGATCTCAAGAACCACAGAATTAATTTTTTCAAGGCAGATTTTCAAGTCCGATTGTTTAGGATATCTTCCCAGCTTGTTTCATATAGGACATGGTTTACTTGATCCCATTGTATGTTTTTGTTGTTGAAATTGAATTTCGTGAAGAGACCTTCATGACTGCTCACATTATGGTGGTACGGAGCCCTGTGCATACATGTCTGTACCTCTCTTATGTTGTGATCTGAGGGAATTGTTTTTGATACAGTTACATTACGTATCGGATCATTGTTAGTGAAGATAAGGTCCAGCGTATTTTCTAGTCTTGTAGTCTCTATTTGCTGGTTTAAGGTGAATTTGTCGCAGAGATTTAATAGTTCGTGTGTGTATGAATTTTCACCTGAGCTGCTTCCCGGGGTAATCTCTGCTAAAACATTGCTTGCTATATTCCTCCATTTTAGGTGTCTCAGGTTGAAATCTCCTAGTAGTAAGATGTTTGGGGCAGGAGCTGGGTGATTTTCCAGACAGTGGTCAATTTTCTCAAGCTGCTCCTGGAATTGCTGGGAAGTTGCATCTGGAGGCTTGTATACTGCCACTATGACAAGGTTTTGGTTTTCGATCTTTACCGCCAAAACTTCAACTACATCATTTGAGGTGTTTAGTAGTCCTGTGCAAATGAGCGACTCTGACATACAGGCCAACTCCCCTTCCCCCCTTTGTTGCTTGTTTAGCCTGTTGCATCGGAATAGGTTATAACCTGGGATCCATATTTCGTTGTCATCATGATCCTTTATGTACTCACCTAGTTGAGGTTGCAGGGGTCGAGTCCAAGCTCCTGGCCCCGCCCCTTCACTGGTCGCTACTAGGTCACTCTCCCTGAACCGTGAGCTTTACGTATGTGGGTCTCTGTGAATGCTGCAAACATTGCACTTAACTCTGAGAAATCTCCAAGAGGAAACTGGACAAGTATCTTCACCAGGTGCCGGATCCACCGGGCTGTGATGGATATGTGGGGCAGAGGGCCTCCAGCAGCATCAGCGTGGGTGACAAGACTAGCACCAGACGAGCCTGGCCCATGGGCAGGCTCCGATAGTAGTAAGACTCTTGAAACTCAAAGGTATACCAAAGATAAAGGTGGGTAAATGAAAGGGGTAACGCAGCTGTCACTGTTAGGATCAAGACAGAAATGCTAAAAGCGGATGGAGATGTACTTTTGGAGTGATTGGTACTTCTGTTCAATAAATTTCTGAGATAGAAAGGTACCTAGAAATTGTTAAAGAACATGCAAAGGTCCTTTGCATTAAGGAAAGGGGACAAAAGAGAGTAAGAATTATAGAGGAATAAGCCTGTTGAGTATACGTGGTTAGATAGTTAGATTAATTACTAAAGAATTTGGGGTAAGACTGATAACAGGATCACAAATGAACAAGGAGGCTTTAAGATGGGTAGAGTATGTTTAGACCAAGTGTTTTCAGTGAATTGTACAAGTAAACATTATTTTAATAAAGGTAAAGACGTTCTCGTTGCATTTATACATTTAGGAAAGGCATGTGATAAGGTTGATAGGAAAGCAATGTGGTAGAAGTTGCTGCAAGTGTTTGGAATAGGTGGTAGTTTACTATAAGTAGTTACTTAACATTTATAAATGGGTTATAAAAGAAGTGACTGCTAATACGTTGAGGAGACGTGCGGGATTAAATGTATATAAATCACTTACAAAGTGGGAGTTCTTACAGTTGCTTTGTAACGATGACTGTGTTCATAGGAGATTCTGAAGAGAAGTTGCAAAGGTTAGTGAATGAATCTGGGAGGGAATGTAAAAAGGAAATTTAAAATGAGCAAAGGAAAGAGCAGGGTGATGAATTTAACAAACGACCCGCACATAGGAGAGAGGAGGAGCTTTCGGAAGGTCGTCGTAAGCTCCTGCTCTCTTCTATGTGCGGGTTATTCGTGTATTGTTCCAGTCACGATATTTTACTCTTGAAAAAATTAGGTAACTGAAGACTGGATATCAGATTGGAAGAAGGAAGTATGGAGGAAATGAATGATGTCTAGAGACTTGATGAAGGGTTGTTGACGTAGTTCAGACTTCTAGAGAATGGAGAAAAATAGGATGACTTCGAGGGTGAATAAATGTGTGTCGAGTTCAGGCGTGGTAGGGATCACCCTAGGAAAGCTGGGAGAAAGAAGGTGAAGGGGGTTTTGTATTCGAAGGTTTTGGACATCCAGCAGGCATGTGTGAGCGACTTAGCAGTGGAGGAAAGTGATTTTTATGAACTGACTTGCTGTTGGAGAGAGAGAGCAAGGAAACACTTTTAAAGGGATTCATAGAAATTTTGAAAACCGTTGAGAATTACAGGCGAGATGTAAGTTTTCCGGTCATATTTAATGTCGCTTGTATGGAGAAATTTACCCGTTCAAAGTATACGAAACCGACCAGTCTCACTTCCTTCTCTTGGATTATTTAGTGAAATACTATTACTTTTTCTGTCTGCTGACGATTTCTTTAATATCAAGGATTTTTTTACACAAGTCAGTTTTTCAGGCTAAGCTTTGTTATTTTAGCCCTGTCTAATGTATACTACAACCCCCAGGATGCGATCCACAACAGTCGACTAACACCCAGGTACCTACTTACTGCTAGGTGAGCAGGAACAACAGGTGTAAGAAAACATGGCAATCGTTTCTTCCCATGCCGGGGATCAAACTACGGACACTCAGCGAGTGCGTTGCCAACCAAGCCACGGGACACCTGATTTCTCTGGAGAGAAGCAAGTACATCACTTGAAACAAAACTCTCATCAGAAAAATGTACGCAAAATTTATGAGGCAAAGACACTTTAAATTAATGTAGTCTTTATTGTAATTTTGTCTTTCTGTTCTTTAATTTTAGTTTTTATAGTCCAAGATGGAGAACTAAATTAACTTCATCTCGTTGTTTTGAGGAGAAGTATCACTATTTTTCTGTGTATAGGAAGGTCAGTACAGCAACCGAGTCGGTTTAAACTATTTCAAAGTTTTTTTCCGCATTTCTGAATTTATGTAGAGATGCAGACCAACATCTTGTGTAGAGTTAATGTAAAAAAAAAAATGTTGGATGTTAACTCTGGTTATATTAAGCATCTATAAATTATTTTTTTCAGTCTTTCTGTTAAAGCATCACAATAAACAATTTACCAAGAAAGGAGATGTAGTAAAGTCTCGAGATTCTGCTCAGACAATATTGCATGCAAGATCGTGTTATGTCTCTGGAGGACAAAAGAGTACATTGCGAAAGCAACAGCTCCAGCAGTTAGAGATGTATGGTCTCTGGAGACGTGTGTGTCTGGCATCACATGCATTTTACGTAAACAACCGTTGACAATCTTCCTAAAACTCTGACGCATTGTTACTGGTGTGGTGATTCCAAGCAGGAAGATTTCAGACAACGCCAAGAGAAAGATTAAATTAACACTACAAGTTACAGAAGCAAATCTCTGTTTACATTTAATATATCAGATCTTTTGACGAGAATCCATCTGAAAATTCTTTAATGAAAACAGGAAAACATTGAGGAAAAGTAGGTAAATAGTAACACGAGAACTGCTCGGCTGGTGCTAAACATTTGCTGGTTTTGGTGGCCTTAAATTCCACAATGTTCAGTGTATTTAAGTTAGGAATCACTCCAGGAGGCATTGGGGAACATATATATAACTTGCTCCTTCACACAATCACTGGCTGTAATGCAACTGCACAGAGATTAAGGAAGAGTTAAAAAGCCTTTTGAGTTTAATGGGAACGAGTACCTTTACTGCCGTAGCCATGGTCTCAGCCTCTGCAACTCACGATATTACTCAAGCTGAGTTATATCTATGTGAGGTGATAAACCAGTCCGGGTTATTAAGAGAAAAAAGTGGTTAAGAGAAGCTGTATCTTCGACCTCGACTGGGTATAAAAAATATGCAAAAAAGTTCCCCTTTCATCAGACAAGTAGGGCAATGACTCGGCAACGAGAGAGATCCAGGGTGATAACTCACTGAAAAACACACACTGCTGCAAATATCAACGTCAGTGCACTAAATTCCTGAAAAAAGTAAAGATTTTACTAATATAAGGCATCCATGAATGTGGATGTCGACGAGCTGTGGTTCCTGGTTCATCAGTATGAGGGAATGTGCGACTTCTATGTACGAGACATTGATGAAAACCCTTTATCAAAGTAATCCTTACAACTATCTTTTACAGGAGGTTTTACATATAGCCCCACTGAGACCACTGAATATATTGCCTCGTTTATGTTGTTTCTTTTTTTTATTATTTTATTATTATCACACTGGCCGATTCCCACCAAGGCAGGGTGGCCCGAAAAAGAAAAACTTTCACCATCATTCACTCCATCACTGTCTTGCCAGAAGGGTGCTTTACACTACAGTTTTTAAACTGCAACATTAACACCCCTCCTTCAGAAATTATGAAATAAAGGCAGTGGAGTGCATTTCTGGTCAAAAAAATTATTGTAATTTTATTTTGGTATAACTGTCATGCTTATTTTTTTTATACTGCTAACTAGTATTATTATAATCAAAAAGAAGCGCTAAGCCACAAGGGCTATGCAGCTTATACTGTTAAGAAATCTGCATAAACTAGACCTAATATACATTTTAAGATTTATGTATTTTTTTACATATTAAGAATTTTTAGCACTTTTTATTGACCTTTCAGGGACATCAACACCTGCCTTGATGCCAGCGAAAAGGCTCTTGATCTAAAAAAAAAAATAAAAAGGGAGGTGCCCTTGTCTTGGATCTAATCCGATTTTTTCCCTTTCCCCAAGGCACAATAACTCCTACGGGTTTAGCTATCCTCAATAAAAAATTAATAATTCAGGGAGCTGCGGAATAACGCTACTCTTTATAAGAAAATATAGCACCGAGAGAAATAAAATGGAAAAATAACGAGGTAATATATTTCTATAATGCACTCGTGGGATATTTTGAGACTTTCAGGACATTGTTGTTCCTGGGGTAAATTGCCCGTCGTTTACTTGAACCAAAAACTACGGACAAAATTTGTAAGGAAATATACAGAATGTGCTCTCGCATTGTCTTGTTAAAACAACTTATTCATTCTTCACCAAGAAATGAATAATTTTAATGCAATTTTAATTACGTTATATTGATTATAGATGCATATTTTTATTCATTATCTGTCTTTAATATTGCATCATAAAAATTAATAAAATGAGAGCACAAATTTCTTAGTCATGTTGTTTATATTATTATTATTATTATTATAATCAAAAAGAAGCGCTAAGCCACAAGGGGTGTTGTTTATATATATATATTACGTTTTAATCTTGCGATAAACTAGCTTATTATGGACTTTCAAAATGCTACGTATTTTTGTATATTCGCTTTAAAATAAAATTATGATTATAACTTTGTTTTTCTACTGAGTTTTACGAAATAATATTACGGATTCTCGGAATGAGGATACATAATATAGCAATTTATTGATACATATTTGTTGTTGATTCTTCTGGTGTTCGTCTCGGCGCAATACAACGACGTCTGTGCCGATCAGATTTATCTCTGGTGTTCGTCTCGGCGTAATACAACGACGTCTATGCCGATCAGATTCATTTCTGGTGTTCGTCTCGGCGTAATACAACGACCTCTATGCCGATCAGATTTATCTCTGGTGTTCGTCTCGGCGCAATACAACGACGTCTATGCCAATCAGATTTATCTCTGGTGTTCGTCTCGGCGCAATACAACGACGTCTATGCCGATCAGATTCATTTCTGGTGTTCGTCTCGGCGTAATACAACGACGTCTATGCCGATCAGATTCATCTCCTATTTTTCTAAGGTCTTTCAAATGTTTACTAATTTCCTAAATCCTGAAATAGCGGTCAATACCCCGCCCTTTATAAACTTTTAACTGTCTCCAGTCTGTGAAAGCCAAATAGAAAAGTCAAATTTTATGTTCCATTTTTTTTTTCATAAAATATTTTAGTCGAATATTTGTAAAAACAGCATTAAAAACGTGTCAGACTTTTGATGTATTGACCACATGTAATCGGCATTTTCTGTTTAAATTCTCAGTTATTTGTTTAATGTCGGGAAACTTGTATAAAATATAATTCAAAATTTGTTTTCTTTAGAATTGTTCAGGTTTTTAGATTCTTATAAGATATTTGGTAACGAAGAACAATTAAAATCTTAACAAAATAACATTACAGTCTGGCTGTCGTTCACACGGTGAATTGATTGTGGCCAGCAGTAACAGCCTGGTTGATCAGGCTCTGATCCACTGTGAGACCTGGTCAAGGACAGAAATGCAGGGGGCGGTGACCCCTGGAATTCCCTCCGGGTAGACTTCAGGTAAATACTACGTAATTTTCTACACATCAGTAAATCCGTTGCCGAGACAATAATTGCAGTCCCTTTACCTCTTAAAATTCAGAAAGTTAATGTTAAGTCTGAGTGTATTTTGCACATCTTCAGCTCTTACAGACTAATATTATAAACAATTATTGTTTAACTTTCAGTGGCAGAATGTATGTTCATACGCTTCAATATTATGTGCAATATTAAATAATAAATATCCTAATAATGCCTTTTCTGATTAGTGTCAGAGCAGAGTGTTGTTTGGAGGAATTAAGTTGCAGCTCCTCCGAAAATGTTGGTTTCGGTTTCAGGCACGCTACTGTCCTTATCAGTATAGCTTCAGGGGCAGCAACAATTACAGTAAACGCCTACTTGTGTTAGAGAGGGCTTAACAGTAGCTCATGAGCCTCTTGGGAGAGTTAACTTGCAGCTCCCGGGCCTCTTGAGGACTTAAAGATGTTGTGCCTCGGCATCATGAAGATGGTGAATTACAATTCCTGGATCTCTTAATAGCGTTTAGTTACAGTTTCCAGGTCTTTTAAGGGTGTGTGCACTATAGCTAATGGGTCCACTTAAGGTGTTTAGCTATAATTATTTCTCCTCTTGAAGTGTTATAGCTCCTCAACCTATTGCTAGATGCCCGTGGCTTGGTTGGTAACGAACTCACCACACGTACTGAATATCCATGGCTCAATCCCCGGCGTGTTTCCTCACACCTGCTTTCCCTGTTCACCTATCAGTAAGTAGGTACCTGGGTTTTAGTTGACTGTGGGTCGCATCCTTGCGACAAGATTAAAGGACTCCGGTGGAGACAAGACAGATGGTTCCCGAAGCCGCACTGGCAGTTATTGGATTATTCTGGGTGACTCACCCTCCATGTTAAAAATCCGATCAAATTTTACAAAAAATACATCTTGTGGCCCTATTGATTGTGTTGAGATTCACCCCAAATCCCCGAACTTTTGACAGTTTTGAGATGCGCCTCCTTGGTCATTTGGGAGTATTAACTGTAAAACTAATGAATATCAAAGAATTACTATGAGAGAATGTTTGTGAAAGTCAGAAAGAAGCAGACTGTACGACACAGTCAGTGACTTCTCCACTGGGAGAGCTTCCAGGTGGTGTGTCATCATACCCATTACCTCACTCTTCTTTCGGTCATCCAACCAACTGCTCGGTACCAACCACCGCCTCAGCCACTCTCACGACTAAAAACCACCCATCACGAATCACGACCACCGCCACCCATCACGACCACCGCCACCCACCGTCCCCTGGAGTCCCCAAACACTAGGAATAATGGGCTTTGGACTCCTGACGAAGGGTCACGTAAGCGCTGATGAAGGGAAGCGTGGGGAATTTAGAAAGTAATAACAATAAGAATAATAATTAATAATAATAATAAATCTTCATATTTACAATGGATGAGAATAGGTGGGGGATGAACCTGAACTCATGGTTTAATATGGGAGAGGCTCTAGCTCTTGGTCATTGAGTCATGGAGCCTCTGGGATAAATACTTCAATGACCATATCTTCTCATTAAAGAAGGAGATAGCAAAATGGTTGATAGAAAGAAGAAAATAAATGTATATGAAAAAGACAGTGACAGAAAGAGGAAAAGATAAAGAAAGAAAAAAAAGGAGGCAGAAAAGCCTCATAAGTTTCTTTCACAAAAAGAGAAGCCGAGAGACAAGGGAGAAGAGAAGAAGGAACAGATAATGAGAGAGAATAAAAGGAATAATATACAATAATTTAATACTCGTGCCTCACGAATTTTTCTCTTATTTTTTTTAGAAAGTAAACCAAGAGATGGACTTATAAATATCTCACTCAAAAAGAGATTTCAAATTGGGAGATAAAGAAAGGAATAGGAGAATGATAATACTAGAAGAAGGCAAGGGAAAAGGAGAGAGAGAGAGAGAGAGAGAGAGAGAGAGAGAGAGAGAGAGAGAGAGAGAATGAAGAGCATTTTAGTTATTTTGTTTAGCAGCCTAGGAAATGTATTGTGCATTTTGTGATAAAAGCACCAAACTTGGCACACATGTAGACCATTATATTTAACAAGCTCTTTTTTTCGTTTATTGCATGTACATTCGCCACTATTCTTACCATGCTCCCCTAGTCAAGATATGTGACCTTGTTTCTCGCTCCTTGACCTCGCATCTGTGACCCGCTATTCCTCTACTCAAACAATACTACTTTTCACAGCTCGTTCTCTCGCTTTGGCTAACTTTCCCACTTCCTAAGCTCTGTTTACATGCTAGGTATAGTTAAATATGTTTATTATGCACCACATACTCATCCTGTGGGCTGTAGTCAAAAGATTACAGAGGTACATAATTGGTCCAGGGACTGGACTCCAAAGTTAGATAGCTGAGCAGAGGTAATGAACTCAATTTACAAATGTAATGAACTCCAGGTAGGTCTAGTCACAATCATGACAAGCTACAAAGGTATTTACAGATTGCAGAGTTACGTAATGGGTCCATGGACTGGGCCCCCAAAGTTTTGATAGCTGAACTAGGTACAAAGGTAATGAACTCACAAGTTACAAAGGTAATGAATCCTGTAAGAATGGTTACTAACGTTTTTACATGGGTACAATCATGAACAAATTATAGAGTAATGAGTAATTCACACTTCCACACCCGGTCACAACTGTAATGAGTTATTGGTGCAAATATTGAGTCACACACACACACACTCATACACACACATACACTCATACACATACACATACACACACACTCATACATACACACACACACAAACACACACAGTCTTCTTTCCTAAACTCTTTGCTCCTGTGAAATTCCTGTTCTTTGTCTTCCTTATATTTGCAGTCTCCTAACTCTTAACACCCTCCGTTCTTTACTTATCGTCAAATTAATACTAATCGAAGTAATCTAGTTCATACCTCTCCTCCCACTAATGCTTCCGGTTTCTATTTTATTTCCTGCTCCTCTTGTCCTCTCCAGTACTTAGGAGAAACTAGCCGTTCTCCTTCTAACAGCTTTACAACAAACAGCATTGTTAGTGTAATGTTAGAAATTACAGTCATTAACTGGTCCACTGCATATATTCTAGACCTTTCTTGTAACCTTCACAGAGGACCGTCTTCCTGAAATATCCCTTATTCATAACATTAATTACTAACCTATTTCTATACAGATATCAATTAAAGGCCCACGTTATTTACTCCTGGTACCCCAGACTTGCATACTATGACATCTACAACAGCTTCTCCCCATTCAACATTTAGGTTCCTCATCAGTTACTCTCACTTGATTCACAACTTCCAAAACATCCGCCTAACGTCTCCAAAGATCTTTGTCTTTATCTCTTTATCTCTCTCTCTCTCTCTCTCTCTCTCTCTCTCTCTCTCTCTCTCTCTCTCTCTCTCTCTCTAGATTCCTCTCATCTCCAGGTGCATAAAGACTTACATGAACCCAGTTTTTACATCTAACCCTTATTTTATTCCACATATTCCGTGAATTCACACACAAATTCCTCCCTGATCATTTAACAATATCGCTTCTCTTTCCTCATCTCTAACTCTCTCAGATATACTTAACCTAATCCCATTTATATCTGCCCACTGAAAATCTCTTACCCCTTCACTTTGTTTTTCTTAGAGCCAGCACATCCAACTTTATGTTCATGACATTCACAATCATCTCTTTCATTTACACTACATCCACCCACATTAAAATGTTCCAGCTTTATTAAGATCTTTTCACTATTAGTAATTAATACAAGAAATGTTACTAGTCCCTTGTTCTCGGCATTTTAGTCGCCCCTTGCGAGACGCATGGCTTACGGAGGATTCTTCACTCCCCAGTAGAGATAAAAGACAATAAATGTTTAGTGTGACCTAAGTGTAATTAGAAGTAACAAGATGTACCTGTTATCTAGCGTGTTTATGAGACAAAGAAAGGATTCCATTGATCCTGCCATTGTCTAAAACAATTACAAGTTTCCGTTTCATACTAATTTGGCAGGACGATGGTACCTTCGTTGGTGGTTGCCGTCTACCAACCTACTATCTTAAGGTAGGATAATTGCTTAATATTGGAAATTTGGGGGAATTACGTGATAACTGCACCAGTGGAGATATTAGAAGACTGATTATGAACAGTGAGAAGAAACTGAAGAGAGTTTCCCTGTATATATAAATAAATCAAAATATAATATATATATAAATATATATATATATATATATATATATATATATATATATAATATAATATATAAATATATATAAATATATATAAAATATAATATATAAATATATATAAATATATATAAATATATAAATATATATAAATATATAAATATATATATATATATATATATATATATATATATAATATAATATATAAATATATATAAATATATATAAATATATAAATATATATAAATATATAAATATAAATTATATATATATATATATAAATATATATATATAAATATATATAAATATATATATATAAATATATATATATAAATATATATATATAAATATATATATATAAATATATATATATAAATATATATATATATATATATATATAAATATATATATATATATATATATATATAAATATATATATATATATATATATAAATATATATATATAGACAAGCCACAGTGGGGGGGGGGTGGAAATGTTTAGCTTAAGCACTTTCGCAATTCTCAGTGAGTCATCAGGAGCTATGCAATGTTGCAGCTGAAGGAGTGAGGGGAAGTTTTTTCTCAGAATAGTGCAGAGTGGGCCTGTCGCCTCCCCATGGCTCTTGAATCCAGGAGGAGGAGGCGAAAGGCCCACTCTGCGCTATTCTGAGAAAAAACTCCAGGTAAACACTCCTTCAGCTGCAACCTTGCAACATTGCATAGCTTCTGCAAAAGTTGAGTGGCACTATATATATATTCAAGAAAGCTTCAATTGCTTTATAAAAACAGCTATGCAGACTTAAGGAACACGTACATTATCTGTCTGGTTAGAATTTTTTAACGGACATGGAAAAAATTATTTTAGGCGTTATATACCGCCCAACAAACTTGAACAAGGACCAAAGTAGACTACCTTACGAGGAAACTGTTTAGGCATCAAGTCACGATAACGTAGTAATTATTTCAGATTTTAACTTTAATCAGATTGATTGGAATTCCTTCACTGAGAATCTAGAGTCAAACGCATCTAGAGCCATGTGAGAGGTTTTAACCATCCAATTGATTTTCAAAAGGCTGAGAAAGTTGTATCAAGCAAGTCAATGGTCGACAGAAATATAATTGAATCGTGTTGCATAAAAAGCACTTTTGAAAATATGAATATTTCCTTTGGTTACACAAGTCAGATTCACTTATAATAAATAAAATTTGTGAAGAATTTAATAATACATTAAACAAATAATAAATCTTAATTCTTAGGTAGAGTACTAGGGTTGGGCAAATATTTTGTTAGTGGGATGGATTGCGAAGGACCTGCCTAAGTATGGGCCAACAGGCCTGCTGCAGTGTACTTTCTCACTTCTCGGTGCATCATCAGCTGTGCAATGTTGCAAGGGAGCAACCAAAGCAGGGAGAGAGGTCTCAGTGTAGCATAGGTGTCACTGGCCACGGTTACCCTTAGACTGGGTTAGTGGTCGGTGCCAACCCCACCCTACCATCCCTCCACTACCCATATGGGGTAGGAGGGTTTCTGAGATGTCAAGTAGGAAATTATAAGATATAAAAAGCCAGCCCCAAGTTTTTTCTAGTCGTTTAGAACAGGTAATATGGTTTGAGAAAAGTTTCTCGTTAGATACTGTAGACATGGATAGCTATTATTCTGTGTGACCTTTGCAAATAATTAAAAAGAATGCAATGTGCTCTTTGTTTAAATGTCCTGCTCTGGGGTACTCGAATGTTCTACCGATGTACTCAGAAGTATCTCTTCCTACATATTGTCTATTTTCTCAGTGGCTGTTAATATGCCGTACATGGGGCCTTCTATGCCTATCCGATATTTCTTTGATTTAAAGGGTATTAACCTTTCTTACGTTATCTTGTGTGCTTGTCACTGTATGGTACATTAACAGCTACAGGTGTTATAACATTCAAAACTGACGTGGTGAGAAGTTTTGGTACGTAAACACTGGTCGGACATCACCAATCCATCAACCCACCTGCCCTGTCCTGACTATTTATGCTGGGCAATTCTGGTTTCCAGAAGTTTACCCGTTTGACAGATATATGAGAAAGGACACTGAGTACATGGGACCTTGTAAACCCCACCAACTTTGTTGGAGGTTGTGTTTTTAATCAGCCTTTGTTTCACTGTCCCCGTGGTTTTGGAAGCTAGGTTTATATTGATCTTTTTTAATGCCTCACGCAGGCAAGCCAGATTCTCATTGTATGGTAAAACTAGTACATTTTCCCTGGCCATCACTTCTTTAGGTGATGGCGTCAATGACGTTAATTACGTAGACTTGGCAAAATCGTTTTGCATGCAGGAAAAACACGATGATTTGACCCCTGATAATTTTAATATATGCAAAGGTATGGTATATGGGACTTCACTCCAACCAGTGTTGGAGTAAAGTCCCATATGATTCACAAAAGCCAACAAAAGAACTCAGTAATAATCAGACTTTGCATCTCACGAGGTGATAAACCTAAGGTAGCTGTTATGGACAAAACTGAATATTTAGAGAAAATGAACCATATATTGAGTGATAATGAAACGTATGAACCGCTCAATAAAAATCCCACTGACCAAGTCAACAGCCATTTTAACACACACCTTAAAACGTTATTGAAAGGAAATGATGAATTAATTAAATATCTGTCGGCTAGGTCAGCAACTCTACCATATCTACATGGGTTAATCAAGATCCATAAGCCAGGATACCCAGCCCGTCCCATTATTAGTCCAGTAGGCTCAGCAGCATATAATCTATCTAAATGGTTGGTAAGATCTCAGATGCACATATTAAAAATACAGTTTACCTCACTGAGAGGCTCCAGGAATTAAATGCCCTTCACGACTTTTCTTTAGTGAGCTTTGATGTCACAGCTCTGTTCACCAAAGTCCCCGTCCCTGACTTGCTTTCGTACCTCAAAGAGGAACTTGAAAACTTCCCCATGCCCTTCCCCACGAAAGCAATAAATGAATTGATAAACTGTGTTACTGATTGCAAATTCGTGTTTGAAGGGAAATTCTATGCTCAAAAACAAGGCATGACAATGGGAAATCCCCTTAGCCCCTTACTCAGCAATCTATATATGGAATTCTATGAGACCAGACTTCTTAAAGACATTCTCCCAGATAAAGCAAGTTGGTTCAGATATGTAGATAATGTTCTTTGCCTGTGGCCTAATGATCACAACACTGATGAGTTTCTTCCCTGACTCAATGGCTTAGTACTTTCCATTAAGTTCACCACAGAACATGAAATAAATAACACTTTGCCGCTCTTAGATGTTTTAATCCATCGGGTCGATAGGAAATTTAAATTCACAGTTTATAGGAATCCATCAATGTGTCGTCATACATTCACTACTATCCCAACCAGGAAACCAGGATAAAAAAAAGGGTGTGTTCCTCACAATGTTCTTGAAAGCATTGCGCATCTGCAGTCTAGAGTACCTAGAGGACGAAATCAGCAAGATATTCAGTATAGCTACAAAACTAAGATATCCTAAGGATTTTGTCGAGAAGGCACTAATGTCAGCAAAAAACTTTCTACAGAACTTAACCTAAAGTGATGACCAGGAAAAATGTACTAGTTTTATCGTACAATGAGAATCTGGCTTGCCTGCGTGAGGCATTAAAAAAGATAAATATAAACCTGGCTTTCAAAAACACGGGGACAGCGAAACAAAGGCTGATTAAAAACACAACCTCCAACAAAGTCGGTGGGGTTTACAAGGTCCCATGTACTCAGTGTCCTCTCTCATATATCGGTCAAACATGTAAATTTCTGGAAACCAGAATTGCCCAGCATAAATACTTAGTCAGGACAAGGCAGGAGTCGAACGCTATCTTTAACCATGTTAGTGCATGTAATCACCCACCCGGGTGGGATGCTGCCCAGATTATGATACCAAACAGTTCTGTCATGGAAAGAAACTTAATTGAATCTTCCCTCTTGAAACATTAAAGGAATACAGTATACAACTCAAATTATAGGTTATACAAGCTCGATAATTATTTAGTAGAGTCCATTGTACGTAATCATAAACAACAATGCTATAATAAATCACAGGATTGTTCATTATGCCAGGTGGGTTGATGGATTGGTGACGCCCGACCAGTGTCTACGTACCAAAACTTCTCACCATGTCATTTTTGAAGGTTATAACACCTGTAGCTGTTAATGTACCATACAGTGACAAGCACACAAGATAACGTAAGGAAGATTTAAGGGTATTAGTAGAATTTAGATCATAGAAATATCGGATAGGCATAGAAGTCCCCATGTACGGCATATTAACAGCCACTGAGAAAAACAATATGTAGGAAGAGATACTTCTGATTACATCGGTAGAACATTCGAGTACCTCAGAGCAGGACATTTAAACAGACAAAGAGCACATTGTATTCTTTTCAATATTTGAAAAGGTCACACAGAATAATAGCTATCCATGTCTACAGTATCTAACGAGAAACTTATTTTCTCAAACCATATGACCTGATGGGGACATTCAGATTGTGAAGGCTTACTCAGCCCTGTAACAACTTCAGACAGTATTACCAAGGCTGGCTCCTCCTCAGGAAAATTAATGAATAGAAAAAGAATATAAACTGACAAAAACCACTTTATTATTTAGAAAATGTAAAACACTTAAATAAGAAATATTGATCCTACCTTAAAGAAAACGAAAAATGAAAAATTTAAATATCTGAATTCAACGCTTATATATATATATATATATATATATATATATATATATATATATATATATATATATATATATATATATATATTTATTATCACACCGGCCGATTCCCACCAAGGCAGGGTGGCCCGAAAAAGAAAAACTTTCACCATCATTCACTCCATCACTGTCTTGCCAGAAGGGTGCTTTACACTACAGTTTTTAAACTGCAACATTAACACCCCTACTTCAGAGTGCAGGCACTGTACTTACCATCTCCAGGACTCAAGTCCGGCCTGCCGGTTTCCCTGAACCCCTTCATAAATGTTACTTTGCTCACACTCCAACAGCACGTCAATTATTAAAAACCATTTGTCTCCATTTACTCCTATCAAACACGCTCACGCATGCCTGCTGGAAGTCCAAGCCCCTCGCACACAAAACCTCCTTTATCCCCTCCCTCCAACCTTTCCTAGGCCGACCCCTACCCCGCCGTCCTTCCACTACAGACTGATACACTCTTGAAGTCATCCTGTTTCGCTCCATTCTCTCTACATGTCCGAACCACCTCAACCCTTCCTCAGCCCTCTGGACAACAGTTTTGGTAATCCCGCACCTCCTCCTAACTTCCAAACTACGAATTCTCTGCATTATATTCACACCACACATTGCCCTCAGACATGACATCTCCACTGCCTCCAGCCTTCTCCTCGCTGCAACGTTCATCACCCATGCTTCACACCCATATAAAGGTGTTGGTAAAACTATACTCTCATACATTCCCCTCTTTGCCTCCAAGGACAAAGTTCTTTGTCTCCACAGACTCCTAAGTGCACCACTCACCCTTTTTCCCTCATCAATTCTATGATTCACCTCATCTTTCATAGACCCATCCGCTGACACGTCCACTTCCAAATATCTGAATACATTCACCTCCTCCATACTCTCTCCCTCCAATCTGATATTCAGTCTTTCATCACCTAATATTTTTGTTATCCTCATAACCTTACTCTTTCCTGTATTCACTTTTAATTTTCTTCTTTTGCACACCCTACCAAATTCATCCACCAATCTCTGCAACTTCTCTTCAGAATCTCCCAAGAGCACAGTGTCATCAGAAAAGAGCAACTGTGACAACTCCCACTTTATGTGTGATTCTTTATCTTTTAACTCCACGCCTCTTGTCAAGACCCTCGCATTTACTTCTCTTACAACCCCATCTATAAATATATTAAACAACCACGGTGACATCACACATCCTTGTCTAAGGCCTACTTTTACTGGGAAATAATTTCCCTCTTTCCTATGTACTCTAACTTGAGCCTCATTATCCTCGTAAAAACTCTTCACTGCTTTCAGTAACCTACCTCCTACACCATACACCTGCAACATCTGCAACATTGCCCCCCTATCCACCCTGTCATACGCCTTTTCCAAATCCATAAATGCCACAAAGACCTCTTTAGCCTTATCTACTGTTCACTTATGTTTCACTGTAAACACCTGGTCCACACACCCCCTACCTTTCCTAAAGTCTCCTTGTTCATCTGCTATCCTATTCTCCGTCTTACTTTTAATTCTTTCAATATAACTACCATACACTTTACCAGGTATACTCAACAGACTTATCCCCCTATAATTTTTGCACTCTATTTTGTCCCCTTTGCCTTTATACAAAGGAACTATGCATGCTCTCTGCCAATCCCTAGGTACCTTACCCTCCTCCATACATTTATTAAATAATTGCACCAACCACTCCAAAACTATATCCCCACCTGCTTTTAACATTTCTATCTTTATCCCATCAATCCCGGCTGCTTTACCCCCTTTCATTTTACCTACTGCCTCACGAACTTCCCCCACACTCACAACTGGCTCTTCCTCACTCCTACAAGATGTTATTCCTCCTTGCCCTATACACGAAATCACAGCTTCCCTATCTTCATCAACATTTAACAATTCCTCAAAATGTTCCCTCCATCTTCCCAATACCTCTGACTCTCCATTTAATAACTCTCCTATTTTTAACTGACAAATCCATTTGTTCTCTAGGCTTCCTTAACTTGTTAATCTCACTCCAAAACTTTCTTATTTTCAACAAAATTTGTTGATAACATCTCACCCACTCTCTCATTTGCTCTCTTTTTACATTGCTTCACCACTCTCTTAACCTCTCTCTTTCTCCATATACTCTTCCCTTCTTGCATCACTTCTACTTTGTAAAAACTTCTCATATGCTAACTTTTTCTTCCTTACTACTCTCTTTACATCATCATTCCACCAATCGCTCCTCTTCCCTCCCGCACCCACTTTCCTGTAACCACAAACTTCTGCTGAACACTAACCTTGGCAAGCTGCCTTCAAAGAGGAAATATGAGGCTTTCATGTCAACCGGCGATCGAATAAAAGGCCAAGAAACTTGACCGTATCACATTCTGGGATACGCGAGCCGTGTAAATACAATGAAATACCTGGGACAAGAGAACGTCTAGCGAAGGTAATAAAAATTTAAAACCATGAGAAGTGGCCCAGTGGGAAACGCGTTCCTGAAGGCCGCTATCAGGTGATAGTCAGCACCTGCCTAAACTATAGCGAAGTCATCCACAGAGTGAAAACCAAATTTGCGATGGAAGAATGGAAGGTAGGTCATTTATAGCCAAGAGAAAAAGTGTGCTAAGGACAAAACCTTGTGGGACTCCCTCGGCCGGAATAAAGTCTGAGGAAAGCGAGGCGCCAACACGGAAACGAAAATGTCTTTCAGATAAGAAGTTGGGAAAGTTGGTAGATTACCACACAGGCTTAAGGAGTTGGCCTGGGCTAAGATGTTATACCTTCAAGTTGTGTCATGCATTCTCGAGATCAAAAAAGACTGCTAGGAAGGGGTGTTTATTTGCAAAGGCATTTCACACATACGTATCTAAGTGGAGCACGGGGTTCAAAGTAGAGGGGCTATTGCGAAAGCCATACTGGCCATACCAATCGTTCCATCACGTTACAGACTACACTTATCAGAGCAATGGGACGATAATGAGACGCATCAGGCCCCGAAGTGCCTTTTTTGTAAAACGGAAGTACAGTGGCAGATTTCCATTGCTGATGGAGAACCCCTCGCGTCCAAACAAGATTGGAAAGGCACAAAAGGACTGCAAGGGCTGTAGAATGCAGATGCTGTAGTATACGGATATGAATATTATCGAGTCCAGCTGCCGATGACTGGCAAGCGTAAAGCGTGTACTCTAGCTCTAAGAGAGTAAAAGGTATGTTATATGGCTCCATCCCATTAGAAGAGAAATCCAAGGGATAATGCTCCCTGGCAGTCTTAGAAGTGAGGAGGAGAGGTGAAGCCCTTGGAAGACATGGACAAAATAGTTCCCAATTTCCATAGTAACCTCAAGAGGTTCCACATCCCTAACACAAGCAACCCACACAACGGGAGATAGGTCCGGAGCGTACTTGCCACACAACTTCCGTATCTTCTTCCCAACTGTACACAGAGAAAATCGAAGTAACAGTAGAAACGTAGTCTTGCCAACATGTGCGTTTAGCGTCGCATATGATGCGGCGAGCGACTGCCCTTGCTCAATTAAAATCCAAAAGACGATCTGAGGTCCGATTACATCGATAACGGTCCCACGCAGCATATGTCAAACGCACTGCATGGGCACACGCAGGAAACCATCAAGGCGCGCACGTCTGAGAATGCATGCCTTAGGTTTGAGGAATAGAACGTGATGCTGCAGTCAAAAGTAAGGTCGAAAACTAGTCAACCAGCTCATGAATAGAGGACGAAGAAGGGTCCTTACATAAATATTAAACTGCACATGCAGTTTAATTTTGACAAATGCAAAGTTCTAAATATTGGACAGGTAAATAACCATGCCACAAACTAAATAATGTAGATCTTAATACTACTGTTGTGAAAAGGATTTAGGAGTTCTGCTTAGCAGTAATTTAAAACCAAGGCAACAGTGCATTAGTGTTCACAATAAAGCTAACAGAATTCTTGGCTTCATATCTAGAAGTATGAATAATAGAAGTCCTCAGGTTGTTCTTCAACTATATATCCTTGGTTAGGCCTCATTTAGACTATGCTGCTCAGTTCTAGTCACCGTATTACAGAATGGATATAAATGTTCTGGAAAACGTACAGAGGAGGATGACAAAGATGATCCCATGTATCAGAAACGTTCCCTATGAGGATAGACTGAGGGCCCTGAATCTGCACTCTCGAAAGGTGTAGAATTCGAGGGATATGATCGAGGTGTATAAATGGAAAACAGGAATAAATGAAGGGGATGTAAATAGCGTGCTGAAAATTTCCAGCCAAGACAGGACTAGCAGCAATGGTTTCAAGTTTGAAAAAATCAGATTCAGGAAGGATATAAGAAAGCACTGGTTTGGTAATAGAGTTGTGGATGAGTGGAACAAACGTTGTGTAGTTTTAAAAATAGGTTAGATAAATACACGAGTGGGTGTGGGTGGGTGTGAGTTGGACCTGACTAGCTTGTGCTGTTGGGTCTGGTGCCATGCTCCTTCATTGAATGGAGGTGACCAGACCTGGTGGGTCATTGGGCTAATCTGGGGAGGGTGGGGACATGGACCTGCTCCGCATGGGTCAGTAGGCCTGTTGCAGTGTTCCTTATTTCTTATGTTCTTATGTTAAAACAGTAAGATGAGAGTGTAAGTCCCGATTTACTCTTCCAAATTCCCTAATGGGGCTATTAAGCGGTCGGGAATACGTAGTACAAGCAAGAATAGGAAAGTGATCACTGTCGTGCATATCCGGGAGAACAGACCTAGTGTAATCAAGGGAAACTGACGAAGAACAGACAGAAAAATCAATGCAAGAGACTGAGTGCGAGTCACCCATATGGGATCACCCATATTTAAAACATGAAGATGAAGTGAGAAAAAGTTACCAATTGATCACCACGCGAGTCACAGTGGGACGGGACCCTCCCCAAAGATGATGAGCATTAAAATCACTTAACAAGACGAGTGGCGGCAGAGACGAAATCAAGAATGCAACATCCGAGATACAGAATGCACGGGAAGGGGAGAGATATAGAGCAAACTGTATGCCACCTATGCCAATAAATACGGGCTGCAGTATAATGAAGCTGACAACGAAGAAAGACCTGTTGATCCGGTATACCAACGAGCACAAGAAGCACACTCATTAAAAGTTTCATCAGGAAAAGGATTAGAGGAAAGCAACAGCACATAGTCCAAAATGGGACATAACTGATGAACGAACCTTAGGCTCTTGTAACCCGACACATACTGGGGAAAACTGGGAGAGCAACACCTGGAGCCCTCCTCAATTACCCCTGAGGTCATGAATATTCCATTGTAAGTCGTTATTCACAAAGACTGGTATACTAACAAGAGAAGCGATAAAATCTACGGGCTAGTAGGGTCGATGAAATCAGTATGTGGAGGTGACAGTGTGTAAGCAAGAAGGAATCTGAATGCTGTGAAGGAAAAGATTGCTGCAAGGATTGTGAAAAATAAGAAGGGGTATAAGGAGGTGCACATGTGTCCATCGAAAGTGTCGTCTCTGCAGTATAGTTGGAGATAGCATCAGCGGACAAGGAAGATGCCGATACCATGATTTCAGAGACAGGTGAGGTAGAGGAAGTAGAGATCGGCGAGAGTAATGGATGGAACCAAAGAAGTCTGAGAGGGGATGGGAGTATGAACTTGGAGAGATGTGCCAGCAGGGACAGACTAGTCCTGCAATGGAACAGGAGAGGAAGGAGATTGGAGGGGGACTGGGGAAGAACTTTGGGGGGAACAAGAAAGAGAAGAGGGGACTTCACGAGGAGAGTGAACCCCCACCTTCGTCTGAGTTAGAAAAGGGGTGAGAACTAAGCACCGAGGTGGAAAAGGAAAACTTCGAGGAATGTGAAGAGACTTGAGCTTAGGAGACAGGTTCAACTTTGCGGGTAATAGGTGCAAAGAAGGTGCAGGCATGCAAGACCTCGCAGACTGGGAAACTAGCAGGCGAGAGGAGGTAGAGGTAGGAAGAGGTAAGGAGATGGGGATTTCAGAAGGCAAAAACCACAAAATAATTAGAAACTGGAGTGCCCCCGGAAAACGTTGCACCAGAGCAGCTGGTAGGGGGGGGAAGGGACTGTCAAAGTTGGTGATTTCCTAGCTACTCTAGCTAGAATATGGAACACGAGTATGATCCATCTGAAGGAGCCGAGAGACAGTCATAAGGCCTTCGCTCTCCTTAAGACAACGGATTTTTCGTTCATGTAGACCTGACATAGGCGGGAAAAAGAAGGACGAGGTTCATTGCAATTAAGCAAGTGGGGGAAGACTGCAAGACATATCGGCATGATCTGCGGCACTGCAGAATTGGCACTCTGCCGCAGATCTGCAGTATTTAGTGGGGGTTCGAAGCGCCAGCAAGTTCGAAACTGTTGGGGTGTAGGGACCACTTTACAGACCCCTAGGCGATAGCCCACATCAACGAAGGACAGGAGTTCATAGCAGTCAAAGGTTAAGCGAGCGATGTTACTGGGAAAGTGCCTCCGCCTGCGAGTGGGCAGGACATATGTATCCATTTTGAGAATTGGAAGGTCCTGAAGGGCTAATTGCTCCAAAATATCATCAGCTCAAGACAGAAAATCACACTGCACAATGGTACTCAGTAAAATAACTACCACTGCAAGAATTGAGTAGCATGCTTATGAACCGATAGGAACGTTATATTTCGAAGTAAGATAGGAAAGATCATGAGCTTGTACTCCATTCTGAACTGTAACGAGGCACACACCACTTCAAAAAACTTAAAAGGATACATTTCGGCCAACGTGTCGTAAAAGAGCTTTACCAATACTATGGTCTGAAAGATAATCAATTGGAAATGTAGGGAAAAGAATTTGGTCCACTGTGTACTTGTAAACATGGTGTGTAAAGGAAGTGGGTGTCACATAGGTCATTTCTGGGTGGAATGAGTAGACATCGAAGAACGTTGTCAGCAAATGGTCTGGAACTTTTAGGCATAATTCCGCTGGCGGCCCAACATGAGGTAGGTGGGCGATGCAAAAACTGTCCCCCCAGTATTCTGGGGAGCCGAACGCATAGTTAGAGGCAAACTACAACACACCCAAGAAACCCCACAGAGGGATAAACCCCAGCACACTTCCCCCTATCTAGGATCCATAATGCCAGAAGGGAGGACCCCAGAGGCTACAAATGGGACAGGGAAAAGGGGTAATTGGGAGTAGGAGGATTGATACCAAAGGGTCTAATTCCTCAGACCAAGAGCCTCTTCACAACGCCAAGGAAACCCTCTTCAAGAAGTACAAATACGTATTATTATTATTATAATCAAGGGGAAGCACTAAACCCGTAGGATTATACAGCGCCTATGGGGGGATGGAAGGCATTCAGGCTTAATTCAGGGAACTGGAGCACAGATCCAATTCCCTAGATCAAGAGCCCCTCACCAGCGTTAAGGAGCCTTCCTTGACGGGGTACAAATACGTAAAGCTCTCAAAAACATTGATGAGAAGAATAATAGTGTACATAGGAACAGTTATTCGCTGGGTTTCTGTAAATTTTAAATTTAAATCTTTGTTACCCTTATAACTGAAACATTTAGGAACGATTTGTTTCAAAAAGTTCCTTGTATTAGTTACTAATTACAGATTAGAGGATTTACCGTTTTCATACCAAACTTCTGAGTGTAAA
>NC_091308.1:42897182-42899682 GCF_038502225.1 Cherax quadricarinatus | reverse complement strand
CAGGCACAGGTTGGAAAATTTGGTGAGTTCAGACAGCAGCCTCTCTGAAACCTCACCAAGTGCTGGATTGAGTATTTGTTTTAAGTGTTGAGGCCTTAAACCGGTGAAACCTCCTGCTGAACCCTGTGGAAATGACATAGCAGCTTTATACACATCAGCATCCAGTAAGGTTAGATGTTCTTCGCCTGCTGCAATGTCAGGGAGGTCAATGTTGGTACTGGGAGCCCTGGGTGGATGTTTGTCCTTCAGAGCTTGCGCCGTGCTGACGTCCTTGGGAGCGATGGTATCCTCACTGGTTATAAGTCTCAAAGCTCCAATAGTATTACCCTTATCTATTTTTTTGCTAATTTGGGCTCTGATTTTTGAGGTGTCGGGTGTCCTGTTGTTGGCATTTGCCCGGCGGGTGTTTGTCGCCCTAGGGGGGAGACGGACGAGGTTGTCATCCCTTGGGAATGCATTTATTGCCCTAATAACATGTGTTGCTAGTGACTTGTCCCTCCTTGGTGGGACAGCCAAACAGGCATTGCCAAAAAGCAGCAAGTTGTCCCAGGATCTGTTGTTTGAAGGAGCATCGTTGACTTTCTTCAGAAGGTCAGTGAATTTGCTAGCAGCATGAGGGCGAGCTGCTTTGGGGATGTGTGTCAGAGTCCTGGTGGATGTTAATTTGATTGCAGATTTGAGGTCCTCTGTAGAGGTGAAGTCACGGTAGCTGTCAGCCCTGTCTGCTGGGGGAGGCTGTTGGTTGTTCTCATTTGGAGCTCTCCTGAAGCCTAGACATCCATTGTGTGCACGGATGTTGCCAGATGTGGGATTGAGTGCACATTCCCTGTGGCACACCCGGCAGATGCCTCGTGAACGACAGCTTTGGCTCTGTCATGAAGATTCCTGGGAACCCGCGACTACTTGTGACATTGCTGATATCGTGGGGGTGGGAGGGCGCCAGCTGTGGGGTGACGGGTGAAGGGCAGCATGATTGCATGGGGGATGAGGGTGGGGGAGTAGCGAGCGGCGCAACTTGTAATTGGTGGGGCACTAAACGGCAACACCATTGGTCAGGAAGTCAGTGGGCCTAGGCTGGGATGAGGGGAGGGGTTCTGGGATGGGGGAGGGGGGAGGGAGTGGCCCTGTGTGTTCGCTCAAGACGCACATCACTGACTGACTTTTGCTAATTGTTATACACTTCTTGTTCCATTTAGAAAAAAACCCTCGCCATTTGGCACACTAATCACCATGCTCACACTATTAACCGAGGTGTTCTTCTGTTCACCATCCAATGACCGTGTCGTGGGCGGCCACTTCCTTCCCCAACCCACGACCCCGGCCGATCACAGATGTAAACAAAACCTCCTCCACACCTCCACTGCCAGGATCCCCTCACAACCGCTACTTCCCAAATCCCAACATGCACACTGCACTTTCACTGTTACAGAAGCAATGGTCCGATGTAGAGGTTTGTCACAACTCTGTGATCTCCGGTCGATACTCACGATGATGTCTGCCGAAACTGGCCCGCGTAAACCATGTTGGTTCCTGGTTTACACACACAATGTATGGAGCACCACACACTGGCTCCCTCCCTCCACGCCGGCAAGCGCGTATATATATGTCGTGCCGAATATGTAAAACTGGTCTATTAGCAAGAACTCATTTAAAATTAAGTCCTTTCTGAAATTTTCTCTTATACGTTTAAAGATATATTTTTTTCATTAATGTTAATGTAAAAAAAAAATTGTTTTGCACCAAAAGAATCTTGGAAAACTTACCTAACCTTATTCTAACAAGCGCAATTTATTTTAGCCTAATCCTACTAAATATATTTTAAAAACGTTTACAGTAATTTAATACTAAACACAATGAAATATATTTTTTTTTCGTTAGGTTCAGAATGATTTTTGGCGAAATTATTGCATACATAAATTTTAGCCTGTCCTATATGGCAAGATGAGCTCTGTTATTTAAGCCAAGATCGCAAGTTCTGCCTATTCGGCACGACATATATATATATATATATATATATATATATATATATATATATATATATATATATATATATATATATATATATATATATATATATATAATATATGTATATGTATATATATGTATATATATATATATATATATATATATATATATATATATATATATATATATATATATATATGTGCCGTGCCGAATAGGCAGAACTTGCGATCTTGGCTTAAATAGCAACGCTCATCTTGCCATATAGGACAAGCGAAAATTTGTGTATGCAATAATTTCGCCAAAATCATTCTAAACCTAACGAAAAAAATATATTTCATTGTGTTTGTTTAGCATTAAATTACTGTAAACGTTTTTAAAATATATTTAGTAGGATTAGGCTAAAATAAATTGTTCTTGTTATAATAAGGTTAGGTAAGTTTTCTAAGATAATTTTGGTGCAAAATTAAAAATTTTAACATTAACATTTATGAAAAAAATATATCTTTAAACGTATAAGAGAAATTTTTAGAAAGGA
>NC_091308.1:42824682-42892182 GCF_038502225.1 Cherax quadricarinatus | reverse complement strand
GAGTACAGCAGGGCGAGGCAAGGAATGGCCACTTCCTCCTCTCCCACATACACATGGAGAAACTCACACTGGATGCAGAAATCACCACAAAACTCACCTCTGGCTTGCTGAAACAGCTGTGCTGAGCTGAACAACAACAGCAACATGCAAGTGATGCTGAACACGTGACTTGAGAAACAGCATGGGACGCTGTAGCATGGGACACTGTAGCGTGGGGTCACTGGGACGCCACTTACAATTCTCAAAGAAATTCAGTAAATTTCGGCTGGATCCTGCTTGTACCTGTGTCTGGATGCTCAAACGTGCAGACACGACATCAGGATAACTCGTTGAGAGACGGATGCTTCTTGTATAGGGTGATGAAGTGAATATGACTTCATACCTCTTCCTTCCTCTCTCTGGGCAAACACAACTGCTGCGACCACCGCTTCCCACCATTTATAACCAGTTTGTTTGGTGTTCTGATAGCGGGGAGTAAATGATACGTCTTCGGAGGCTTCTTACTTTATTTGTAATGTTGTGGTGGGTACATAGGCTTGTGTGTTGTGCCCATGGCCCGGGAGGGCCATGCCACGAGAGAGGACACTTCTTGACTGAGTGATGGGTGTCGCCAGAGTGAGAGCGTGGCAAGGGCAGGCAGGCTGGCGTGCCCACCGAGAGGCCTGGCTACAGAGGGCAGCATCTTAGTGCCGCAAAATATGAACTAAGCTGGCAGACAGCATGGGCTGTCTGTGCAGACAGTACAGGCTGTCTACAAACATATCTAAAATCCATTTAGTTGGATTAGGCTAAAATAAATTGTGCTTGTTATAATAAGGTTAGGTATGCTTTCTAAGATTCTTTTGGTGCACAATAAAATTATTTACACTAACATTAATGAAAAAAAATATGTCTTTAAACATATAAGAGAAAATTTTAGAAAGGACTTAACTTTAAATGAGTTCTTGCTAACTGAGCAGTTTTACCTATTAGACACGACATTATATATATATATATATATATATATATATATATATATATATATATATATATATATATATATATATATATATATATATATATATATATATTTATATACACGCTTGCCGGCGTGGAGGGAGGGAGCCAGTTTGTGGTGCTCCATTCATTTTGTGTGTAAACCAAGAACCAACATGGTTTACGTGGGCCAATTTCAGCAGACATCATCGTGAGTATCCACCGGAGATTATAGACTTGTGACAATCCTCTGCGTCAGACCACTGCTTCTGCATCAGTGAAAGTGCAGTGTGCATGTTGGGATTTGGGGAGTAGCAGTGGTGAGGGGATCCTGCCAGCGGTGGTAGAGAGGAAGTTTTGTTTACCTCTGTGTCCGGCTGGAGTCTGGTGTTGGGGGAGGAAGTGGCCGCTCACGACACTGTCATTTGACGCTGAACAGAAGAACACCTCGGTTAATAGTGAGAGCACGGTGATTAGTGTGCCTGATGGCGAGGTTTTTTTTCTAAATGGAGTAATAAGTGTATAGCAATTAGCAAAAGTTAATCAGTGATGTGCATCTTTAGCGAACACACAGGGCCACTCCCTCCGCCCCCATCACTGATCACCTCCCCTCATCCCAGCCTAGGCCCACTGACTTCCTGACCAATGGTGTTGCCGTTTAGTGCCCCACCAATTACAAGTTCCGCCGCTCGCTACTCCCCCACCTTCATCCCCCATGCATCCATGCTGCCCTTCACCCGTCACCCCACAGCTGGCGCCCTCCCACCCCCACGATATCAGCAATGTCACAAGTAGTCGCGGGTTCCCAGGAATCTTCATGACAGAGCCAAAGCTGTCGTTCACGAGGCATCTGCCGGGTGTGCCACAGGGAATGTGCACTCAATCCCTCAACTGGCTACATCCGTGCACACAATAGATGTCTAGGCTCTAGGAGAGCTCCAAATGAGAACAACCAACAGCCCCTCCCAGCAGACAGCGCTGACAGCTACCGTGACTTCTCCTCTACAGAGGACCTAAAATTTGCAATCAAATTAACATCCACCAGGACTCTGACACACATCCCCAAAGCAGCTCGCCCTTAAGCTGCTAGCAAATTTACTGACCTTCTGAAGAAAGTCAACGATGCTCCTTCAAACAACAGATCCTGGCACTACCTGCTGCTTTTTGGCAATGTCTGTTTGGCTGTCCCACCAAGGAAGGACAAGTCACTAGCAACACATGTTATTAGGGCAATAAATGCATTCCCAAAGGATGACAACCTCGTCCGTCCCTAGGGCGTCTCCCCTAGGGCAACAAACACCCACCGGGCAAATGCCAACAACAGGACACCCGACGCCTCAAAAATCAGAGCCCAAATTAGCAAAAAAATAGAAGAGGGTAATACTATTGGAGCACTGAGGCTTATAAAAAGTGAGGATACCATCGCTCCCAAGGACGTCAGCACTGCATAAGCTCTGAAGGACAAATATCCACCCAGGGTTCCCAGTACCAACATTGACCTCCCTGGCATTGCAGCAGGCGCAGAACATCTAACCTTACAGGATGCTGATGTGTACAAAGCTGCTATGTTATTTCCACAGGGCTCAGCAGGAGGTTTCACCGGTTTAAGGCCTCAACACTTAAAATAAATACTCAATCCAGCACTTGGTGAGGTTTCAGAGAGGCTGCTGTCTGAACTTATCAAATTTTCCAACCTGTGTCTGTCTGGCAGTGTCCCAGAGGCCATCAGACTCCTTTTCTTTGGTGCCTCATTGTGTGCCCTCCGGAAAAAAGGATGGCGGAATCAGGCCCATTGCAGTGGGCAACACCCTTCGGTTCTTAGTCGCCAAAGCTGCAGTAAGAAGGGTGAGTCAAGAGGCTGCTACAATGCTGAAACCAACTCAGCTCGGTTTCGGCGTTCAACAGGGCTGTGAAGCAGCTGCCCACACAGCACGAGTGTATATCACCTTGTCCGATGAGAAAGCCTTGGTCAAATTGGACTTTGCCAATGCTTTCAACTCAGTCAGAAGGGATGCTGCTCTCCAAGCAGTTTATAGAAACTTCCCTTCCCTTTATCCCTTCATAGAATCGTGTTATAGTGTGACTTTCAAACTATTGTTTGGAGACCATGAAATTGACTCATGTTAGGGCGTGCAACAGGGGGACCCTCTGGCCCCCTTTCTATTCTGTTTGGTCATCAAGGAAGTCACAAAAGCACTCTCCAGTGAGCTCAATATCTGGTTCCTGGATGATGGTACCATAGCTGTCACAACAGAAACTCTCCTAGAAGACATCAGTAAAATTAAAGACGTGATCCAGAATATTAGCGCCATTTTACCAGGAGAACGAGCCATTGATCCAGCCAATAGCGCTTTCCTTGGGGCTCCTCTTGGGTCCAATGCCATCGATCTGATCCTAGAAAAAAAAGTCTCAGACCTCTGGACAATGGAAAGCAGGATGAAAGACATTGAGACACATGATGCCTTCTACCTACTCACCAGGTGCATGTGAATCCCTAAACTTACCTACTTTCTGAGATGCTCCCCAGCCTTCAGCAGTCCAAAACTCAAGGAATATGACTCTCTCCTGGGCTGGGAGTATGCAGATCCTCCCAGATTTCTCTACCAGCTTTCCTATCCTCTTCCATAGCATCAAACGAGTTGATAAGACAAATTCTTCCTGATAACCTCAGTGACTCAGCAGGATTACAAGACCCAAGCTATGCCAGTGCCATCACCGAATGGGAGACTCTTGTTGCTCCAACACCAAACCCTAGTGAAGCACTGGCTCACAGTCAAGTTGGGATGGCCTGATCGCTGAAAAGGTGCTTGCCAACATGTTCAGGGATGCAGCATCATATAGGGAGACTGCCCGTCTCCAGGCTGTGAGCGCACATCACTCTGGGGACTTCCTCTAAACTGTTCCCATATTGGCAATGGGAATGCGACTCTACCCTAAGACCCTCCATTTTTCAGTGGCTCTGCATCTTGCTGCCCCAATTCACACAGAATATACGTGTATTTGCAGGGAAGTGCAAGCTGACCAATACGGTCTACATGGTCTTAACTGTTCCAAAACCAACGGCTGGCATGTAAGACACAACGACATCATAAAGAGAGCCCTTACTACAGCTGGATGCCCAGCTGAGAGGGAGCCCCGATCACTAGCAGCCATCAATACCCACATTCCAGCAAACCGCCCCGACGGGATCACCATCTATCCTTGGAAGAATGGCAAGCTCCTAGCATGGGACTATACCTGTGTGTCCACACTGGCTGACACCTATATCCATCACAGTGTCGGGCGACAGGGAGGGGCTGCTGACCACAGGGAGGAGTACAAGATCAGCAAGTACAGGGGCATAAGCCAACAGTATCAATTTATCCCAGTGGGATCAGAGACCTTGGGATCATGGGGAAAAAATGCCAAACGTTTCCTTAAAGAATTGGGCTCCAGACTCATCGACACCACCAGGAAAACAAGGGCAGCCATTTTCATGTTCCAGCGCCTCAGCATGACCATCCAGAGGGGAAATGCTTGCTGCATGCTTGGCTCGCGTCCAGCTTCGGAGGAGCTAGAGGAAATTCATGATCTTTAACATATTGTACCACTGTATTCATGTTTGTGTTTTTTTGTAAATGTATTCTGTTTATTAATAAATGTTCACATAGAATATAAAATATAGGGCATGGTAGGAGAAGAAAATATTCATACAGCTCCAGGGAGAACCTTGAGTTTTCCCTGAGCTACATTTATTGTCTTCTCTGAGGATGAGGGTTCCCAGTCCAGCTATAGAGGTGGTACTTCCTTCCCTATATTTAAATATATATATATATATATATATATATATATATATATATATATATATATATATATATATATATATATATATATATATATATATATGCAAGGAATTCGCAAGAGCAGGCGAAATATACACAAACACTGATCTCTGGCTGAAGGAGACTCGAACCTACGAACCTTGGGACAAGGTACGCAGTGCATTACCAATCTACCTTGTCCCAAGGTTCGTAGGTTTGAGTCTCCTTCAGCCAGAGATCAGTGTTTGTGTATATTTCGCTTGCTCTTGCGAATTCCTTGCATTGTTAACATTTCTAGGAAGGCTGATGCATGCAGGGGATGAGATGAAAAGCTGTAAGCCTTCTCCATGAAAGCTGGCTGCCTTGGATCAAACGTGTAGCGCTAGCTACACGCCAAGGTATTGTCCAGTGTGGGTAGATTGGTAAAGCACTGCGTACCTTGTCCCAAGGTTCGTAGGTTCGAGTCTCCTTCAGCCAGAGATCAGTGTTATATATATATATATATATATATATATATATATATATATATATATATATATATATATATATATATATTTATATATATGTCGTGCCGAGTATGTAAAACTGGTCAATTAGCAAGAACTCATTTAAAATTAAGTCCTTTCTAAAATTTTCTCTTATAAGTTTAAAGATATATTTTTTCATTAATATTAATGTAAAAATTTATAATTTTGCACCAAAGGAATCTTAGAAAACTTACCTAACGTTATTATAGCAAGAGTAATTCATTTTAGCCTAACCCAACTAAATATATTTTAGATTTGTTTACAATTATTTAATTTTAAACAAACAGAGTGAAATATATTTTTTTCGTTAGGTTCAGAATGATTTTGGTGAAATTATTGCATACACAAATTTTCGCTTGTCTTGTATGGCAAGATGAGCGTTGCTATTTAAGTCATGATTGCAAGTTCTGCCTATTCGGCACGACATATATATTGCTTTCATGATACTTTCAATTGCTTTTTTCTCCTATTGTCTTCTTGCTTCATGAGTGTCTCCTTCATCTTTCAGGAGCCCATAAACAAAAATTAACCTCTCCCTTTCATCCCACTGCATTTTCCTTTGCATTCCCTGCATGACTTAGTTGCCTCTATTACAGCATTCCTTCCTTCAGTCTCTTCTTTCTCTGATGTCCCTGTGCTCAGTGATCTGTACTTTTCCCTTCTCAGTTTTTCCTGGGCACTGCTGTGGTCTGTTAGGGCCTCTGCACATAACTTAGCTCCTTCATTTTCTTCAGTCTCCTCGTTTGATCCTGGTGTGCTCCTCGTCTTTTCCCGGGCTCCACGGTGGTCTGATAGGGCCTCTGCATACAGTATAACTCCTTTGGTCCCTACATCCCCCTCGTTTGTGACTGATGTAGCAGTTCCCAATGTCATGCCCATTCTGTTCTTTGGTTCTTTGGACTGTTTCAGTTTTTTATTTCCTCCTCTAAGCTCTGTATCTTAGCTTCTGCTGCTGTAGCTTGTAGCTCCTATTTCCTGCTCTCTGCAGCTATCCTCTCCTCCATTTTCTTGCTAAGCTCTTCTAGCTTTCTTCCACAACACCCTACTAGCTTATGCCTTCTTCCTAGTCTAATAGACACCTGTCTGCCCACCCTTGTTCTCTTTTGAAATACCAATTACTATTCGTTATTGAGTACTTATTAGCCTATTGTTTTTCATACAAAGAGGGTGGACCATTCACAAATCAGCTGGCAGTACCTGAAAACCAACATCTGACTCCCCGAAGACCATATAGGTGAAATACTTGCCATACAGCTTCAGAGTGTCTAGTTCGTTGTGATGTTCCAGCGTATTTCCACCTTCTTTCTTCTCTATATATAATATATTCATATTTGCTATGCTTATTTCACTGGTCACAAAAAACGCTTACATTTATAGAGCACTAAAGTTGTGACTCGAGCACATGTGATTCCTATGTGTGTGTGTGTGTGTGTGTGTGTGTGTGTGTGTGTGTGTGTGTACTCACCTATTTGTACTCACCTATTTGTGGTTGCAGTGTGTGTGTTTGTGTGTGTGTGTGTGTGTGTGTGTGTGTGTGTGTGTGTGTGTGTGTGTGTGTGTGTGTGTGTGGCCCAAGAAAAAAGAAATACTCAAACCATCAATACAACACTGTCTTACCAGAGGGGCGCCAACACTACAGTTCAAAGCTGCAAATATCCACACCCCTCCTTTAGAGTGCAGGCTCAGTACTTCCTAACTTTAGGACTCAACTCCAGGTAACCGGTTACCCCTGAATCCCTTCATAAATGTCAGCTTGCTCACACTCCAACAGCATGTCAAGTCATAAAATTTCTTGCCTTCACTCAACACTATCTAACAAGCTCTCACACGTTTAATGGGTAAACTAAGACCCGTGTACACAAAACTTCCTTTACCCCCCTCTCTCCAACCTTTTGTAGGACGATCCCTTCCCGGCCTTCCCTCCACTACATATATATATGCCCTCCAAATCATCTTATTTTGCTCCCTCTATAAAAGTCCGAATCACCTCAACAACCTCTGTGTTACCCGCTGGATAATATTTTCAGTAAATAACACCTCCTAATCTCCATTCCCTCCAGCCTCCTCCTTATTACAACATTAACCACCCATGTTCTGTGCCCATATAAGAGCATTAGTTCCATTAAAATCCTCATACATTCCCCTTTCTGCTTCCATGGATAACGTTCTTTGTCTCCACAGATGCCTCAGTGCACCACTCACCTTTTTTTCCCTTGTCACTTCTATGATTCACCTTGTCTGTTATATACCCATTTGCTGATAAGTCCATTCCCAAATAAATGAACACATTAGCATTCTCCAAACTCACTCCCTCAAATCTGATATCCTATCTTTCATTACATAATTTTTTGGTTACCCTCACCACCCTGCTTTTTCCATTGCTCATTTTTAATTTCGTTCTTTTACATACCCTCGCAAATTCTTCAACCAACCTTAGCAACTTTTCTCCAGAATATTCCAAAAGCAGTATCATCAGCAAAAACCAAATGTGACAGCTCCCACTTTCTTTGCCTTCGAAACTCACACTTATTCCCAACACCCCTGCATTTGTGATGAATGGTTTGAAAAACCGACAAGTTGAAGATTGAGACACTTATGCAACATATGGGAATCTTTATTCAGGAAACGTTTCGCCACACAGTGGCTTCATCAGTCCAATACAAAGTAGAAAGGCGTAAAGAGAGGAGTTTGAGGTAATCAGTCCCTCAGCCTGGAGTCGATGCGTTCAGTCCATCAATCTTGTAGAATGTACAGCATAGGGCCTTAGAAGTGGCTTATATACTGTAGTGAGGTGAGGTGAAGCAGGAGGTGGGGTCATAGTGGTACCATTCTTACACTCTCTTTTGTCCTCTTTGCCTTTTTGCAGAGGAATTATGCATGTTCTCTGCCAATCCCTAGGTATCTTCCCCTCTTTCGTTGATTTATTAAATAAAAGCACCAACCATTCCAAAACTATAACCCCACCTGCTTTTAACACTACTCTCTTGATCCGATCAAGCCCAGCTGCTTTTCCCCCTTTCATTCTACCCACTGACTCACATCTGGTGAGTCAGAAATATTCGCACAGTAGCAGCCAGCTGCCTTCAGTAAAATCAACTTAGCTTTGTCATCTTTCAAGGCAAAGAAGTAGCGGTTTATACTTATACCCTAGTTAAGAGGGACGTGGTCTTGGAAGTCATTCAAGTCTATTAAAGAAATTGACTTGCCCCATTCCTCTTCTGTACAGCGGTGAAAGAACTCAGCTTTATTTAGCAGCGAATTTTACTTCTGCTACCTAGATAAAGACACTATGGAAGATACAGAAGAGTCCCTGGTAGTAGATCCTTGATTGGCGAGGTCGTTGGGAGAAGCTTTGGTTCTCATGGTCAACCCCTCCAGATGTTAAATCATTTCGACCAGCCAGCCAATAACTATATTTCTTTCCAGAAGCTTTAACTACCACACTCACAAACGGCATCCTAACTGTATCATCTCTTGGTTATCAGGTTATTAACAATTTTCGAGGACAAACCGAGTGGCCTGAAGAGGACTGAGGAGAGGATAATTGTTTTGGATGCTCACAATATCTTACATCTTCTCATCAGGAGTCTAACCATGTCCAGGCTAACCTATTTCCTTAACTATGAATCCTTCTTTGACATCTAAAATTTGAGTGAATATGGCAAATTCCTGAGATCATTATTAAGTAAACCACCAAATATGTCACGGGAAGATTACTAGTGAGATAAAGCAACACTTTCAGTAAAATTGAAGGAACAGGAATACGCAAGGCAACACATAAAGAATTCCATGTGTTTCTATCTTAGTATAATGTATTATTACTCGAGGTATTTTCAGGTAAAGTTAGCTCGATTTTCTTCACAATGGAGCTCTCCCAGTGTGATATTTCTGGTTTTTCGGAAGAGCTGATAAGCCTGAAGAATCTGTCTATACACCCCACTGCTCTCATGCTTTAATAGGCTACGAATTCCTATACAATGCTGGATACAATGCATGAAAATTGAAATGAAGGTGAAGATGTTTGTGTTACCTTTCGAATTCCTATTCTACCACTCTTACTGAAAGTGTTGTTTGGTCTCATAGATTTAGTGATTTCGGGATAAGTGCCGCAAGAGATCGTCACATTCATTAATGTTTTTGGATGTCGAAAGAGGGTGCACACTCCAAGACAGGGTTAGACAACCTGTGAGAAGATACAAGTCGTTGTATCCATGAAAATAATTTATGCTCGAAAGGTTATTCATTTTATCCTGGAGGAGTGTATGATCAGCCTGGTAACCCAGAGAAGCTCCCAGTAGGATGTTTTTGGTTGCAGTTATTAGCCGATTAGTCGAGATTGTTTCATTTGTATAACATCTCGGAATCTTCAATGAGGAAACGTTTCGCCTGCAGTGGCTTCTTCAGTCCAATACAGAGAAGAACGGTGGAAGACATGGAGTCTGAGACAATCAATCCCTCAGCCTGGAGTCGATGTGTTCACTCCTATCCTGAGAAAAGTACAGTATATGCTCGGAGAGGTATCATATATACTGCAGTCAGGTTTTCTACATCAAAGATTGTATTATAATTGGAAGGGATGAAAATGAGTCCTCAAGTCCCGTGACATCACTCTCGATCTCGAACATCTGCTACCAGAGACTCATCTGTACACGCCACGGTGTCATCATCCAGGCACCAGGTGAGTTTACAGCTCAGCCTGGCTGCGCGTTATTTTACCACTATACAGTAAAGGAATGGGGAGACTTGCTTTCGCTGATACATGCTCTCTGACGAGGTAATTTCATGAACGTCGAACAAAATCGAATCTTTGTTGTAAGAAGTCGAAGTAAAATAGAAAAGTCTAGGGAAATGCTCTTCAACGGCTCCGAAGAAAACGTCTTTTATAACTAGGGTCAACGGATTTTTAAGTCTAATTCCAGCTGTATCTTTGGGTAAGTCCCTGATGTAAGCCTTTGCTTCGGGAGCCTAGAGATATACCAAAGATCAGTTGGTTTGGATGAAGGAAGTTGGCGGTTTTTGAACTAATTTTTCCTGATTGCTACTTTGGTAAGGAGACTCGGCGGGTATTACTAACGACATTGGGTTTGATTTCGTAGTCCTTTTAATAATACATTTAACCATTTTTTTTGAAGTAATTTGGCCGTATTACAGTTTACTCCTGCACAACCAGCTGGGAATTATGTCTCTGAATCGTGCATAAATGATGTCGGAAAAATGACAGTTTACAGAAAAGATTTTTTTTATAGGTTTCGTCATTGGAACAGCTTTTATTGTATCTATTTATTCCAATTGTCGGCCTTGTGCCATTTGTCTTCAAAATTAATGGTCCTGGGATGGAGTCATCAATGTGACACTGTCCGTATTTTGAATCCTAGCTAGTCTGTTACGCATGAATTTTTGTAAACGCTATTATGTTTTTTTCCGGTTATCAAGTTACAATGTTTCAGAAATTTTAGTCTTGAATAAAATAGTTCCAATTTCTTAGCTAAAATCCATCTTAAGGTTCTGAGACTATTATTAAGGGTAAATAACTTGTCTCTCTTTTTAATATAGGGAAATATTTGCAAGTTTCCAGTCGTCTGTCACCATGCCGTCTAATTATTGTGTTAATATTACCGTTAGTGGATACACAATTTAGTGTCTGCATTCTTAAGCGGCGAGGCTGAGCGACTCAGACCTGGGCCACAAAAACTCGCAAGAGCACTTGGCAAACTTAAACACTTACAGTCTTTAAATGATGACCCCAGACGGTGTGTAGCGTTCCAAAAGAGAGAGAGAGAGGGGGGAGGAAGAGAGGAAGGGACAGAGGGAGACGGGGTAAGGCGGGGAAGGAGGATGGTCGACGGAGGTAACAGGGCCAATACCATCGACACCAACAATTAAGGAAATGGAAGGAGAGCGACCCCAGGCGCTGATCCTCACACTCATTGATAATTTGCAACTTTTCTTTCTTTCTTTTTTTTCCGGATCAAGGAAAGTGGGGAAAGAAGACGAAGGTAGAGGGGAAAGGGGGTAGAGGAAGATGCTGATAGAATAACGTGGGGGGAATATAGGAAGGTAGATGGAAGGTGGGGAAGGTAAATAGTAATTAGAGAAGAAAGAAGGTGTGGAAGGGAGAAAAAGTAGGATGATAAAGGAGGACGAAGGTAAATGTAAAGTAGGGCAGACAAAGGAAGGAAGGTGGGAGAGTGAAAACAAAGGCGGAGAAGGAAGGCGAAAGTGAGAAGGGCGGTGAGGAAAGAAAACGAAGGAAGAATGAATTAGAGGGAAAAGAAGTTTGGAAGAAATTAAATTAGTCGGCGTTTGTTTGCCTGAGTGTATGTTTTTTCTTCTTCTAATTCCCGTGTGCGTGTCTGAGGGTAAAAATACACAAATGTTTTGTTTCCTATTTTTTCCCCTTGAGAAGGGGAAAAAGTTGTCCAAAGGTTTGCTTACCATCTGAGGAAAATACTTATTTTATAATTTTGTATCTGTATTTTGGCCAGGTGCTGCTGTATCCTAGCTAGGCATCGCTGTACATCCTAGCTAAAACCTAACCAGTCACTGATATATCCTGTCTAAACACAGATTTATCCTAGCTAGGTACCACCGTTTCTTCATCAGGTACTGCTGTATTTTATCGAAGGATCAGTGAATCATTGCCATTTATTGTGGTATCCTAGCCAAGAACTGCTTTATCCTAGTCAGATAACCATTGAATCTTAGGTACTGCTGTATCCCGTCTATGTACTACTATATCCTACCCAAATATTGATTCATCCTCGTCAGATACTGCTGCATTCTATCCTGATGCCATTTCCAAGCTAGAAAGTGTTGTATCTTAGAATGATACTGTTGGTTTCTATCTTCCAACTTGCTTATTCTTCCTTATAACTTCCATATTCTAGCCAGAATCCGCTGGTCTCTATCAAGAATCAGGACATCTGTATCACAGTTCGCCAATACTGTATCCTAAAAATCACCCACTGTGTCCTAACTAGGAACAACTGTTTCCATGCCAAGTACTACTGTATTTTAGCCAGGGACTGTTGTATCCTACTCTGATATTGCTGCATTATATCCAGGTACTATTGTAGTCTACAGGTGTCCAGTAGCTCGATTGCTAGCCCACTCGGCTCACACACAGAGGTCCGGGGATCGATTCCCGGTAAGGGTGAAAACATTAGGGCGTGTTTCTTTAATTAAGACACCTGCTGACCATGATCACCAATAAATAAAATAGGTACCTGGGTGTCAGTCGACTGTTGTGGGTCGTATCCTGGGGACAAAACTGGCCTAATTTGCCCGAAATGTTCTGCATAACAAGGGGCTCTCTATATAGAAGTATGTCATTGATGCCAGATAGGCCTGTATAACTTGTACAAATTCTTGTAGAAATGAAGATTATTTTTTTATTATTAACATATTGGCCGTTTCC
This sequence comes from Cherax quadricarinatus, assembly GCF_038502225.1. NCBI lineage: Eukaryota > Metazoa > Arthropoda > Malacostraca > Decapoda > Parastacidae > Cherax > Cherax quadricarinatus. The sequence continues at coordinate 42,879,463 of NC_091308.1, read as the reverse complement.
CACCAATGTAGGGTGGCCCGGAAAAAGAAAAAAAACTTTCGTCATCATTCACTCCATCACTGTCTTGCCAGAGGTGCGCTTACACTACATTTATAAAACTGCAACATTAATATCCCTCCTTCAGAGTGCAGACACTGTACTTCCCATCTCCAGGACTCAAGTTCAGCCTGCCGGTTTCCCTGAATCCCTTCATAAATATTACCCTGCTCACACTCCAACAGCACGTCAAGCCCTACAAACTGTTTGTCTCCCTTTGCTCCTATCTAACACGCTCACGCATGCTTGCTGGAAGTCCAAGCCCCTCGAACACAAAACCTTTACCCTCTCCCTCCAACCTGTCCTAGGCCGACCTCTACCCCGCCTTCCCTCCACTACATATTTATACACTCTCAAAGTCATTCTATTTCGTTCGTTCCTCTCTAGCCCATCTATCCACCAATAGTTGTTTATGTCTTTCCCTAACTGCCTCCTCCTTTAGCTTATAAACCTTCACCTCTCTCTTATTTGCTGTTTCCATTTTCCTTGTATCCCATCTACCTTTTACTCTCACTGTAGCTACAACTAAAAAGTGATCTGATATATCTGTGGCCCCTCTATAAACATGTACATCCTGAAGTCTACCCAACAGTCTTTTATCTACCAATACGTAGTCCAACAAACTACTGTCATTACTCCCTACATCATATCTTGTATACTTATTTATCCTCATTTTTCTTAAAATATGTATTACCTATAACCAAACCCGTTTCTATACTAAGTTCAATCCAAGAGAGTTAGAGAGAGAGTTTACACCTGGCACCCCAAACTTACCTACCACACCCTCTCTAAATGTTTCTCCTACTTTAGCATTTAGGTCCCCTATCACAATTACTCTCTCACTTGGTTCAAAAGTTCCTACACAATCACTTAACATCTCCCAAAATCTCTCTCTCTCTCTCCTCTTCACTCCACTTATTATGGCCCACTTTTCCCATCCGCCCCTATTTTAATCCAAATAATCCTTGAATTTATACATTTATATTCCCTCTTTTCCTTCTGTAACTGATCCTTTAACATTATTGCTTCTCTTTCCTTAGCTCTAACTCTCTCAGATACTCCTGACTTAATCCGTATTCTAGATTTTATTGAAGATTACTATATTATTATCATTTTCTAATCAGTTACTGCAGGATCCTAGCAAGATACTGTTGTATTCTATTCTAAGACTGCTATATCCTAGCCAAATTTCAGTTTTGTTGCAAGTGGCAGTTGTGTCCTTTCCAGATACTTAAAAAATAGTTATGAAGTAGTGCTGCAAACCAGCCAGGATCCACTATATTCTATCATGATACTGTTATATCGTAGGCATGCTAAGAAGCATGCTGAGAAGACTGGCTACGTATATTCACCAACTCTCGCCGTTCAGACTTACAGTTTGGACTTCTGGTCTAATCTTTGTGTAATCTAATCCAAACAAGAGAATCCCTTTATCAATATTATGCAAGAAAATAAATATGCTGCTATTTACGGTTATTTAATATTAACATGCTAAAATTATTAATCGCTAATATGTTCAATACCTGTGTTTATTCATCATAATGAATAATGAGTCGGGACTACCCTCAGTTCATTTATCTCTGCTTATTAATGAATGAAGCCTACCCTTAATTCATTTATCTTTATTTATTATTAATGGCCATCACTATATTTGCCCTCTTAACTGTGTTAAGAGGACAAATATAGTGGGAGTTGAATGATGACCTATATGATACAAACATGACACTTGGTGTGCAAAATTGTGTACATAGACCCAAATTCCCCACAATCGGCTAGTAAATCTGAAGTCCTTGGTAAATATGAAGTCCTTGCATACCTGTAATAGTGTAATTATCCTTAACTGTCTTAACGTACCCCCCCCCCCAAAAAAAAAAAAAAAAAAAAAAAAATATTGAGTCGTGAAACGTAAAACCTAACATTGCGTATCAATAATTTAAGTTGGCTTGAATCGATATTAAATTATATAAAAATTATTATGATAGTTTGCTACATTAATAATTGGTTGCTTCCTTAGGGGTAAAATTAGTAGCAGAGAAAGAAAATAACAACTTAGCAGTGTACTGGGGCCCACTCAATATATATATTTTTTTTTGTTCTTAATACTAGCACTGTACTTAAGACCTAGCAGAATGAAGACGAAAGTTGCTTATGTCCGTTCTGTTCATAGATTACTCTTCAGGCATTACTGCAGAAGTACATGTAGAAGCTTACAGAAGTTCCACAGACCGAGATAGCACCTTTAAGCCAGACTCCTGCCTGTGAGAATTATTCGTTGTTTATTACTCGTAGCTCATACATATGGCAATAGAAAACTGGGAAGGTTAATGTTTGAATAAGGGATCGGATGGGTATCAAAGATAAAAAAAAACAGTGAAGGGGTGGTTTTAGTAATATCTACCAGTGAGTTATTCACAATATAAAATAGTTAGGTAAATACCTGTATATATGAACACTGCTAGGATAAGGTGGGCTCAAGAATTCTGAGTAGCCTAAGCGCTAAACTACATAGAGAAATTAACACACCACTCAATTGTAGGCACCTTTCTCTCCTTGTACAATACCTTTGAGTAAAATACTCAGTTTGAATCTGTTATCTTAGGCTAGTCATCAGTGTACTCGAACTAGGGACAGCTTCCACTCCAGCCTAAATGTTTTGTTATGACCATGAGGAGGAGGGTCTCTGCTGATCCTTCGTCCGTTAACTTCTGCAAAGAGATGATGTAGTGGAGACTTGTGTGGGTAGAATTTGTTAACGTTTCATGAGCTAGGTGAGCGATGACTACCTCAGAGACGAGCATCTCATATCTTAAAACACAAATTCCTTATTTTTTTTTTTTTTGGGGGGGGGGGGTCTTCCAACTGAGTATGTGGAGCAGGCATGTTTATTAGGCTGAATAAGTCTATCATGACTGAGCTACGCTGTGACGTGCCACAGCATTAAGCAAGTTCACTGAAAAAGGTATATACAAATGCCGACAACCTGAAGGGCAAGGCGCATGTGGAAGGGTTGGGTGTCTTTACTGCTATGGGAAACGTTTCGCCAAGGCTTCTTCAGTAGTTGCATAGTAAAAAGATGTTGTAATCAGACGTAGTAGCACAGTGAAGATGATGTAATCAGTCCATCAACCTTAGAGAAATAGAATTTTAGGTGGTCAATGCCTCAGCATGGAAAAGTGTTGAGCTCTATAGTCTGGAACGATGTGAAGCTGGAGCATAAGAACAGAGTCATAAATACTGTCGAAGATGAGGCATGAAGTTCTCGAAGAAGCAGCAGGAGGCGGGGAGCACTAGTAGAAGTAAGAGGGCAAGAATTTGAGGAGCACTGCTGCTAGTCTACTGGCCCAAGATGAGAAGGTTCCGCCCCATTCAATCCTTTCCCTCTCATAAGCAGTAATTAAACGATGAGGTTGTGGAAGATGTCCCTTGCACAAAGATACCGCTGTGTTGCTGTGTCTAACAAGTATGATGTTATAATGCCAAACATACTATATTGACAGATAAGGATGGGTGGTTTACTAGATTGGTAATACTCGGAGAAACCTACACATGCATGAGAGTGAATAATTGGATAATTAAAGGCTGTGCAGGTGTTAAAAAGTTTGTGACGTTGAAGCATCCAGGACCCACCGCTACCCCAGGAACAAGTACAGTTTCCTACAGGAAGCCTTTCGAAACTGTGGGAATAGATTATACCGGTGTTATCATGTTGAAGGACCCCGAGGATGTGGAAATAGAATAGCAAAGGTATATGTTTTCCTGTTCAGTTTTGCAACCATAAGGGCAGTACACCTAGGTCTGGCTTGGGGAATCTCTGAATAATTTCACGTTTGTGAAATTAAGATTTTCGTGTCCTTTAGTAGTATCAGAAATTGGTACGAGCTTCAGGGCAGTCGACAAGTTCTTCAAAACCACCCTAGAATCAGAGGAGATGCACAATTACACAATTACCTGAGGAAGGTACCTTGTAGGTTAGAGTTTCCTTCGACCAGAGATTAGTGTTTGTGAATATATATATATATATATATATATATATATATATATATATATATATATATATATATATATATATATATACATATATATATATATATGTTGTGCCGAATAGGCAGAACTTGCTATCTTGCCTTAAATAGCAACGTTCATCCTGCCATATAAGACAAGTGAAAATTTGTGTATGCAATAATTTCGCCAAAATCATTCTGAACCTAACGAAAAAAATATATTTCACTGTGTTTGTTTAGTATTAAAATATTGTAAACAAATCTGAAATATATATAGTTGGGTTAGGCTAAAATAAATTGTTCTTGTTATAATAAGGTTAGGTAAGTTTTCTAAGATTCTTTTGGAGCAAAATTAAAATTTTTTACATTAACATTAATGAAAAATATATATCTTTAAACGCATAAGAGAAATTTTTAGAAAGGACTTAATTTTAAATGAGTTCTTGCTAATTGACCAGTTTTACATATTCGGCACGACATATATATATATATATATATATATATATATATATATACATATATATATATATATATATATATATATATATATATATATATATATATAAAGTTGGGTTGTTTAAATGTACGTGGATGCAGTACAAATGATAAGAAAGTAATGATATTGAATGTTGTGAATGAACTGAAGATGAATGTCATAGCTCTAAGCGAAACAAGACTGAAGAGAGTAATATAGCTTAAGTGGGGAGAAATAAATGGGATAAGGTTAGGTGAATCTGACAGAGTTAAAGCTATGGAAGGTGTTGCAGTAATGTTGAAGGGTCAGTTATGGAAAGAAAAGAGGGAATATAAATGCATAATTTCAAGAATTATGTAGATTAAAATTAGGGTCGGATACGAGAAATGGGTAATACAAGTGCTCATGCACTTGGAGGGAGAGGTTTTGGGAGATGTTAAGTGAATGTTTAAGGAGTATTGAACCAAATAAGAGACCAGATGAGGTGGGGGACCTAAATGCTAACGAGGGAGAAATTGTTGTAGAGGGAGTAGGAAGCAAGTTTGGGGTGCCTGGGGTAAATGATAATGGAGGGGAGGGGGGGGGGTTCATTGATTAACCTTGGTATTGAAAAAATGGAAATCAGTAATAAATATTTTAAGAAAAAAGAGTATAAGAACACGAGATATGGTAAAGGGTACAATAACAACAGTTTGTTGGACTATGTATTGGTGGATAAAAGATTGAATTCTGGATATGTATTTTTATAGAGGGAAAACATAACTGAGATCATTATTTAGTTGTAGCTACAGTGAGAGAAAGGTAGATGGAAAACAAGAAGAATGGTATAAGCGAGCAAGAGAAAGGCGAAAGTTTTTAAAGTAAACGAGGAGGCAGTTAGGGTAAGATATAAGCAACTATTGGGAAAAAGATGGGTTAGTTAAAGTACATGTAATAAAGAGGTTGAAGAGGTATGGGATATATTTAAAAGTGCATTGTTAGAGTATGAAGCAGAAGTTTGAGGATATAGAATTGTGGGTGCGGGAGGGAAGAGGAGCAATTGGTGGAATGAGGTAAATGGAATAGAAAGGGAGAAAAAGTTAGCATATGAGTTTTTTTTTTCAAAACAGAAGTGATATAGGGAGGGTGGAATATATGAAGAGTAAGCGAGAGGTTAACACAGTGCTGAGGGAATGTAAAAAGAAAACAAATGAGAAAATGGGTGAGATTCTATCATAAAAATACGCTGAGAATAAGAAAATATTTTGAGCTGAGATAAATAGGTTGAGAAATCCTAGAGAAGGAATGGATTTGACAGTTAAAAACAAAAGAGGGGAGTTAGAAGTATTGGAAATATGGCGGGAATATTTTGAGTTGATAAATGTTGAAGAGTGGGAGGCAGTGAATTTATGCATTAACCATAGAGATGTAACATCTTTTAGGAGTGAGGAAGAGCCAGCTGTGAGAGTGGGGGAAGTGGGTGAATCAGTGGGTAAAATGATAGAGGTCAAGCAGCTGTGATTGGTGGGATAATGACAGAAATGTTAAAAGCAGGTGGGATATAGTTTTGGAGATGTTGGTACTTTTGTTCATTAAATGTGTGTAGAAGGAAAGATACCTAGGGATTAGTTCTTTTTGTATAAAGGAAAGGACGAAAGAGTGTAAAAATTATAGAGGAATAAGCGTGTTGAGTTTACCAGATAAAATATGCGGTAGAGTTATTATTTTAAGACATTAGGGTAAGACGGAAAGAAGAGTCGCAGATGAACAAGGAGGCTTTAGGAAGCGTAGGGGGTGTGTAGACCAAGTTTTTATATTGCAACATATAATTGAACAGTTTTTAGAGTAAGTTAAGGAAGTTTTCATTGCATTTATGGATTCTGAAAATACATATGATAGGGTGGATAGGGAAGAAATGTGGCAAATGCTGCGAGTGTATAGAACAGGTGGTAGATTATTGAAAGCAGTTTACCTGGAGTTTATCTGGAGGGTATTCCGGGGATCAATGCTTCCTCGGCCTGGCTGATCCGGCACCGACTTTAAGTATATGTCCAGGTCCCTCTTGAAGGTAGCCGGGGGCCTATTGGTAATTCCCCTTATGGCTGATGGGAGCCTTTTGAGCAGTCTTGGGCCCCGGACACTTGTGGTGTTTTCTCTTAGTGTACCAACAGCGCCCCTAGTTTTCATTGGGGGTACTTTGCATCGCCTGCCAAGTCTTTTATTTTCATAGAATCTGTGTGCAGATTTAGTTAAGGTGTTTTTATGAGGTTAATGAAGTCCTGAGAGAAGCGAATGCAATGGTGTTGAGGAGAGGTGTGGGACTGGAAGATAAGAAATATAAAACAGAGTGGGAGTTGTCACGGTTGCTATTTGCAGATGACACTGTGCTTTTGGGAGAGTCTGATGAGAAGTTACAAAGGTTGGTGGACGAATATGGAAAGATATTTAAAAGAAGGAAAATAAAAGTGATCATTGGAAAAAGCAAAGCGATGAGGGTAGCAAAAAATTTAGACAATTAAGAATTAGATTTCAGACTGGAGGGAGTATGGAGAAAATTAATATGTTAAGACATTTGCTGAGTGGACTTGTCAGCTGATGGGCCGATGAAAGGCAAGGTGAACCGTAGAACTGACTAGGGAAAAAGGGTGAGTGGTGTATTGAGGTGTCTGTGGAGACAAAGAACGTTATCCAAGGAGGCAAAAAGGAGAATATGTTAGAGCATTGTAGTGCCAATGCTCTTATATTGGTGTGATGCCTGAGTTAAGAACGTTGCAATAAGGAGGAAGCTAGATGCATTGGAGATGTCATGTCTGAGTACAATGTGTTGTGTAAATATTATGCAGAGAATTCGTAGCTTGGAGATTAGAAGTAGGTGCAGGATTACTAAAAGTATTATCTAGAGGGCTGCAGAGGGGTTGTTGAGATTGGACATTTGAAGAAGATAGAAGGGGTATAAATCTGTAGTGGAGGAAAGGCGGTGTAGGGGTCGTCTTAGGAAAGGTTGGACAGAGCTCGTAAAAGACGTTTTGTGTACGAGGAGGCTTAAACATCCATCAAGAGTATGTTACCGTGTTATATAGGAATGAGTGGAGGCAAGTGGTTTTTATGACTTGATGTATTGTTGGAGTGTTGGAAGTGTAACATTTATGAAGGGATTCAGAGAAACCGGTCAGCTGGACATGAGTCCTGGAGTTGGGAAGTTCAGTACCTGCAATCTAAACGAAGGATGGTAATATTTGCAGTTCTGAGCCCTTCTGGCAAGACAGAGAAGGAGTGAGTGAAAGTGTTTCTTCCTTTTTGGGCCACCCTGCCTCGGTAGGAAACGGCCGGTGCGTTAAAAAATGAGGCTCAGGTTAGAGTATGTGAGAAAAAGGGGTGATTATTTTCCACTAAAAGTAGACCTTAAACAGGGATTTAATCATGAGATAAAACAGGTTACATAAATACTTGTACAGTTCACATTACCATTGCTTCCTTATTGTGGGCTCAAGACTTCAGAGTAGCCTAGAGTTACTAATACATCATTGGATTGCAGGCACCATACTTCCCTTATACGTAACCTTTGAGTAGATTTATATGGGTCAAGTTATCCTAGGAACTGTCCTACTCGAGATAGGAACAGACTTCATTGGAACTTAAATGTTCCGTTATGTACATGGGGAAGCGGGATCCTCCTTGTCCTTCGTCTCTTTTAATTCATGCAGAGGTGAAACAGTGAAGATTTGTGAGGGTAGAATTTGTTAGGTTTCATCATCTGTGTCAGCGGTGATTGTTGAGCTCCTCTTAGGTGCTTAAGATAACATCAAGTGTGAAGACCTGGTGTTAAAACGTTTTCTGAGTCAAGGGGGTACATATCTAGTTATCTTGGAAAACACAAAACTAAATATAATTTTAAAACCATCCAGAAGCCAGATTACACCACAAGCAAATTCACAGAAACCCATTTAAAGTGTGACCAGCTGAAGCATTATTTTTCTTCTGACCATAAGGAACTGTAAATAAAAGCTACCATCACAAGCCACCAACCCCAGACGCTGTGTCATGCACTAATGTAACTCATGAAACATATTCTGCTAAGTAAAACAATCATGACCACACCAACACTGATTTTATATCCTCTATAAAAGAGGTAAATTTTAACCCATGACGCCATATTAATATGCCCATCTTCCTCGAGCAGTGGAGCAACTAAAAACCTTGAGTGGTTACTACCAGGTAAAGCTCTTAACCCCCTTAGTAATAATAATAATAATTATTATTATTTACTACAAGTACATGTACAAGGTATACAAACCTAGCTGACATCAATGACATAATACTATACAGAAAGCCGCTTGTTATGCAGAGCATTTCGGGCAAATTAGGTCAGATTTGTACGAAGATGCGGCCCACATCAGTCGACTAACACCCAGGTACCATTTTAATCATAAGTGAACATAGACAACCGGTTTAAGAAAACACGCCTGATGTTTCCCCCCCTTCGCCGGGAGTCGAACCCGGACAGCTCACCGTGTGAAGCAAGAGGTTTTGCTACCAGGCCACGGTGCACCAAATAAGAAGGTGAGACACACCTTACAACTCTTATTGTCCTCTACCCCAAACAATATTATACGAAATACCCGTTATTATAGCCAAAAACTAGCCGCAGCAACCACACAAGCAAACACGCCATGGTTGTTCTCTCTCTCCTCTCTAAGAATGGCAGTGTGACGTCACACACGTCACAAAACTCAAATGTCGTGAAAATCAATTAATTTCATAATTACTTAATAAAATGCTACTCATACTTGGCACATTCATTATTTTTTCACATTCTTATATTTGACAGTTTATTTTTTCCATTTTTATTTTACAGCGAAACTTATTTATCATATTAATTACTAAATTTTTACGCTACTCGTTGTGAAAAATCAAATGCACAGAGTTCCCCACGTAATATTTGGCATACAGCTAATATGGCCAATAACAGATAATTAAAAAAAACTGGCACCAACGACATTCCACATGTGTTGCCATTGAAGCCATTTTAAAAATGTCGACCATGCGAATTTTTATACCATCCCATCTCTGTTAATAATGAAAATGAACATTGATTTTGACATCTTTACTTGCATCTCCGTTAAAAAAAATCAATTATGACATAACGTTTGGTGTATATATATTTTTTTTATATAAAAAATGTCGGTTTCAGTTCAGAATTGAGACTTAATCATTAATCTCAGACATTAAATAGTGTGTTCATAGGCTTCAATGTTTTACCATTGTTTTTAATGGCCAGGAATAAATAACAAACGTCTATTGCGATAACAAAAATAAATTGTAATTATATAGCACAAGTTATTAGTATGTGTCCCAGATTTGGAATAGGCGTCTTGTTATAACTTGAAGAATATACCGGCTGTCACTTGAGTCTTCACTGTATGTAATACCTGCAGAAGAGTCTGCGATACCTGGCTTACCTAGTCCTGTTTAGAATACAGCTGACCTCTTCTCTTTACTATCAAGAAACAAACATTTAAATAGTCATCTTAAAAGAAAAAGAATACCACGGGTGGGGTTTGAACCCGCGGTTGGAGAGTCTCAAAACTCCAGACCGTCGCGTTATCCACTAGTTTGTTTGCAATCGTGTCATTACGATTTCGTGAGTCATGTTGATGGCTTTGAGGGGACTTGAGGTAGAGTTCGTCATGGCCATGCTAGCGGGAGATTCGTTTGCAAAAACTTGCATTTGAGGTCACGGCGATGCCTTTGCTAACCTTCCAATGGTATAGAAATATAGTACCTAGTTGGATGAATCTTGTTGAAGCTAGCTGGCCCAGTGGTTAACCCGACGGTCTGGAGTTTTGAGACTCTCTGACCAAGGGTTCAAACCCCACCCATGGTATGGTTTGTTTGCAGTCGTGTCAATACGATTTCGTGAGTCATGTAGTCATCTTAATAAGGAGTCCTTCCAAAATCACAACATATTCGTCTTCCCGTTAGTTTCAGGCCATTTTCATTGAATTTGTTTCTCAGTTTTGATCAGAGGTTGATCACTGGCAATTATTAGAGGACACTGACTACTTGTTGGTTGTTGCAGTACGTCCGTTAATAGTTTAATCATGGTAACTTTCGGAATCAATGAAAAATGTTGTCTACTGTTTTGTAGTCATTTTTATGTGACAGATTTACATGGTAAGCGACCCATGACATATGAATGGTCCCCTCTAAATATTATTCATTTGGTTGGTCTTTGTCTAGTTATTAGTTAATGACTTTATTACGGTTACACCACCGATTTTTCTCTTCGAGATTTACTCCATACTTTGGTTTCTTTAGGTCACATACTTCAGGACGAAGAGCATCCTTAATCGCTAAATAAGCTTTTCTAATATATAGTTAATTGTTAACTGGGAAATTTGGCAATTACACCAGAATTGAAGGACACGCTCTTGATTATCACCATTGTGGTGAGTGATGGAAGAGGAAAATTCCAGTCCTGTAGAATGAAGACTGAGGACTTGTGTATGTAGTAACATATTCTTTGCTATTCTTTGCTTTGTGATTGATGACAAATTATGTCAATTTTCATTGTAGTGCTCGATAACATAGCCGGCAAGATCAGCACCGAAAACATGGACAATTAATAATAACAATGATAATAATAATAATAATAATAATAATAATAATAATAATAATAATAATAATTAATAATTACAATAGAATAATAGGTAATAATATAATAATAATCTTTACATAATATAATACAGGAATAGTTGACATTTTTACTTTACAGAAAATCCCTGGTTATGCAGAGCCTTTGGTTAAGCCGTAAGATTAACTTATAACTGCAGAACTACAGACATTTATAAGATTAAGTTGGAATACTTGAATGCTAACGTTTACACTCTCTGGTATTAAGTTTAACAGTCTTGTATATAATTATGAAATTATTGTTTTATTTTTTTGTGAGGCAATTTAGTTACCAGTAGTTATACTTATAGACTCCCTAACAACATTATAAACAGGCTCCCTGGCCAAGTTGACGTCACGTGACTTTCTCCTCCCCGGACGTGTTTCTAACCTGCTTGAAATACAGAGCTTTTCCAGCAAATTAGGTCTGTATACCTTGTACATGTATACCAGTCTGTATACCAGCAATTAGGTCTGTGTACATTGTACATGTACTTGTTGTAAATAAAGATATTATTATTATTACATAGGCTGTAAGCCAGAGCTCTCGCTCTCATTCTCACGCTAGCTGATGAGACGCACAAAGGCAGACAATAATAACTCAATAATAACGTCTTCACAACAGTCTACAATGTTTTCCTACAATCATCACTACATCCGAGCCCCACTATTAGAAATGGTGGCAGCAGTGGGACAAAATTTTGGAAATTACGTAGATGTTTTGTGACTGGTTTTGACTACACCGGCGTGAGCAGCATGTAGGCCTAGGACAAGCCATGCCAGCATCTCCTCACCACATCTCTCACAGTTCTTCCTGGTTTGTATTACTTAGTGCTTTGTGGCTTTGTATTGGAATTTTCGAAGGTAGACCTGGGTTCAATGCAAATTAAGCCAAGCCAGGCTAAGCCAGTCTCTACAGAAGAGCCTAAGTCAGCAAGCCATCTGTCTGCCCTGCTTCAAAACGTCTGTATATACACGTTTGCAAGCATTCCAGCTATCTCAGTGTATCCAGTGTCGAGGAATTAAGCCAGCAAGCCAACCGAGTTGAGAGAGAAATCAGTTTCTCTTAGAAGTCGACCGACCCCAAGCTGTCAGTGTGCTTATTCTGCTCTGTACTACTAGTAAATTGTTGGTCAGAGAGGAAATTACGATCCTTGTGGCATATTAAGTTTGCTAAGCCAGGTGGCTTTGTCACTTGGTTGAAAAGTAGCGTGGAAAGCAGCCAGCCAGCGCGTCTAGCCTAGTTACATCATTACGCAACTCCGAGGGCTCACCCACACCACGTGAACCAGTTCTAGTCGCATATCTGCATTTCTACCACCCTTATCTAAATCGCCAAAGTGTGTTGCTCAAATTCGTCCAGATTCAGCTACTTTGTAAGCTGTAACAACTGCCGCATGTCTGCCAGTGGCGCTCTGTCTCATCCCTATTGGACTACCTACACTTCATCGACCTTCGATCAACATCCCTACGTCGTTTATAAAAACCTTGCATGTGTTAAGAACATTTTTAACAGCGGAAAATGAGAAGTCAGAGAAGGGTAGTGATTCGTGAACTTGTGACTCTTACCCTCAGTGTAAATTTTTTATCTACTGATTTCCCTTGTGTATTTTCATGTGACTTCCTTGTATTTACAGTGTCCCCTGTGTTGTGTTATGCCCTGTGTTTTTTATATTCTATTTCTCTGCAAAGTTGAGTCCAATTTTATTACATTAATTTCTTCACTGAGTCCAGTGTTTTGTTACTTTCTTCCTGTCAATTCTTCTACTGTGTTATCCACTCACTGATCTTGCATTCATTCTCTTAATTATGTTCATTAAATGTTGTGTCCAACTTTATTTTATATTATTATGCCGTATTATTATTATTATTATTATTATTATTATTATTATTATAATAAAAAAGAAGCGCTAAGCCACAAGGGCTATACAGCGCTGCAGGGTAGGGAAGGAAGCGAGGGTATTGAGCGGCAGAAGGGGGGGAGGGGCGATCAGTAGGTTACAGAAAACAACGGGGCAGGGGATAGTGCAGGGTAGAGGGTAGCAAGAGATCGAGGTAGAAAGAGCTGAAGGTATCATCAGAGTTTGTGAAGTAAGTCAGTTGTTGTCAAAAAGTCAATGAGAGAGTCCGGATGAAAGGTGGGTCCATCAGCGAGAAGGGAAGGTAAAGAGAGAGTAGCGGAGCAAAGATGACGTTGGAGGTAAATTCTGCGTGCTCGTTGATAAAGTGGGCAGTCTAACAGAATGTGGCTAACCGATAATGGAACCTGACAATTCTCACAGAGAGGAGCAGGGCGCCTCTCCATGAGATATCCATGAGTAAGACGAGTATGGCCAATGCGGAGACGGGCGAGAGTAGTCTCCCAACCGCGACACTGGTGACAAGAAGACAGACAGTAACCTATACTCGGTTTAATAGAATGAAGTTTGTTACCGAGTAGAGTAGACCAACGTTGTTGCCAACGGATGTGAAGGTGGGTAACTATTGCAGCAAAATAGTCCGTAAATGGAACACCTCTATATGAAACTGGTAGGTCATGTACTGCTGACCGCGCAGCAGTATCTGCCTGTTCATTGCCCTGTACGTCAACATGACCAGGGACCCAACAAAAAAACAATATGCTTGGTAGAGATGCAGCATAGCCAAAGTTGGATACGGAGGACTAAGGGGTGAGGTGTATCAAATTTCTGTATAGCCTGTAAAGCACTAAGGGAGTCTGAGACAACCACAAATGATGACTCAGGCATAGATGCAATATGGATAAGTGCTGCAAGAATGGCATACAATTCAGCAGTAAAGATACTAGCCGAAGATAGTAAATGCCCTCGTACGACGCTGTCCGGAAACACTGCTGCGAATCCTACGCCGTCAGAAGACTTAGAGCCATCTGTGTACGCTGCAATGGCATGAGAATGAGAGTGGAAGTGGTCAAGAAAAAGAGAGCGGGAAGCTACCGTAGACAGTTGGGCTTTCGAGCAAGGGAGTGGGAAAGAACAGACTCGAACAGTTGGAACTTCCCAGGGGGGTAGGGAAAAGTGAGATGCTACATGAACATAGAAAGATGGAAATTGAAGAGAAAACAAGAGCGAATGTAGGCGAAGAGAGAAGGGACGGAGCAAACAGGGGCTGCGAACAAATAATGTCTACAAATATCGGTGACCATTCTATAAATGGAAGGATTGCGGAGATCATGAGAGCGTACATAGTAGCGAAGGCAATGGGCATCACGGCGATCAAATAAGGATGGAACGTTCGCTTCTGCATAGAGGCTCTCAAAAGGGGAAGAGCGAAAAGCACCAAGGCATAAACATAAGAACATAAGAAAGGAGGAACACTGCAGCAGGCCTGTTGGCCCATACTAGGCAGATCCTTTACAATTCATCCCACTAACAAACATTTGACCAACCCAATTTTCAATGCCACCCAAGAAACAAGCTCCGATGTGCAAGTCCCACTCAAATCCAACCCCTCCCACTCATGTACTTATCCAACCTAAATTTGAAACTACTCAAAGTCCTAGCCTCAATAACCCAACTAGGTAGACTGTTCCACTCATCAACTACCCTATTTCCAAACCAATACTTTCCTATGTCCTTTCTAAATCTAAACTTATCTAATTTAAATCCATTACTGCGGGTTCTCTCTTGGAGAGATATCCTCAAGACCTTGTTAATATCCCCTTTATTAATACCTATCTTCCACTTATACACTTCGATCAGGTCTCCCCTCATTCTTCGTCTAACAAGCGAATGTAACTTAAGAGTCTTCAATCTTTCTTCATAAGGAAGATTTCTAATGCTATGTATTAATTTAGTCATCCTACGCTGAATGTTTTCTAACGAATTTATGTCCATTCTGTGATATGGAGACCAGAACTGAGCTGCATAATCTAGGTGAGGCCTTACTAATGATGTATAAAGCTGCAGTATGACCTCTGGACTTCTGTTGCTTACACTTCTTGATATAAATCCCAGTAATCTATTTGCCTTATTACGTACGCTTAGGCATTGCTGTCTTGGTTTAAGGTTGCTGCTTACCATAACCCCCAAGTCCTTTTCGCAATCTGTATGGCTAAGTTCTACATTATTTAACTTATAAGTGCTAGGGTTATGGACACTCCCGAGCTTCAGAACCTTGCATTTATCTACATTGAACTGCATCTGCCACTTTTCTGACCAAGAGTAGAGTTTGTCTAAATCCTCCTGAAGTTCCCTAACATCTACGTTTGAATCAATTATCCTACCTATCTTCGTGTCATCGGCGAATTTGCTCATATAAACGTAATCCTTGGTGATGAATAAGGTTGAGGCTAGAGAGAGTAGCAGGAGAGGCAGCTGAATAGATCTGGTCACCATAGTCAAGTTTCGATAAAATGAGGGTGGAATGTAGGTGAAGGAGAGTTCGACGATCAGCTCCCCATGAAAGATGAGCAACGGTTTTGAGAAGGTTCAGCCGGCTGTGGCAAGTTGTCTTCAGAGAAGTAATGTGAGGTTTCCAGGATAACCTACGGTCAAAGAGGAGGCCTAGAAACCTGACTGTATCACGTTCAGGGATATGGGTGCCATAGAGGTATAGAGGATGATCGGAGATGACAGAGCGTCTAGTGAAAGTAATTTGGTGAGTTTTGGTTCTGGAAAATTTAAACCCATGTGTGGTGGCCCAATTGGAAACACGGTCGACCGCATGCTGGAGAGAAACTGTAATGAGGTGACAGTCAGCGACTGCACAGGTAATAGTGAAGTCATCAACATAGAGTGATGACCAAATATTGGATGGAAGACTAAAGGCCAAATCATTTATAGCAAGGAGAAAAAGTGTTGTGCTCAGAACACATCCCTGGGGGACACCTTCAGCTTGGATAAAGTCCGGGGAGAGCACATTATTAACCCGAACACGGAAATGTCTGTCAGTTAAACAGTTCTTAAGGAAGGATGGTAGATTGCCTCGAAGGCCTAAGGAATGGGCTTGGGCCCAAATATTATACCTCCAAGTTGTGTCATATGCCTTCTCAAGGTCAAAAAATATGGCAATAACCGAGTGGTTATTCACAAAGGCATTACGAACATACATATCCAAGCGTAGTAAGGGGTCTATGGTAGAACGGCCCTTACGAAAGCCATATTGAGGAGTGGAGAGACTGTTGTGCCTCTAAATACCACACTAAACGTCTATTTACCAGGCGTTCCATCACTTTGCAAACTGCACTGGTAAGAGCAATGGGACGATAGTGGGAGGCTTCATGTCCCGTAGTGCCTGGTTTGCGGAAAGGGAGAACAATGGCAGATTTCCACAGCTGTGAAGAACTCCTTGTGACCAAATAAGATTGAAAAGGCGTAATAGGACTGCAAGGGCTGACTGATGTAAATGTTGTAGCGTACGAATATGAATGTAGTCGGGCCCAGCTGCCGATGATCGGCAAGCTGAGACTGTTGCCTCCAGTTCCTGAAGTGTAAAAGGCACATTATACTGTTCTTCTCTGAGAAAAGAAAAGTCAAAGGGTGCTAACTCTCTGGAAGGCTTTGAGGAAAGAAACGAGAGGCATAGATGGAGCCCCTGAGAAATATGGACTGATGATTGCCAATTTCATTGGCAACATCTAGTGGGTTTGCTATATCAACACCCACACCGGTGGTAAATATTCTCAGGGTCAGGAGAATATTTACCACTCAGTTTTCGTTCTTTTTTCCAGACTGCACTCATAGAGGAAGCAGAGGTGATGGTGGAGACATAATCTCACCAGCAAGTGCGTTTAGCATCATGGATGACACGGCGAGCGATCGCACGCTTCTGCTTAAAATCAAGAAGTCTCTCCGTGGTTCTATTGTACCGGTACCTGCCCCATGCAGCGCGTTTCAAACGTACTGCATGAGCACAAGCAAGAGACCACCAAGGCATGCATTCCTGAGAATCCCTGCTCGAAGTTTGGGGTATAGAATAAGAAGCTGCGGTTAAAATGGAGGACGAGAAGAGGTGTAAAAGCTCATCAATGGAGGACGAAGAAGGAACCTCACTAAAAACAGTTAGTTGTGAGTAAAGGTTCCAATTTGCCTGATCAAATTGCCAGCGTGGGATGCGAAGAGGTGGTGAATATGAAGGGGAAGTAAGAATGATTGGAAAATGATCGCTGTCACGTAAATCCGGGAGAACAGACCAGGTGAAGTCTAATGCGGCGGAGGAAGAGCAGACTGATAGATCGATGCAAGAGAGAGTATGAGTCCGAGGATCAAAATGGGTGTGAGTACCTGTATTTAAAACATGGAGGGGGTGGGTGGCAAGAAAAGCCTTTAACTGAATGCCACGGGAATCACAGTGAGACCCCCCAGAGGAAATGATGGGCATTAAAATCGCCAAGTAACAGAAGTGGTGGCTGTAATGACGAAACAAGAAAGGCAATATGCAGGATAGATAATGCCCGAGAAGGAGAGAGATACAAAGAACAGAGTGTATACCACCTATGCAAGTGGATACGGGCTGCTGTGTAATGCAGTGAAGTACAAACAAATAGCTGATGGTACGGAATATCAGCGCATAGAAGAAGGGCACTTTCATTAAAGGTCCCATCAGGAAAAGGATCTGAAGAATATAATAAATTATAGCCTGAGATGGGATAGATAACGGCAGAGTGTAATTTTGGTTCCTGTAAGCAAACACCAACAGGGGAAAACTGGGAGAGCAACATCTGAAGCTCACCCCTATTACCCCTGAGGCCGCGAATATTCCACTGTAAATAGGCCATGATTGGCAACGATAAAGATACCTGAAATCCGCAGGTAAGGGTACCTACGGACTAGAAGGGTTAGAAAAGTCCACATGCGGTAGCAAAGGAAAACTTTCAAGTAGCGAAGGAACGGTGCATTGTGAAGAAAGGAGTTGCACAGATGGAGAAGAGGAAAGAGAAGGAACAGAGGATGGATCAGTGTCCATTGATGGTTATGTCTCTGCAATATATTCAGAGATTGCTTCAAGTGTTTCAGAGTTCAGAGACGTCGTATGGGAGACAATACTGGAGATGGAAGGAGGAGGAATTTGAGTAAAGATCGGAGCAGTAATGGACTGTACCAAGGTAGGGGGGGGGGCGAAAGGGTGGAGGGAACTGGAGAAGTGTGGGAGGGTACAGAAGAGGCAGAAACCCGGGAGGTGGCAGAAGAGGAAGAAACTTGGGAGGGGAGGGGACAGGGGAGGAAGGCACAGTACGAGGAGGAAGATGAACCTCCACACTTGTAACGGAGCCAGTGAAAGGGGAAGACCTAGGTACAGAGACAGGGAAGGTAAAATGTGGAGGTGGATGAAGGGAAGGAGGGGTTGAAGAAGATTTGTTGCCTCTTTGAGACAACGAATTTCCCGCTCATTTAAGTAGACCTGGCAACGGCGAGAGTACGAAGGGTGAGCCTCATGACAATTAAGGCAAGAGGGAGGTCGACTGCAAGATGTATTAGAATGGTCATCGGCACCACAGACTATAGATCTGCAATATTTTGCTGGGTGGCCAAATCGCCAGCAATTCCTACACTGTTGCGGTGTAGGGATCACCTTCCGAACTTGTAACCGATGTCCTGTTACATAAACAGAGGATGGGAGTTCACGGTTGTCAAAAGTTAAACGAGCCACATTGCAAGGGTATCGTCTTCGCCCGCAGGCAGGAAGAACTAAGTGTCTACCTTGAGAATTGGGAGATCTTGGAGTTCCAGCTGTTCAAGAATGTTATTGCCACATGTCTGGAAATTCTGTTGGACTATGGTATGGGGCAGAATAACAGTACCACTACAAGAATTGAGGGAATGATGTTTTTCGATAGTGATAGGAATAGTATCAATATGTGAAAGAAGAGAAAGATCATGAGCTTGGGTAGAATTCTGGGCTGTGATGATGCGTATACCACTCTTAAGAGCATGAAAGGAAATATCTCTACCAACGTGGCATAGAAGCGCTTTGCCAATACTATGATCGGAAAGATAGGCAGTAGAAGAAGTCGGTCATAGAGTAAAGAATTTAGTCCATTGTGTGGTCCGAAACTGAGTGTGGAGAGGGAGTGCATGATGTGTCGGTCTTTTCCGAGTAGAATGGGAAGGTAACGAAGTAACATCGTCAGGAGATTGTCGTTGGCGTTTAGAAGTGGGACCAGAATCGGTCCGACGTGAGACGGGCTGACGATTCGAAAATCGTCGTACCATAGAGGGAGAGGCCGGAAGCACAGTCAAAGGAGAGCGGAGGTCAGACAAATAGAAGGAGTTAGTGGAAGCCCCGGTACCTGTAGCGGGTGAGGAAACAGCACCAGCAAGAGGTACAGGGGCCTTAGGAGTGTCCAAAGAGTGGCCAAAAGACGAGGCGAGGTCAGAACAGGGTGCGGTAACAATAAGGGGCCCGGGGGTAGCGGGGTCATGGATTTGGGACTCCATGGTTAGGTTACTTCTTTCTTTTTGTTTTTAAGAAAAAAAGAAAGAAGAAAAGAATATAAAAATAAAAAAAAAGAATAAAAAAAGGGGGGACCGGGGAGGGATAGTTCCTAGGAGGAAAGAAAGGGCCAGAAATCTCCCTCTGCACCCAAGAGGACCTCAGCACCTCAAGAAGCACAGATGCAGCATGGAACCCATGCCATACCCTACCCTTCATGCCAGTAAACCAGCAATCCGGGATAGCAACCTCACATCTGCCGAGCTACCTCGGTGGACAAAAGAGAGGGCAGCCGGATATCCGCCACAAAGCATACCTCCTTCGGCCACCACCCCCGGGATCCGAAAGGTGGCTTCCAGAGATACACCCGTCGCCTGAAAGACACCCAAAGCCACCCTCCGGGATACCGGAGAGGGATCGGGACATTCCCAGGCGATCCAGATTCCACAGCAAACTACGCCACTGCCAAGAACCTCAACGGAATGGGATGGACCCCGGTGCCCTTCCCCTTACCTATGAACTAACGTGCCTGTGGGAAAAATCCCAAAGGCCAAAAAGAGGAAGGGTAAAAAGGAGGGGTGGGGAGGAAGAGGAGGAAAGGAAAAAGGGGAGGATGGGGAGGATGGGATAGGGAAGGGGGGATTGGGGGGTAATTAGGTTCGGTCTGAGGAAGGAGACCGACAGGTCTAATTCCTCAGACCAAGTGCCTCTTCACCACGCCAAGGAGTCCCCCTTGAAGAGGTATTATGCCGTAATTTTCCTTGTGTGTTGACTTAATTTTCATTGCATTTTCCTATTTTTTCAAGCATTCTAATTTCCATTACTTATTGTGTCAAACATTTTCCATGTATTACAGAGAGTGCAAAAGAACAGCTTGTATGCAACACATTATTTTTGTAAGCAAGATTGATTATCAGTGTATTGAGTGACCTTGACTGTTATGTGTGTCCTCTGCAATACTGTGTGTGAATTACCTGTCCTTGCATTTTATCATTTTATTCTCATTATTGCAATGTTTGCAATTTGTTTATTAAGTTCACTTATTACCACTGATCTATTTTTGAGTAATTCATGTGTTATGTGATTAAGAGTTAATTTGATCTCATCTATGTTTCTGTGATTTTTTTTTTTCAAATTAGCTGTATGTTCTGTGTGCAACTTTCTATGATAGACTGACTTAATTCTGTATATTTAAACTGTATATTTTTAATTTTTATTCTCCGGAGATTATTCCAAATTTTTACTCTCCTAGTGTGTGATCCATTATTTAGTATTTATTTTTGTTGTTGTTTTGCTCACAGATTATAGCAGATTAATGATTATTTCCAGAGTGTAAAACTTATTATAATTTTAGTGTAGTAGTTTCATTTGCTTTATTACCATTTTTACAGTTTTTTTTTTCAGTTTCTCTGTAATTTATTATTCCATATTTGAATATTTTATGTTTTTGTGTTTATTTATAAAATTTTTATTTTCCAACATATTTGCATTTTTTATGTTAATACCAAGTTAATGTTTTTTTTTTTTTTTTTTTTTGAAAAATTTTGCGTCGATCAACGATTTTATTATTAGAATGTACTAGTGAATTTGTGAGTAGAGATCAGCTCACCACTGAAATTAATTGAAGTTACAGTATTCATCTTATTTTTTTGCATTTTTATGCAATTAATTATTTTAAGTAAATTTCAGTGAATTTTCTTTTCTCATTCAGTGTGTCTTATAATTTTTATACATTTGCAGAATCATTTATTTCTCTTTCATGTATTTCTCCTGCTGCATTATAATTATTCATTTTTTGCTCTTCTTTCATGTAAATTCTCTGAAACAATGTATCAACTACCTATGATTAATGTTGACAGTGCAATAGTCAATAACACTGGACAAGACACTAATGAATCTCCTCATAATCTTAGTGGTTTTTAGTCGACTGGCAGACAAAAATCATCCTATAGACTGTATCTATTTTAGGGAACCTTTAGATGGTGTGGCTACCCTTGATATTAACCTAAGCACTCTCGAAGCTTGGTTCACCGCTATTCCCAATGCGGCAAATGATGCAGCCTCTGATAACGCTTTAGAAGACGCTCTCATTAGACTTGCGAAAGACAGTCTTGCCAAATCAGGCTCGCCTGGAGAAGCAGGTCAGCTTATTTCCATCCGTGATTTTGGTCATATTCTTGGTCAGAATATGAAAATATGCTCCGTTCTCAGTTTTTCTCAGCCACAACTTCGGATCCACATAATATTCTTATTGAATGCAACACCTCTTGCTGGTGGGTCGTCACCAGACGTGTTTCAAGTAGCTATAATTTGCTTTAGAAACATTGTATTACGATGGGGTTTTCACCAAAATGTTGCCAGATTCTTACACTATTTTTCTGTAAACAAAACCCAGTTTCCATATTTTTTCGATAATTCTCACATCCGCGTGTGAAATGGTTACCCCCTTCCTTAAACTGATCTACCGTACTGTATTTTTTATAGAATACAAATGCCATTACACATCTGATTGCATTGCTCACCAAGCAAGTACGTATTACAGACCCTCTGTGGTCGTTCTAACCATAGCCAGAGAAGAGGTCATAGAGAACGGGGTTCTAGGAATACCCAGAACCCCTCTCAAGCTTCGGTCTCTGGGAAATACGAGCAACCAAGTCAAAACACCCTGTAGTGGTAGCGAGTATTTCATCTCTGAAAGAATTCCTTTGACTCCTTATGCATTCTAGAGGAAGATTTTCGTTGATGACGTAGCTTCACACGTTTAAAACAAAGACATTTTTGGGGCTGCGATTCAAAACACATTCTTTGGTTACGACTCACCTTCCTGTTTGCATGGAACTTAGTTGAAAAACTATACATTGAAACTTAGTAAATAACTGTCTAAATGAGCAATATTATACAAACCAAATATCAATAACTAAGTACAAAAATGTAAAGAACAGTATGTGAACTGGTAACAAAACGGTAATAAAACAGAAAGCACAGTATATATGTCTTACCTGTGAGTCACCCACAACCAGAATGTTCTTACCTTGATTTTCAGGGGAGTTAGTGGTACCTTTAACCTCGCTAACCACTGAAGTACACTCATCCTGGAGAACAGAGAATAGATTTCCTATCATCAGATTTTCTCTTTTAAGCTTCCTTATGCATATACTTCTACCTTTAGTAGAGACCACATTCCACTTGAATTGGTTCCCGCTCTTCAACTCACTGTTGGTAACCTTTTCCTCCACACCAACGCCACCCTTCTCACACCTCTAAATCCATCTCAGCGAATTTTCAGCCTCCTATGTTCCTCTTGGAGAAGTCGAACCTCCTCCTTCAACACTAACTCGAGATTCCAAAACACTATAGCAAACCATGGTGCTCTGTAACGCTCCACACTAATCCTCCAGGCTGCTAGGACAGGATGACCTTTCGTGACCACTGACCTCAGCGTACTGATTCAACCTGAAAGATAGAGAAATGCCTTCTGAATGTCACATACAAGGTTATAAACTATTCCACACTGATAGGGTCAACAGCAAGGGTGGTGGAGTGGCGATGTTTGTCAGAGATAATTTAAATTGTTGTGTTAGACGTGATATAAGAGCATAAGAACATAAAGAAAGAACATTGCATCAGGCCTACTGACCCATGCGGAGCAGGTCCATGTCCCCCCCCCGGATTAGCCAAATGACCCACATCCCCGGATTAGCCCAATGACCCACCCAGTCTGGTCACCTCCACTCAAGGATGGAGCACGACACCAGACCCAGCAGCACAAGCTAGTCAGGTCCAACTCATACCCACACCCACTCATGTATTTATCTAACCTATTTTTAAAACTACACAACGTTTTAGCCTCAGTAACTGCACTCGGGAGATTGTTCCACTCATCCACAACTCTATTACCAAACCAGTGCTTTCCTATATCCTTCCTGAATCTGAATTTTTCCAACTTGAAACCATTGCTTTGAGTCCTGTCTTGGCTGGAAATTTTCAGCACGCTATTTACGTCCCCTTTATTTATTCCTGTTTTCCATTTATACACCTAGATCATATCCCCCCTAATTCTACGCCTTTCGAAAGAGTGCAGATTCAGGGCCCTCATTCTATCCTCATATGGAAGATTTCTGATTCATGGGATCATCTTTGTCATCCTCCTCCTCTATACGTTTTCCAGAGCATTTATATCCATTCTGTAATACGGTGACCAGAACTGAGCAGCATAGTCTAAATGAGGTCTAACCAAGGATATATAGAGTTGAAGAACAACCTGAGGACTTCTATTATTTACACTTATAGATAAGAAGCCAAGAATTCTGTTAGCTTTATTGAGAACACTTATGCACTGTTGTCTTGGTTTTAGATTACTGCTAACCAGAACTCCTAAATCCTTTTCGAATTCAGTAGCATTAAGATATTCATTATTTAGTTTATATGTGGCATAGTTATTTATTGTCCAACATTTAGAACTTTCCATTTGTCAATATTAAACTCATCTGCCACTTCTCCGACAATTGCATCAGTCTATTCAAATCATCCTGGAGTGCTCTAGTGTCCTCATTAGAATGAATTGGACGGCCTATTTTGGTGTCATCAGCAAATTTGCTTATGTCGCTATTCCCTCATCTATGTCGTTTATGTAAATTGTGAACAACAACGGGCCCAACACTGACCCCTGAGGAACACCGCTTGTGACGTGCCCCCATTTTCATATCTCCCCATTCATGGAAACTCTCTGCTGCCTATTTGTCAGCCATGCCTCTACTCAGGAAAAAGTTTCTCCTTCTATTCCGTGTGCCTTAAGTTTCCTCAATAGCCTCTGATGTGGAACTCTATCGAAAGCCTTACTGAAGTCCATATACACAATATCATATTCATTACCATGATGTACCTCCTCAAACACCTTAGTGAAAAAAGTTAGTAAATTCGTAAGACAGGAACGCCCCTTCGTAAAACCGTGTTGAGATTCATTAATCAATCTGTGCCTATCAAGATGGCTACGAATTGCTTCTGCAATTATTGATTTCATAAATTTTCCCACTATGGAGGTAAGGCTTATTGGTCTAAAGTTCGAAGCCAAGGACCTGTCACCTGCCTTGTAAATAGGTATTACATTTGCCATTTTCCACTTATCAGGCACTATGCCAGTTTGTAGTGATATGTTAAAAAGATTAGCCAAAGTTATGCTAAGTTCCTCTTTACATTCCTTTAACACTCTTGCAAACAGTTCATCAGGACCTGGGGATTTGTTAGGTTTTAGTTTCCCTATTTGTCTGAGGACCATGTCACTAGTTACCGCAATCGTACATAGCTTATTATCCTGTTCTACCTAATCTATTATTTCAGGAATATCGTTAGTATTTTCCTGGGTGAAAACTGAGAGGAAGTAGGTATTGAGAATTTCACACATATCCTTATCACTGTCAGTGATCTGACCAGAGTTACTCTTAAGTGGGCCAATCTTGTCCCTAATCTTACTTCTGTATACCTGAAAGAACCCTTTTGGGTTTGTCTTGGAATCCCTTGCGACCTTAGCCTCATAATCCCTTTTTGCTTTTCTTATTCCTTTCTTTATTTCTCTCTTTAACTGAATATATTGATTTCTTAACTGCCCATCCCCTCTTTTGATACGCCTATATTTTATTATTATTTTTTTATTATCACACTGGCCGATTCCCACCAAGGCAGGGTGGCCCGAAAAAGAAAAACTTTCACCATCATTCACTCCATCACTGTCTTACCAGAAGGGTGCTTTACACTACAGTTTTTAAACTGCAACATTAACACCCCTCCTTCAGAGTGCAGGCACTGTACTTCCCATCTCCAGGACTCAAGTCCGGCCTGCCGGTTTCCCTGAATCCCTTCATAAATGTTACTTTGCTCACACTCCAACAGCACGTCAAGTATTAAAAACCATTTGTCTCCATTCACTCCTATCAAACACGCTCACGCATGCCTGCTGGAAGTCCAAGCCCCTCGCACACAAAACCTCCTTTACCCCCTCCCTCCAACCTTTCCTAGGCCGACCCCTACCCCGCCTTCCTTCCACTACAGACTGATACACTCTTGAAGTCATTCTGTTTCGCTCCATTCTCTCTACATGTCCGAACCACCTCAACAACCCTTCCTCAGCCCTCTGGACAACAGTTTTGGTAATCCCGCACCTCCTCCTAACTTCCAAACTACGAATTCTCTGCATTATATTCACACCACACATTGCCCTCAGACATGACATCTCCACTGCCTCCAGCCTTCTCCTCGCTGCAACATTCATCACCCACGCTTCACACCCATATAAGAGCGTTGGTAAAACTATACTCTCATACATTCCTCTCTTTGCCTCCAAGGACAAAGTTCTTTGTCTCCACAGACTCCTAAGTGCACCACTCACTCTTTTTCCCTCATCAATTCTATGATTCACCTCATCTTTCATAGACCCATCCGCTGACACGTCCACTCCCAAATATCTGAATACGTTCACCTCCTCCATACTCTCTCCCTCCAATCTGATATCCAATCTTTCATCACCTAATCTTTTTGTTATCCTCATAACCTTACTCTTTCCTGTATTCACCTTTAATTTTCTTCTTTTGCACACCCTACCAAATTCATCCACCAATCTCTGCAACTTCTCTTCAGAATCTCCCAAGAGCACAGTGTCATCAGCAAAGAGCAGCTGTGACAACTCCCACTTTGTGTGTGATTCTTTATCTTTTAACTCCATGCCTCTTGCCAAGAGGCATTTACTTCTCTTACAACCCCATCTATAAATATATTAAACAACCACGGTGACATCACACATCCTTGTCTAAGGCCTACTTTTACTGGGAAAAAATTTCCCTCTTTCCTACATACTCTAACTTGAGCCTCACTATCCTCGTAAAAACTCTTCACTGCTTTCAGTAACCTACCTCCTACACCATACACTTGCAACATCTGCCACATTGCCCCCCTATCCACCCTGTCATACGCCTTTTCCAAATCCATAAATGCCACAAAGACCTCTTTAGCCTTATCTAAATACTGTTCACTTATACGTTTCACTGTAAACACCTGGTCCACACACCCCCTACCTTTCCTAAAGCCTCCTTGTTCATCTGCTATCCTATTCTCCGTCTTACTCTTAATTCTTTCAATAATAACTCTACCATACAATTTACCAGGTATACTCAACAGACTTATCCCCCTATAATTTTTGCACTCTCTTTTATCTCCTTTGCCTTTATACAAAGGAACTATGCATGCTCTCTGCCAATCCCTAGGTACCTTACCCTCTTCTATACATTTATTAAATAATTGCACCAACCACTCCAAAACTATATCCCCACCTGCTTTTAACATTTCTATCTTTATCCCATCAATCCCGGCTGCCTTACCCCCTTTCATTTTACCTACTGCCTCACGAACTTCCCCCACACTCACAACTGGCTCTTCCTCACTCCTACAAGATGTTATTCCTCCTTGCCCTATACATGAAATCACAGCTTCCCTATCTTCATTAACATTTAACAATTCCTCAAAATATTCCCTCCATCTTCCCAATACCTCTAACTCTCCATTTAATAACTCTCCTCTCCTATTTTTAACTATATATGCCTCTCTTTTGACCAATGAGATGTTTTAATCTATTGTTCATCCATTTGGGATCAATTTGGTTAGATCTAATTTCCCTACTCGGAACAAAAGTTGTCTGGGCAGCTAGAACTATACTCTGAAAAACGTCATATTGGCAACCAAGATCACCTACCTGACCCATAATCAGGACATCCCAATTTATCCCATCCAGGTAATTTTTCAGTCCCATGAAATCGGCCAAGCGAAAATCTGGGACAGAGACTTGATTGCAGTTATCTGGGTAATTCCATGATATATTGAAACTAAGTGGTTTGTGATCACTTTCCCCAAGATCATCATTAACCTCAAGATTATTAATTAGTGATTCTTTGTTGGCAAGAACCAAGTCAAGCAGAGTGTTTCCTCTAGTTGGTTCTGTCACAACCTGTTCTATAAAGCAATTCTGAACCGTATCAAGAAAGTCACTAGACTCAAGATTTCCTGTCATATTGTTCCAATCAATTTGTCTAAACTTAAAATGTCCCATTATCACATTTTCATATCTAGATGCCTTATGAATTTCGTCCCATAACAGCTTACTGCACTCCCTATCAAGGTTTGGGGGCCTATAAATCACACTCAAAATTAATTTGTCACCCCTCTCGAGAAACTAGCCAAACAGATTCTGTGTTTGATGTTTGTAATCTTATATCATGTCTAAGACAATTTAAATTTTCTCTGACGTACATCGCCACTCCACCACCCTACCTGTTAACCCTATCAGCGTGGAATAGTTTATAACCTTGTATGTTGCATTCAGAAGTCATTTCTCTATCTTTCAGGTTGAACCATGTCTCTGTTATACCAATAATATCTGTATTACCTGCACTTGCATGTAATCTTAGCTCATCTAGCTTATTTGTTAGACTCCTCCTATTTGTATAGTAAACCTTAAGGGAGCTAGTCACTCATTGCCCTCTACTATCTCTCTTTGTTTATTGATCAATTGATTTGCCATTACTAGCATTTTTATTTTGAATATTGTCTTTTAAACATATTCCTGAGGTATTCCGGTAATAACTGTTGTTTTTAACCCTAATGCTGCAGCCTGATTGTTTCCCACAAACACCCATACCTCCATAATCTATCAGTTTAAATTCCTAGACAAGTCATCAATTACCCTCTCAATTGAATTGGCTAATGCAACCACTCCATCCCCAGAGAGATGAACCCCATCCCTTGCATACATACCACGTTTACCCAAGAATAGGTCCCAGTTATCAATGAATGGGATTGCAAGTTCCTTGCTGTACTTGTCTAGCCAGCAATTTATACCAATTGTCCTAGACATCCATTCATTGCCCACTCCCTTTCTAGGCAAGATGCTACATATGACTGGGATCCCTCCCTTAGACCTAACTACTTCTAGGGATGACCTGTACTTATGCAGTAGCTCCTCTCTCCTGCCCTTCCCAATGTCATTACCCCCAGCACTAAGACAGATAATGGGCTTGTTCCCATTACCTGCTATAATATTATCAAACCTGCTGACTATGTTACCAACACCAGCTTCAGGAGGGCACACTCTCTGTCTGACCTTTCTGTCTCTGTTACAAAATGCACGGTCCATATATCTTGCCTGAGAATCGCCTATTAAAATATTCTTACCTTGTTTAGCAGGGGAATCAGTGGTACCTTCAACCTCACTAACCACTGAAGTACACTCGTCTTGGAGAACAGAGAATCGATTTCCTACCTTCACTTCTTCTCTATTAACTCTCCTCATCTTCCTTCTTCCTGAATTGTGAACCACTTGCCACTTAAAGCGGCTGCCACTATCACTGCTGGTGACCATTTCCTCCTTACCAGCTAAATCCTTCTCGCACTCGCTCCCAAACTCATCTATGCGAAGCTTCAGCCTCCTATTTTCCTCCTTAAGAAGTAGATTCTCCTTCTTCAACACTTGAACCTGAGATTCTAAAACACTACAACAAGCCATGGTGCTTGGTAACACCCCACGCTAACTCCCAAGAGCTTAGGCAGGTATGACCACACGTGACCACTGACCTCAGCGTAGAAGCATCGGACACAGAATCTGTTTGGCTACAGTTTCTCGAGGGTTGTGACAAATTATTTTTTTATGTGATTCATTAGCTCCCAAATCTTGATAGGGGTGCAGCAAGCTGGTATGGGAGATTTTAACTTTAGATAAATTGTTTTAAGCAATGTGACAGGAAATCTCGAGTCTAGTGACTTTCCTGATACGATTCAGGATTGCTTTTTCAAACAGTTTGTGACAGAACCAACTAGAGGAAACACTCTGCTAGACTTGTTTATTGCCAGCAAGGAATCACTAATTAACAATCTTGAGGTTAATGATGAGCTTGGGGGTAGCAATCACAAATGACCTAGTTTCAACACATCATGGAATTACCCAGATAACTGTAATCAAGTCTCTGTCCCAGACTTCCACTTGACCGATTTCATGAGTCTGAGTGTTGCCAATATAACGTTTTTCGCTTGTCTCACATTTATAACTTTTCATGCCCCTGCTCTGCTATAATGAAGATTTCTTCATAAAATCTTACTTATGGGATAGACTACCCTAAGACATGACAATTCCCAAGTCAGAGTAACGGCAGTTTTGCTGGAATAAAGTCGTTCATGGCTATGCAGTTCTCTTACTTTCTTCAAAACCATAATGACTAAAACCATAATGACTAAAACCATAATGACTAAAACCATAATGACTAAATAAAGAGGAAACAACTTGTCAGATGATGCTGTCATTAAAAGTCCCCATTTGCCTGACTCTATTAATCAAGGAATCTTTCTACAACTCATTAAGGACATGCCACAACTGCTACAACCCATTAAGGACAAGCTACAACCCATTAAGGACAAGTTACAACTGCTACAACCCATTAGGGACATGCTACAACTCATTAAGGATAAGCTACAACTGCTACAACCCATTAAGAACAAGCTACAACTGCTACAACTCATTAAGGACAAGCTACAACTGCTACAACTCATTAATGACAAGCTACAACCCATTAAAAACAAGCTACAACTGCTACAACTCATTAAGGACAAGCTACAAATGCTACAACCCATTAAGGACAAGCTACAACTGCCGCAACTCATTAAGGACAAGCTACAACTGCCGCAACTCATTAAAGACAAGCTACAACTGCTACAACTCCTTAAGGACAAGCTACAACTGCTACAACTCATTAAGGACAAGCTACAACTGCTACAACTCAGTAAGGACAAGCTACAACTGCTACAACTCATTAAGGACAAGCTACAACTGCTACAACTCATTAAGGACAAGCTACAACTGCTACAACTCATTAAGGACAAGCTACAACTGCTACAACTCAGTAAGGACAAGCTACAACTGCTACAACTCAGTAAGGACAAGCTCCTTAAGCTACAACTGCTACAACTCTTCTACAATGCTACAACCCATTAAAAACAAGCTACAACTGCTACAACTCATTAAGGACAAGCTACAACTGCTACAACTCAGTAAGGACAAGCTACAACTGCTACAACTCATTAAGGACAAGCTACAACTGCTACAACTCATTAAGGACAAGCTACAACTGCCGCAACTCATTAAAGACAAGCTACAACTGCTACAACTCCTTAAGGACAAGCTACAACTGCTACAACTCATTAAGGACAAGCTACAACTGCTACAACTCAGTAAGGACAAGCTACAACTGCTACAACTCAGTAAGGACAAGCTACAACTGCTACAACTCAGTAAGGACAAACTTGTTAAGTTAGAAAAGAGTGAAATCAAAGTAGCACGCTTGATAGGTGAACTGGATAGGACACTACCAGTACTGTGAAGATTCCACTCACAGTCGTCAAGAACTGACCATACTGATGAAAGAGAATGTTTCTGTGTAAACAAAAGTCGTACTAACAAAAGGCAGAATCTTCGGTTAGGGTTAAAAATACTCCGTGTGGAAAACAAAATTTAACGGCGTTTTGCTTGAGATGGTTAAATTGTTGCAAGAAAATCAGACACAGGTGCGAGATATTACATAACATGACGCCTCGATATTCCTTCATGAGTCAAAACAAAACGCAATATGTACTCCCAAAATTCCACGTACCGTACTACGTACGTACTAGGTACCGTACTAGTTACTTAATAAAAGAAAAACATATTCCATATCTATCCTAATTGAATGGCTGCAAAAAATATCTCTTTGTATTTGAATACCTGATTAGTGAATTAATTTGGCTATAATTTACATTAATCTGAATTATCAGTAACAATTTTTATCACAGTTCAGTTGATAATAATGATAATCGCATTGTTTTGGTGTTATTAACAATGTTTATCCCATCAAATTTCTTCGTTTTACAAATATATCTGATCATTATTCTGTGCAGTGTCTAGTGCTAAATTCGTAATGATATTTTTCTTTTAATTTTTATATTGTCATAGTTTAAATTGCTTTGCTAACTGATTGACTATTCATATGCGGTATACATACCGCCTAGTCGCAATTTATCGATGCTATGTGCCTCGCATAACTAATAATATAAATTACGTGCCTTGATATTTCTGACAGCAATCAACATTTGTACTGTATAAATTTTATTTTTATTGTGTTAAGTGAATTTATTATTCTACATTCTGTATATTTCAGAATTTGTACTATTCAAGGCTATTTTTTTATTAGCTGTGTTAGTGACAGTCTGCCTCATCAATATAATTTGAATTTTCATATTGAATTACAGGATAATGTAGTATATTTAGTTTTGTATTTCTGTAAGTTTTATCATTATAATAGTTATGTCATAATATATATCGTATAACTTGTGGTTCAGTTGCTAATAACTTCATCTCGTCCTTCTTCCTTCTTACTTATCTTACCTAAGTTCTTGAATTAAATTTACTATCTGATCTCATCAATAATTGCCAATATTACTCAGCTGAGAAAAACCTCCTCCTAGCAACACTAATAATATATCGGTTTATAATTAGAATGTTTTATCTTGGGTAAACACTAAGATGACATCACTGCACTCCTATAGTGTTTAAGTGGTAATCTATTATTATTCTTACGTAAACCTGCCATAAATACGACATTATAGACATTGTTAGCTGACCTGAGTACACAGTTATACATAACTGCAGACCTGACCAAATGAGAAGAGGAAGAGCGAGCTACTGCTATAATGAACTGAGATGTACTAGGGATGAACTTGGTAAATATATATTTGCTCAATTTACACTCAATAACTTTAAGATTCTTGTTATAATTTTGCAGCTGTCTACAGGTTACCGCACACTAATATTGTAACCTTCAAGACGTATTCAGTAACAATAAACCAAACAGATATTAAATAATAATTGCCAGAAACTTCAACATTAACCTAACTCAGTTTGAAGACGCTGCATAACATGCTCATTTTTTTGTTAATAAAATGAGAACATAAGAATTTCAAAGACGACTGCATCCTCACTTGATCATATATATGAATCAGAATAATATCTCTCAAAGCAGGAATAATTAAAGATAATACTACTAATCACTACTCCAACTTCCTCGTAACAAACATATATAAAATGCCTCTAGAAAATAGTAAGATCTTCCGTCTCCACAATGAGACATTAAACAACTTCACCCCAGCAGTCATGATACTCACTGGCAGATAGAGTTCAGTGACAATCAAGACATCAACATAAGTCAATGTTTTCATACAAGAAAAATTCCGCCCCTACATTAAGCAGTAGTATGAAAACCTAGCAGGTGAGAGCAGTACTATGAAAACCAAGCAGGTGAGAGCAGTAGTATGAAAACCAAGCAGGTGAAAGCAGTAGTATGAAAACCAAGGAGGTGAGAGCAGTAGTATGAAAACCAAGCAGGTGAGAGCAGTAGTATGAAAACCAAGCAGGTGAGAGCAGTAGTAAGAAAACCAAGCAGGTGAGAGCAGTAGTAAGAAAACCAAGCAGGTGAGAGCAGTAGTATGAAAACCAAGCAGGTGAGAGCAGTAGTATGAAAACCAAGCAGGTGAGAGCGGAGAGAGTAGCTAGCCAGTGACTAACAAACAGGATTCTCAAATCTATTGAAAAAGACATAAGTATAAGAAGCAATACAAAGTAGAATTATTAACGAAAGAATGGTAAAAATACACATCAATGTTTACCTAACTAATAAGAAAGACTAAAAAACTGTGCAGTGCTAGCACGATTTATGAAATAAAAAATTTCAAAAAGAGCTATAAAATTCTCCCATAAATCCTTGGCAATCGAAAATTAACAGAGAAATTGTTCTAACTTATCGAAACAAAGTTTTGATCCATCTTACTGAAACAGATAACTAGCTAAGTTTCTTCTCAACTACAAGATGACGCTTAGTAATTACGTTGCTGTAAATTTTCCAAAGTATCTATTCAAAGCTAATCCTTCTAAGGTTACTTCGATAACAAATTCACTGAAAAATAAGGCGAGGAAACTAATTAAATATGTGGTATACACGGATCTCACAAAGGCTTTCGACAAATGTACTCATGGGGTATTTAATGCATACAATATGAGGGCAATAGGTATAGCTGGGAAAGTAGGTAACTAGATATTGGTGATAGTAAACAGAGCAAAATTCAGCATAAGCAAATGTACCACCATTAATGTATAAGACTGAGCTCACGTGGTATTACCCACCACTGTAACTTTGTTCAGCAAATCATTAGAAACTAAAATTTGCCAAACTATACATATGATAGCCAGGTTATTCCAATTCATACAGGATACTAACGGATGTCAACTACAAGCCAATTTGTAACTAGCCACTGTTATCAAAATCTTGGAAAAGCTGATTTAAACTCGCTTAGTTAATAAACGAGTTTATTCTTTCTTATCATTCCACAATACACTTATCTGCGCCGCCACTCTGCCTTACCATTGGTGGGTATCTCAAGCCATGTTGTGTGATGTTTAAACAGCTTATCGACACTTGTCTGCTATGCCAGTGTTTCGTGCTGAACCGACTGCAGTTCCGCACTGTCACTCAGGCAACACCTTTGTCTCCCACCACAAATATGGTGATGGGAGATTGTTGCTCCACACTGATCCAAATCTATGCTGTTTCGAGCCTCAGGTCCGCACCAGTGCTTTACGTCTAAAGGATCGAGTTTTAGCTATTATTTCTATGGTCGGATCGACCATAGATAGTATGCCTAAGCGATGCAAGCCTAATTTAATGTGTGTCTTGTTGACAGTCGTATTTGGTACATAGCCACCATGGGCATCTTCCCTGCTCTCTGTGAACAGTTCATCAGAATGACTCGCACTGCATCTGTCTCATTTCTTGGTCAGATCTGAGACAGACCACAGTACCTGTTTGCTACTTCCTCCCTCACGCCCAGCGGGTGCTTGCGTGGGCTATGCTGTAGAGCCCTCAAATGAATATGCTGCAAGCTCAAGACTCTTTGTATTCATCCCTGCTTTGCTATATATCCAAAATTTTAAAAGGAACTTGACACAGAGCATATCACAACTATGCTGGTGAGAAATTCTAATGTAAAGCCAGCCTCTGTTTTCATTGTGAGGCTAATGCTAATACTTCTATGGTGTGTAAAAATACACCTAGTTGGATGAATGTTATTCTGCCTGAACGGTGTAGTGGGTAGTCAACTAGCCTGCTACTTAGAGAACTAGCGTGCCTGGAGTTCGATTCCTCTGTTCAGAGAATTGTTTGCAATTATGTCATTTTAGTTTTGCACACCATTCATAACCGCATGGTAGGGCTTGACCTAGACTGTGCCAGCGAAGGTCTAAGATACGTCTGCAAAATCCTGCATTTGTGGTCTCCGAAGGGCTCATGCTAACTTTCTTAGTTGGGCTAATCTTATTAAGCCGGTATAGTGCAGTGAACAGAGCACTGTCCTGCTAATTTTAAGAGTAGCTTGCCATGGGGTCGAGCTCTTCTTTCAGTGAGATATTTTTAGTCGTGATATTACGATTTTGCGAGTCATCTTTGACGTTCAAAGTTAAGTAAGATCTCAGGGCTTAAATATTTTTTTTTATATTTTATTTAAAAAACACAATACACATTATACATGTATGCTATACATACGTCACATAAACAGACATGTGAACCATTAAATAATAAAAACAAACAACTCCACGTTCCCTATCCCTGCACTAAACTTATACATAAGAAACACACGTTCAACTATAAATGTTTGATACCCCCAAAAAATGCCGAACATACATGTAACTACACTAAGGACAACCCACACCTGAAGATCGACACCATGCCTAACCCTTCTAGGGTAGGGTAGGTGCCTGAGTCCGAGCCTTTAGCTCATACGACTGTCATTCCCATTTGCCCCCTTGTGGCGGGGATGGCAGACCAGAGAGGCCTAGCTTGTGGCTAGGCCTGGGGACAGTTGGTCCCAAAGATGAGAAGGTACTTGTGCCTCCTCCCATGGGAGACTTAGGTCTCAGACACTCCCTAAAGAGGGAGCCAAGGCCACCTTATCCCAGCACTAAACTTATACATAAGAAAAACACGTTCAACTGTAAATGCTTAATTCCCCCTCCAAAGTGCCCAACCAGCACACACAACATACATGTAACTAAAAACAGCCCACACCTGAACATACAGGTGGGTTTATTATATCCATAAAATACAGCCAGTATAACACAAAAGGTAATATTATCCTAAGAATGTCACACTTATTTACATTATATATGAAACTTTATATACAAAGACATTCTCATATAATCCAATTCGTTGCACACTCATTAGTATTGTATATTAAACTTTATACACAAAGACATAATACTAAACACCTCAAAAATTACAATATAATAAAGGTGACAAAATAGCCATTTCCACACCTTACCACAGAGAAACTAAACACACTATTAAAATAACAAAGATACACACTCATGTTACATAGCCCATTATTATCAGTGTGTTAACAATGCTTTGAGTGTTCCTTCTTGTAGTTGTCTCACTGACAAAGATCATTTAACTTATTAAAACTATGTTCATCAATGACCTCTTGTCTTTCAACACATGGTTAAACTAAAACATTCACACACAAGAAAACTCTCCAATTATACCACATCTGACATGTCATCCCTCCCATACAACTCTCATGACAATCCTACCACATTTACATATCCTTCATTATGGTCATAACTCGCTCTAGAAAAGGAAAATGGTCCCTTAGTACTTAAGTAGCCAAATTACTGAGTCCCCTTACCGTTATATTTCTATATGCCTCCGGGAACGCAGTTGCCCACCTGTTACCATAAATGAGTTTATTTCTGCATACCGTGCTATAAATTCCTGCCGCAATAGCCCTTACCCTAATCCCCCCGCCTTTTTCCTTCAAGCCCCATGAATAAAACAAGAAATCTGTCACAATGTACAGAATGGCTCTCTTTACAACCTCAGACACCCCCCTTACCTCTAAAGTTAGGGTACGCAGGATCTCTACATTGCCCCCACCCATTAACTTGAAGACTCTAGCCAGCCACACCCGTACTTGCCCCAACTCCCTACAAAAATATACGGCATGAAAAGCTGTTTCCGATTCCTCACAATGTTCGCATTTCGCTTCCTTTACCAAACCCATCACACACAAAGCCTGCTTTGACGCTAAAATCCCCATTACAAACCTATAAACTAACTCCCTTACCCTAGGCATTAATCTAAGTTTCTGGAAATCATGCCAAATCGTACCCCAATCATACAAAGGGTATACCGCCACCCCTTGCATCACTTCTGGTTTCCTACTCATCTCTACTAACCTTCCCACCTTGAGCTTGTTTACCTCACCTATTACTAACATAACCCTTAGCATATTCTCACATTCCATCAAGTCCTTTCCTCCCCACCAACGTCGTACATCCCTCATTACCCTCCCAACCCTCACCCCTTTTACCCCCCCCTCCCTTACGTACTTTTGTTTAACATACATGGCCTTGACCCTCGGCCCTAGCATCAAAAGCCCTACTCCCCCTCGGCGCACATTCGTCATAACCACCTCTTTACTTAGCCATGCTCGTCCAAAACCCCATATATAACGAAGCACCCTTCTCTGTATCTCCTTTATCTCCTGTTCCCGTAAAGGATACACCACTGCCACGTTCCACACTTTACTATAAACCAATGAATTTATTATTATTGCCCTTTGCATTAGAGTAACATCCTTCGCTCTTAGGTTCCTAATCCGTTGTACAACTTTCTCTCCCACCAATTCTGAATTCCTCCGTCTAGCCTCTTGCTCATCTGCCATATAGATAATCCCACAAATTTTCAGCTGTTCAGTCACATCCCATCCAAACTCCACCCCCATTCTACCCCCCACCCAATCTCCTATCTCTAATAATTTCGATTTAGCCCTGTTGACACGCATGCCTGACGCCTCTCCAAAAAACCTCATTACTCTCTCCACCTTTCGCAAACCTTCGACATCATTGATCAGTATTGTTGTGTCATCTACATAACCAACTACCTCTGTGATCCCCGACCCCTCCTCCTGTAACGTTGTTGCTTCCTCAACCATTCCATAAAACGGGTGTTGCATACATGCAAACAGAATTTGAGACATAGGACACCCTTGTCTCAAACCTTTCTCCATTTTCAACACGCTACCCAACCTACCATTAATTTGCACCTGAATCGTAGCTTCTGCATACAAGGTCTTCACCCATTTTACTATTCCCTCCCCAAAACCCATAAGCCTTAAAGTGTCAACCATGTACTCTCTATTCACACCGTCATAAGCATTCTCCCAATCAATGCCCAAAATTCCACCTCCCTTACAACCCTGCAAAAATTCCCTAATACGACTATGTCCATCCCTCATACTACGACCCGGAATTCCCAACTGACCCTTGTGCACCATACCACCTATTACCTTCTTCATCCTGTTCCCTAAAATCTTCGCAAAAATCTTATAATCCGTACACATTAAAGATATGGCCCTGTACGTGCTCAGTGTTCTCCCCTCGCTTTTTTTCTTTACAAGCACGACCACACCCGTCCTCTGTGACGTTCCCAATTTCCCTTCCTTCAGCATACAATTCAATATCTGAACCAAACAAACATTTATGGTTTCCCAATGCACTCTGTAAAAATCATTGGAAAGCCCATCAATTCCCGGTGCTTTCCCCTTACTTAAATTGAACACTGCCTCTTTCACTTCTTCCATACTTATTATTCCCTCCAATCCCCCTCTGTCCTCCCCACCTTTCCCCAAGACCTTCACCCCTCCTCTTTCTTTATTAACTATCCCCACATTACCTTTTTCCCATTTCCTTTTAAACCAATAGTCCGCATAATTACTTATCCCCTCAGTTGTCACCAACATTTGCCCCTTAGTATAACCTTCCAAATCGTCACTAACCTCTAAAAGTATTATAGTGGACTCCTGTTGTCTAATGCGAAAACTTCTTAACACACTACCCGACGGTTTATCTCCCCATAGCACGGCATCCATACCTGCCCTTACCCTTAATTCATCAAATCTTTCATTATGTATGTCCCTTAGTCTCCCTCTTAGCCCTGATATTTCTTCAAAAGACTTCTCCTCATCTCTTGCGTAACACTCATTGAGCTGCTGTTCCAAATAATTCTGTAAACCGTACCTCCACCTCGCCTCCTCCCTTCCTTTATATTTATAAAACCCCGCGATACCAGGTTTAGCCCTATTTTCCCACCAATCCAAAATACTCCCTACCCCATCCCTTGCCCTCCACAATTGTCTCCACCAGTCTCTAAACTCTGCGTTCACCACCTCACTCCTCACCAACCTCGCATTTAACTTCCAGAAACTTGAATATACCTTTACCACTCCCTCCCAATCCAGTTCTACCAAAACTGCCCTATGATCCGAAAACCCTACGTCCACTGTTTTTACCCCTCCTACCCTAACTGCCTCCGTTATATAAATCCTATCTAACCTCGCTGAATAATTTCTCCTAACAAAAGTGTAATCCACTCTCCAAGCCCCACTCCCCTCCACGTCCCTCACCCCTGCATCCTGTAAAACATTGCGTAACGACCGTAATACACAACCCGCCCCCCTTGGCTCCACGTCCCCCCCCCCCTTATAACACAGTTCCAGTCCCCCCCAATTACAGTTACTAGAGGTAAACCCCTTAAAAAATACACTAAAACGTCTCTCACAAAATCCTCTTTTACTTTGATTATATTCTCTGCTGGCATATAAACCCCAATGAAACATACTCTAGATGCTCCCCACTCACCATCCACCCTCACTACCCTCCCCCCCTTCTTCCCACTTTATAATACGTAAGGGACTATTTTCCTTCACAGCCACTGCCACTCCCCCCTTTAACCTAACAGACCCACTTACATACAATTTATAACCCTTTAATGCCAAAGCACAGCCTATCTTATAATTATGTTCTTGTATAAAGCATACATCCACATTATATCTCCTCAAAAACCATTCCATCCATACTCTTTTCACTTCATTCTTCAATCCATTTACATTTACAGTTACTATCGTGAATTATTTTAAAAGTGGTGGTTTACCCTTTCTTCTTGGCACACACCCTCCTATACCGTCCTGCTGTATGGCATCTTTCTTGACAGCTTGCTTATTCACCCCCCCTATCCCTTCATTATCCCTAGAACCATTAAACCCTACATTACCCCTTCCCTCTTTCCCCTTATGACATACATCCTTTCTCCAAGATTTTACTCCTGTTCTTTGTCCTGGAGTAAGAACATCGTCCATCTCAGACGTTCCTGCAGTTCTCTTACGAGAACTCCCCTCCCCACACACCTCGTCACCTGTCTTTTCTGCCCTATGGACCTCTGCCACAACGTTGTGCACATTAACATTAGTGCACACAGTATTCCTAACCTCCTGATCTTGCTGCACAGTTGCCTGCACCAGGTTACACCCTTCATCCACCTGTCCCTCTTCAACGTCATGCAAAAAGGAACTAAGTACTTCCTCCAGCAAGCCATCCTGTTGGCCCGTACCCTCCTCATCAGACGTCGATGTCGTCTGTCCCTTATCAACTGATAGTGTTACACTTTCTTCCATAGTCGCCTCAGCCCTGTCCACTTCGTCACTCCATCGGCAAGGAATCTTGTTTGGCCTTACTCCTTCCTCCGACACCTCCAGAGCATTCCTCTGATGTAAGATCACTGGTTCCTGTTCCCTCCGTCCAGCTTTTTTATAGCATTGGGCCGCCATATGTTCAAAAGAACCACATAATCTGCAAGTCTTCCGCTGCCCTGAGTAGTACACGTAGACCTGCGTTCGGAAGACCTCCATAAATACGTATGATGGAATTGACTGCCTCAACGTCATTTTCAGTGTAAATGATCCTTCAGGTAGCCCCTCATAAGGTCCATTTTGCCACACCCCCATCACTGCTGAGTGGATTTTCCCATAGCTGCTAAACACCGCCGTCACATCATGCTCCGTCGCCTCAAAAGGCACGTTTCGTACTTTCACCCACGTCACATAGCTGGACACATCATGTAAGCAGACTTCCACCATAGTGTTCACTGCCAGCCTCTTCTCTTGATATTTGTTGACTATGCTTGTGTAGAATCCTGCGTCTTTAAACTTGATGAAAATTCTCGACACACCATTGACTGCTACTCCATATACTTCTTCGGTCGGTATTCCATATACCTCACTGATGATGGCATGCAGTAACACGTGCATGGTTGTTCCTGTAAGCGTGCCACGCACTAATTCCACGCAAACAGTGCTCACCCGGCGTCCAATGCGATCCGCCATGTTGTATGCACAAAACAGGAAAACTGCGCAGTAAACCAGTTGTATCAGGAGCCACTGCGCAGCCTGTCCGCACGGCACAATAGCGATGCGAACAATGACTTAAATATTAGAGTGGCCTCGTCCTCATCCACAAACAGCTCGCATATAAGAGATTAGTTTTGTTTCCGCTAAATTATTCACTACATTTTTTTTTTATTCTAAGATATTCTGTGCTTATCTGGGTACAGTCTCTATTACTCACTAACGACTAATGTATCTAATAGCTGCAGGTACAGCAGATTAAGAGCATACTGTCTAACGTTTGTGTTCAGATCTCCAACTGACACACTGCAAAGTTAATTTATTGTCGTTTCTTGATTGCTGTAGAAAACACAAGTTCTATAATCAAAATGTGATGTCTTGTTGTGTATAAACTTCTCATGTTTCTCTCTAAGTTCGTCACTATTCTTACGTTTTTTTCTTCTTTTTTTCATTCTATACCTTTTCGTATTGCAGGCAACAGCTTGTAACAAATTTAGATTGTGTTTACATATACATTTTCAAGACCATCGTTGCAAGTTGCAGTCAGGATGGATTCCGTTTAAGATCGGTGAAGACACGAAGATTATCTGTATGTATTACGCATCCGCCACAACCAATGACATAATTTGTGGGGAAAGTCAACCACTCGTTTAGTTTATGTCCACAAATCTTACAATTTGTCCAGTCTATGAGATGTGTTATTTCAGAAGCGAACCATATCACATTTCACAATCAATAATGCTTGTACCATTTCTCTTCCAAGATATTATCTGAAAAGCCAGAAATATAGTTAATTGAACGATAAGTACAGAATATATTTTCTAATTGAGTAATTTTATTACAATCTACTTGGAGACACGTTCCAACAAAATAGGTAATTAGGTAAATCTAAATTAAAAAAAAAAATCATACTTATCATTTTGGTATCCGTGTAGAATTAAGACACTCAAGGCAGTGAGGAGCATTAGTTAAAATGTTAGGTTTAAGACTGTGTACAATAGACTCAATAATCAATGCATCTAGTTTAAACAATCCTGAGTTATTATTATATAACGAAAGGTTATCGTGTTTTATAATTGAAAATTTTAGGATATATTTTCCAGCCAGGATGTGCTAAAGCCTATAATTATGGCATCCTACCATTTTGAGGGATTATTATATATTGGAGTGTGATTAAGTATGGCACTGGATTCCTGTGCTGTTCCAATATAGGTTTTATGCTAACCTCACTTCAAGGGGTTTACATGTCTGTTCAATATAAAATAAGTAACATTTTAATAATAATATTATTTCTACAAGTACATATACAAAGTGTATTGGCGTACCTGACGTCAGTAACATAACACTGTATAGAAAGCCGCTTGTTATGCAAAGCATTTCGGCCAAATTAGATTTTGTCCCAAGATGCTGCCCACACCAGTTGACTAACACTCAGGTACCCATTTTAATGATGGGGTGAACAGGGATAACCAGTGTAGGAAACAAGCCCAATTTTTCCACCCTCGCCTGGAATCTAACCCGGATACTCAAAG
Organism: Cherax quadricarinatus; assembly: GCF_038502225.1. Lineage (NCBI taxonomy): Eukaryota > Metazoa > Arthropoda > Malacostraca > Decapoda > Parastacidae > Cherax > Cherax quadricarinatus. The sequence continues at coordinate 42,837,029 of NC_091308.1, read as the reverse complement.
TGTGAACCGAGAGCTTTTGCCCCCAGACCGCAGGTCACCTGCTGCAACCCACTTTATAGGCACCTGCACAGTTTGGTGATTTTCTTTATTAACAAGCTTTTAACAGTCCCTGAATTCTTGAAAACAACTTGTATGTTAAATCTTTTTAGATCACTCAGCAAAAACCGATAGTCTCGTTGTAAGGGAGAACTAGCACTTGTAGGGTTATCCTAGGTTCAGTTCTATAATAAGTCTCCCTAGGAGCCATCAAGGCTTTTTTCACTAGCTCTATACGATAGTCTTGTCGCGATATCCAAGATTCTCGTGATTTCATCATGAAGAAATTCGGGCTACGTACTCACAGGGCTCTCAAAAACATTGTGAGAAATACTCTTTTTTTACATAGGTTTCATAAATGGAATAGTAATGCATAAATAAGTTGACACCAGCCGCAGTCTCTCAGAGAGGCTGTGGATGGTGTCAACCCGCGCTGCACACCGTGAAAAATCTTCTGCTCAGTCCTTCAATTGCTTCCTTGCAACACTGCATAGCTCCTGATGACGCAATGAGAAGTGTGAAAGTACTTGAACTAAAGATTTCCACCTCCCGTGGCTTGTCATGCACACACACACACACGCATATATATATATATATATATATATATATATATATATATATATATATATATATATATATATATATATATGTGTATATATATATATATATATATATATATATATATATATATATATATATATATATATATATATATATATATATATATATATATATCGTGCTGAATAGGTAAAACTGGTCAATTAATAAGAACTCATTTAAAATGAAGTCCTTTCTCAAATTTTCTCATATACGTTTAAAGATATATTTTTTCCATTGATGTTAATGTAAAAATTTATAATTTTGCACCAAAAGGAACTTAGAAAACTTACCTAACCTTATTATAACAAGAACAATTTATTTTAGCCTAACCCAACTAAATATATTTTAGATTTGCTTACAATAATTTAATACTAAACAAACACAGTGAAATATATTTTTTTCGTCAGGTTCAGAATGATTTTGGCGAAATTATTGCATTCACAATTTTTCACTTGTCCTATATGGCAAGATGAGCGTTGCTATTTAAGCCAAGATCGCAAGTTCTGCCTATTCGGCACGACATATATACATATGATATATATTCACAATTTTTCATATATATAGCGTTGCTATTTATCGCAATATCGGCAGCGTTGCTATTTAACATATATACATATATATATATATATATATATATATATATATATATATATATATATATATATATATATATATATATATATATATATATATATATATATATGTACATATATATAATATATAGTGTGAGCAAAGTAACATTTATGAAGGGATTCAGGGAAACCGGCAGGCCGGACTTGAGTCCTGGAGATATACATGCACTCTGAAGGAGGGGTGTTAATGTTATACTGTAGTGTAAAGCATATATATATATATATATATATATATATATATATATATATATATATATATATATATATATATATATATATATATATATATATATATATATATATACATATATATATGGGGGTTACACTGGAATAAGGCCACAGCATTTAAAGGAAATGGTTAATCCATTTATTGGGAAAATTGCAGAGACACTGCTTTCAGAGATCACAAGGTTCGTCAACAATTCCTTGGCTGGTCTGATTCCTGATGAAATTAGACCTTTCTTTTTTGGTGCAACACTTTGTGCACTTAAAAAGAAGGATGGAGGAATTCGGCCAATTGCAGTATGCAACACGTTACGCCGCCTCGTATCCAAAGCTGCTGTCCGAAGTATTTGTGCACAGGCAGCCATGATGCTTCAACCAAACCAGCTTGGCTTTGGGGTCTCTCAAGGAAGTGAAGCAGCGGTTCATGCAACAAAGGCGTATATCAACAAACTGCCTGAGGACAATGCAGTGGTAAAATTAGATTTCAAGAATGCGTTCAATCTCCTGAAAAGAGACGTGGTATTAGCAGCAGTACAAGAACATTTCCCTGGTCTCTTCCCTTTTGTTTCAGCTGGGTATAGCAAGGAATCAATGCTTCTCTTTGGAGAGCATGAAATCACATCATCGGAGGGTGTTCAACAAGGAAATCCTCTTGCACCATTTCTCTTCTGTATAGCAGTTAGGGAAATCACAGACTGACCAGCGAGCTAAACATCTGGTTCCTAGATGATGGCACACTAGCAGGTACAAAGGAGTCCCTCCTACATGACCTTACACAGGTAATGACACGGGGACATGAAATGGGTCTCATCCTGAATCCATCCAAATGTGAAATCATCTCAGTCAGTCAACAAGTGACAAATGCAGTGAGATCAAAACTACCAGGAGCAGCAGTCATTGCCCCCACAAATAGTGTCTTGCTAGGAGCACCTCTGGGAAGCAATGCCATTGACACAATTCTCAGGAAGAAATTGGAAGAGTTAAGGAGAATGGAACAACGAATAGGCAATCTGGACACCCACGATGCCTTGTACCTTCTCACAAAGTGCTTGAGTCTTCCCAGGTTGACATATTTCCTAAGATGTGCACCTTCATATGATAACCCTATACAGCACGAATATGACAGTATTCTCAGGCAGATTTTTACGAAAGTACTTAACCTTACTCTAGAAGACGGGCAGTGGAACAAAGCTACACTTCCAGTCAGACTAGGAGGCATTGGTGTCCGCAAGTCATCACAGATTGCGTTACCTGCTTTCCTGTCCTCGTGTATTGCATCCAGAGAGCTTGTAGCAGCGATTCTCCCTGAACATCTTAGGGACAAGATTGGAGTCCAGGACCAAAAATTCATTGACGGAGCAATGATCTGGGATAATCTAACGGGCTCTGAAACCAGACCTGCTCCCCCCAACAACTACAAACAATCGCACTAGGACGGTCCAATAGTGGAAAATATAGCCTCAACAATGCTTCAGAGTGTGTCAGGGAAGGATAGAGCCCGCCTCCTGGCAATGAGAGCCCCTCATGCTGGGGACTTTCTGTTGGCTGTTCCCAACTCCAGCTTTGGCACACGCCTCGACCCACAGACCATCCGCATCGGTGTTGCCCTTCGACTTGCCGCCCCTATTCTCGCCGAACACAGGTGTATTTGTGGCAGTGAAGCAGCAGACCGATTCGGGTACCATGGTCTTGTGTGCCGTAAATCCGAGGGAAAGATTGCAAGACATGAGGAGGTTAATAACATTATCAAGAGGAGCCTCATAACAGTTGGATGGCCAGCAGTAAGGGAGCCACCCCAACTATGCAGATCTGATGGCAGCCAGAAGCATCCAGATGGTTTCACCCTTCAAGCCTGGACAGATGGGAAGCAGGTGGTGTGGGACTATACATGTGCATCTACCTTGGATGATACCTATCTCCAATACACCAGGGAGGAAGGAGGGGCACCTGCCAGCTTCAGGGAGTCCCGGAAGTCTAGAAAATATGGAGAACTTGCCCATCATTATATGTTTGTTCCCATAGGCTCAGAGACCCTGGGCTCATGGGGAAAGAGTGCATCTAAATTCCTTAAGGAGCTGGGAAAAAGACTCATCAGGGTAACTAGGGATTCCAGGGCAGCTAGTTTTCTGTTCCAGAGGCTCAGTGCGGCTGTTCAAAGGGGTAATGCCTGCTGTATTTTGGGCACACGCCCCAGCTCTGAGGAGCTGGATGAGATTATCGCCGTATAATCGGTGATACACACGTAACAACATGTATATTATATGCCACCTTTATATCAACAATGTATCTCTTAAATCTTCTGTACCATATTACGTAATAAAATATTCCTATTGGTAAAAAAATATATTAAAAGATGGGGTGGTAGGGGAAGTGGAATATTCAAACGGCTTTAGGAAGAAATCCAAATATTCTTCCTTGAAGCCTTTTTATCCACTTCTCCGAGGCTATGGGTCCCACAATTTACACCAGAGGTGGACCCCATTCTATCAACACTACACTACACTGATTTGGCCCGCCTCATGGTGAGTGCAAATGCATGACGCCTTAGACCACTAGACCACACAATCTTTAACAATGGCGTATCTAGCCAAGCTAGATGTTGTACCCACCATCGAAGGACATACGGTGGTGTGGACGCCTCTGAGCTAATTTCATACTACTCCCTGTTTGTGATTAGGTTTCCAGTTATAAAAAGGTTGAAAAGTACTAAATTATTTAAGGGTATTATGTTTGCTATAATAGCAGTTATTAGCAGTAACTGCTGCTTCCACATCCAGACAATGTAGACAATAACATACAATTCTACACAGAATTAACTAGAAGTATTATCTAGCTTCACTGACCTGCTATAGAAGTAACATTGTCCAAGTGAAGTGTTGCCAGTCCCAACAGCCGAGTCTCGCTCAGTCCAGCTAGTACCAAATTTTTTTCAAACTGAGTTAAGAAAAATATTGCTTTCAGCATCTGCAGCACTGATAGTCCAAGTTACAAATATCTGCAGCGGGATACAAATGTTTGATTCTAGTATTTTATTACACTTATTAAATGCATGTAATGGATAATTTGGTACATTATTTTTATTTGATTTTTTTTTTGTCTAGCCATTTCATTCTCCGAAGTTCGACAGCAGCTTGAAATTGAACTTTCTTAGGACCAGCAACATTTTTTGGGCAAATTTTTTACCGTAGAGGTGTTATTTATTATGAAGAAAACTTATATCAGATTGCATTTTAATTATTTTTTATGGCGTTAAATGTCAAGACAAGGAATGGTGATGAGTGATTTTTTTCCTGTTATTGCCAGGCAACCATTCCAGGAGTTTCAACTTACACATCCAATTTTCACTGACAATCATTGCATAAGTCCAAATATGAAATACTCCTTCATTGGTTTCTTTGTTTCTCTTCAATGGGGGTCATTGATATGGTGAAGGGCTCTTGATTTGAGGAATCGAACGTCTTGTCTCCTTCCTCGGATTTAATCTAGCTAGACCCTTCCCTCCCCTTCCCTTCACTCAAATCAGTTCGGCCTTTGGGGATATATCCTTATAAATTACAACTCCTTGATTAAGGGAAATGGGATCGTCGTCCATCCCATTCCGTTGAAGACTACTGTGGTAGCAGTGTTTGGCGTGGGAATTGGATCATCTAGGAATGCCCTGAATTGTCCTCCTGAATTTCCGTGGCCTGTCTGGTGCGTTCTTAGGTGATGAGAGTATCACTGGAGGCTGTCTATTGGTTCTTGGTGGCCATCAAAGGAAGTATGAGTCTTGGCAAGTTTTCGGTCACCCATATCTCTTGTCAGGTGAAGTAGCTCAGGTGATGTGGGATGTGCCATCCTGGATTGCTAGATAACTGGAATGAAGAGTAGGATAGAGTAGGAAGTAGTTTTCTTGCAGTGTCAATACTACTCTTGGACAGGGGGAATATAAGATCTTTTTGTTTCTTCTAGAAGCTGCTCCCCGCTTTTCCCTTTTCCTTGTTCCCTTTCCTCTTTTTAAGAATAATACTAAGAAAATACATTAATCATGGACGACAGAATATCACTTACCTCCTTCCTGGCCCCTTATCCCTGCGGCACGTTTAATGACCCTGGCACACCCACGGACCTTCCTCCGAACCTGGTAACACCTTTGTGCAGCACCTTGTTGCCTGATACCTGTGGCGAAGCTCCGGTTCAACTTTTGTTACCTCTGACCTTTTCTCGACTTTAGCCATGATCCCAACTTCTCCTATGGCTGAGCGTCGATTTTCGAATCGTTCTTATGTCACAGGAAGGGTTGACTTTATGCCTCTATCCAAGTGACCTCAACTTGCAGCTGATGCAGTTACAACCTGCAGCTGATGCAGTTGCAACATGCAACTGATGCAGTTGCAACATGCAACTGATGCAACTGACACTCTTCGAAACAAGCTGCTTGGAAATGTCTCTCTCACACCCACCTAATGTGTATTTCAAAGACGGTTCTGGACGAAATTCTTTTCTCGTCAGCTAATGACACCTGCGGATTACCTCATCAGCTATTAACTAGCTGCAAAATACAAGTGTGGTATTTTGTAATGTGTGAAATGTGGTGAATTCCGGATTTGTGTTGTATATATTGTTTTGTGGAATGTATGTTTATTTTTCTGAAGGAGAGTTTATTGAGCCTAAAGTATTGACCGCATGTTCTGAAACGAGATTACCACCCAAATCCCACCCTTGTCCCACCCTTGTCCCACCCTTGCCCCACCCTTGTCCTACCCTTGCCCCACCCTTGCCCCACCCTTGTCTCACCCTTGTCCCACCCTTGTCGCACCCTTGCCCCACCCTTGTCTCACCCTTGTCCCACCCTTGTCCCACCCTTGTCCCACCCTTGCCCCGCCCTTGTCTCACCCTTGTCCCACCCTTGTCCTACCCTTGTCCCACCCTTGTCCCACTCTTGTCCCACCCTTGTCCCACCCTTGTCCTACCCTTGTCCCACCCTTGTCCCACCCTTGTCCTACCCTTGTCCCACCCTTGTCCTACCCTTGTCCAACCCTTGTCCCACCCTTGTCCCACCCTTGTCCCACCCTTGTCCCACCCTTGTCCCACCCTTGCCCAACCCTTGTCCCACCCTTGTCCCACCCTTGTCCCACCCTTGTCCCACCCTTGTCCTACCCTTGTCCCACCCTTGCCCCACCCTTGTCTCACCCTTGCCCAACCCTTGTCCCACCCTTGCCCCACCCTTCTCCTACCCTTGTCCCACCCTTGTCCTACCCTTGTACCACCCTTGTCCAACACTTGTCCCACCCTTGTCCCACCCTTGTCCCACCCTTGCCCCACCCTTGTCCCACCCTTGTCCTACCCTTGTCCCACCCTTGTCTCACCCTTGTACCACCCTTGTCCTACCCTTGTCCCACCCTTGTCCCACTCTTGTCCTACCCTTGCCCCGCCCTTGTCTCACCCTTTTCCCACCCTTGTCCTACCCTTGTCCCACCCTTGTCCCACTCTTGTCCCACCCTTGCCCCACCCTTGTCCCACCCTTGTCCTACCCTTGTCCCACCCTTGTCCCACCCTTGTCCTACCCTTGTCCCACCCTTGCCCAACCCTTGTCCCACCCTTGTCCCACCCTTGTCCCACCCTTGTCCCACCCTTGTCCTACCCTTGTCCCACCCTTGCCCCACCCTTGTCTCACCCTTGTCCAACCCTTGTCCCACCCTTGTCCCACCCTTGTCCTACCCTTGTCCCACCCTTGTCCTACCCTTGTCCCACCCTTGTCCAACCCTTGTCCCACCCTTGTCCCACCCTTGTCCCACCCTTGCCCCACCCTTGTCCCACCCTTGTCCTACCCTTGTCCCACCCTTGTCTCACCCTTGTCCCACCCTTGTCCCACCCTTGTCCCACCCTTGTCCCACCCTTGCCCCACCCTTGTCTCACCCTTGTCCCACCCTTGTCTCACCCTTGTCCCACCCTTGTCCCACCCTTGCCCAACCCTTGTCCCATCCTTGTCCCACCCTTGTACCACCCTTGCCCCACCCTTGTCCCACCCTTGTCCTACCCTTGTCCCACCCTTGCCCAACCCTTGTCCCACCCTTGCCCCACCCTTGCCCCACCCTTGCCCCACCCTTGTCCCACCCTTGCCCCACCCTTGCCCCACCCTTGCCCCACCCTTTCCCCACCTTTGTCCCATCCTTGTCCCACCCTTGCCCCACCCTTGTCCCACAATTGTCCTACCCTTGTCCCACCCTTGCCCCACCCTTGCCCCACCCTTGCCTCACCCTTGCCCCACCCTTTCCCCACCTTTGTCCCATCCTTGTCCCACCCTTGCCCAACCCTTGCCCCACCCTTGCACCACCCTTGCCCCACCCTTGCTCCACCCTTACCCCACCTTTGTCCCACCCTTGCCCCACCCTTGCCCCACCCTTGCTCCATCCTTGCCCCACCATTGTCCCACCCTTGTCCCACCCTTGTCCTGCCCTTGCCCCACCCTTGCCCCACCCTTGCCCCACCTTTGTCCCACCCTTGTCCCACCCTTGCACCACCCTTGCCCCACCCTTGCCCCACCCTTGCCCCACCCTTGCTCCACCCTTGTCCCACCCTTGCAAAACCCTTGTCCCATCCTTGACCCACCCTTGTTCCACCCTTGTCCGACCCTTTCCCCACCTTTGTTCTATCCTTGTCCCACCCCTACCCCACCCTTGCCCCACCCTTGCTCCACCTTTGTCCCACCCTTGTCCCACCCTTGCCCCACCCTTGTCCTGCCCTTGCCCCACCCTTGCTCCACCCTTGTCCCACCCTTGCAAAACCCTTGTCCCATTCTTGACCCACCCTTGTCCCACCCTTGTCCCACCCTTGTCCCACCCTTTCCTCACCTTTGTTCTATCCTTGTCCCACCCTTACCCCACCCTTGCCCCACCCTTGCCCCACCCTTGCCCCACCCTTGCCCCACCCTTGCCCCACCCTTGCCCCACCCTTGCCCCATCTTTGTCAAACCCTTGGGTCGACAGAACACCAGATGCCGTTATATCTATATTCCCACAGGCGGAGATCAGGAGTGGACTAAATATTTAACAGCACTATATATATAACAGAAAGAATAAAGAAAGGGGAAATGAATAAAATTTAAGAGAAAAGAAGGGTTGGGCTCAATTCTCTCACTTGCTCATTTAATAGTAGAAGAGGCGAAAGTAGCTAAAGTTACAGCAGAAGAGAGAGACACAGAATTTCGGCTAAAGCAGGAAAAACCTCAATGGAAAATAATACAGAATGATAAAGACAAGGTATGAGTTCTGATAAGTACTGATATTAGGGATGCTTAGCCTGAAACTGAACAGTAGTACCTTATCAGGGGTTAACTCTCCAGGGAAAACATATGGTTAATATATATGTAACACAATTTAATTACTCTCAAATGGACCCAATATACTTGGCTCAGAGGGGTAATGAAACATACCTAGATAAAAAAAAATTTACAATTTAATATACAAAAATACAAGGATATCTGGAGTGTATGTGTGTGTGTACTCACCTATTTGTACTCACCTATTTGTGGTTGCAGGAGTCGAGTCATAGCTCCTGGCCCCGCCTCTTCACTGATTGCTACTAGGTCCTCTCTCTCCCTGCCCCATGAGCTCTATCATACCTCGCCTTAAAACTATGTATGGTTCCTGCCTCCACCACATCACTTTCTAGGCTATTCCATGGCCTGACTACTCTATGACTGAAGAAATACTTCCTAACATCCCTTTGATTCATCTGAGTCTTCAACTTCCAATTGTGACCTCTTGTGTCTGTGTCCCATCTCTGGAACATCCCGTCTTTGTCCACCTCGTCTATTCCGCGCAGTATTTTATATGTCGTTATCATATCTCCCCTGACCCTCCTGGCCTCCAGTGTCATCAGGCCGATTTCCCTCAACCTTTCTTCATAGGACAATCCCCGTAGCTCTGGGACTAGTCTTGTTGCAAACCTTTGCACTTTCTCTAATTTCTTGACGTGCTTGACTAGGTGTGGATTCCAAACTGGTGCTGCATACTCCAGTATGGGCCTGACGTAGATGGTATACAGAGTCTTAAACGAATCCTTAGTGAGGTATCGGAACGCTATCCGTAGGTTTGCCAGGCGCCCGTATGCTGCAGCAGTTATCTGATTGATGTGCGCCTCAGGAGATATGGTCGGTGTTATACTCACCCCCAGATCTTTTTCCCTGAGTGAGGTTTGCAGTCTTTGGCCATCTAAACTATATTGTGTCTGCGGTCTTCTTTGCCCTTCCCCAATCTTCATGACTTTGCATTTGGCAGGGTTAAATTCAAGGAGCCAGTTGCTGGACCAGGCTTGTAGCCTGTCCAGGTCTCTTTGTAGTCCTGCCTGATCCTAGTCCGATTTGATTCTTCTCGTTAACTTCACATCATCTGCAAACAAGGACACTTCTGAGTCTATCCCTTCCGTTATGTCGTTCACGTATACAAAGAACAGCACAGGTCCTAGGACTGACCCCTGTGGAACCCCGCTTGTCACAGGCGCCCACTCTGACACCTTGTCGCGTACCATGACTCGTTGTTGCCTCCCTGTCAGATATTCTCTGATCCATTGCAGTGCCTTTCCTGTTATGTGTGCCTGGTCCTCTAGCTTTTGCAGTAACCTCTTGTGAGGAACTGTGTCGAAGGCCTTCTTGCAGTCCAAAAATACGCAGTCGATCCACCCCTCTCTCTCTTGTCTTACTTCTGTCACCTTGTCATAAAATTCTAGTAGGTTTGTGACAGGATTTTCCTTCCCTGAAACCGTGCTGGTTGTCAATTATACACTTGTTTCTTTCCAGGTGCCCCACCACTCTCCTCCTGATGATCTTCTCCATGACCTTGCATACTATACACGTTAGTGATACAGGTCTGTAGTTTAGTGCCTCATGTCTGTCTCCCTTTTTAAAAATTGGGACTACATTTGCCATTTTCCATACCTCAGGGAGTTGCCCAGTTTCAAATGATGTGTTGAAGATCTTTGTTAATGGCTCACACAATATCTCTGCTCCCTCTTTAAGGACCCATGGAGAGATGTTGTCTGGTCCCACCGCCTTTGAGGTGTCAAGTTCGCATAGCAGCTTCTTCACCTCCTCCTTGGTTATATGTACCTCATCCGCCACTTGCTGGTGTGCCCCCCTGTTCTGATTTCTTGGAGTCCTACTGGTTTCCACTGTAAATACATCTTTAAATCTTGTGTTGAGCTCCTGACATACCTCTCGGTCGTTTCTTGTGAATTCCCCATCACCCTTCCTCAGTCTGATTACTTGGTCCTTGACTGTTGTTTTCCTCCTGATGTGGCTGTACAACAGCTTCGGGTCAGTCTCTACTTTTGATGCTATGTCATTTTCATATTGTCTCTGAGCCTCCCTTCTTATCTGTGCATATTCGTTTCTGGCTCTTCGGCTGATTTCTTTATTTTCCTGAGTTCTCTGTCTTCTGTACCTTTTCCATTCTCTAGTACACCTAGATTTTGCCTCCCTACACCTTTGGGTGAACCAAGGACTCGTTCTGTTCTTCCCATTATTTCTGTTTCCCTTGGGAACAAACCTCTCCTCTGCCTCCTTGCATTTTGTTGCGACATAGTCCATCATTTCTTGTACTGGTTTTCCTGTCAGTTCCCTCTCCCACTGAATGTCTTGAAGGAAGTTCCTCATGCCTGAGTAGTTACCCCTTTTGTAGTTTGGTTTTTCCCAGCCTATTCCTGCTACTCTCTCCACTTGGAGCTCAACTATGTAGTCGAAGCACAGAACCACATGATCACTAGCTCCCAGGGGCCTTTCATACATGATACCCTCGATGTCCGAACTACTCATGGTGAATACAAGGTCCAACCTTGCTGGTTCATCCTCTCCTCTCTCTCTGGTAGTGTCTCTAACATGTTGATGCATGAGGTTCTCCAGTACCACATCCATCATCTTGGCTCTCCATGTTTTGGGACCCCCATGGGGCTACAGTTTTTCCCAGTCAATCTCCTTGTGATTGAAATCACTCATAACTAGTAACTTTGCTCCTCCCATGTGTGCTCTCCTGGCCACCTCGGCTAGTGTGTCGATCATTGCTCTGTTGCTCTCATCGTATTCTTCTCTTGGCCTCCTGCAGTTCTGTGGTGGGTTGTACATTACTGCAATTATCACCTTATGTCCCTCAGACTGGATTGTTCCTACTAAGTAGTCCCTTTCGCCCATGCCATCCATTCCTTCCATTTTCTCAAAACCCCACTGGTTTTTAATGAGCAGTGCAACTCCTCCTCCCCCTCTCCTCCGTCTGTCTTTCCTAAGGATTTGATATCCGGATGGAAAGATTGAATCTGTTATTATTCTGGTGAGTTTTGTTTCTGTGAGTGCTATTATGTCTGGGGATGTCTCTTTGATTCTTTCGTGCCACTCCTCATACTTGTTTGTTATTCCATCTGCATTTGTATACCACACCTTCAACTTCTTTTCTAAGACTGTGGTCGGGGAAGTATATTGGGGTTGGGGAAGTGGGAGACCTGGTAGGGAACTATGGGTTGTTGCTGTGGGGGTGAAGTTTGTAATGTAGTGGGTGGGGGCATTGGATGTGGCATGGGTGTTTTGATTTAGAGTGTTTGGTTGCACTGGGGTTGACCTGGTTGGGAGGCTTCTATAGGAAGTTGTGAGAGAGGCTGTATTTGATCTTCTTCCTGGGTCTGGGATCTCCTGTCTGTCTTCTCCATCCCCTCTCTTTCCTCCTATCGCCTTTGTACCATCTCTCTCAGTTTCTTCCTTTCTTCTTGTGTTCTGTCGCGGTCGAGATACACCTTCCTGTATGCCGTCATGTCCCTTAATCGTGCTTTCTCCTGCAGGATCCTGGTCCGAGTCGCTTCTGCCTTGAAGGTCACTCTCACTGGCCGGGT
>NC_091308.1:42809682-42819682 GCF_038502225.1 Cherax quadricarinatus | reverse complement strand
AGTATGCAGCACCTGTTTGGAACCCGCACTTGATAAAGCACGTCAAGAAACTAGAGAAAGTACAAAGGTTTGCGACAAGGTTAGTTCCAGAGCTAAGGGGAATGTCCTATGAAGAAAGATTAAGGGAAATCGGCCTGACGACACTGGAGGACAGGAGGGTCAGGGGAGACATGATAACGACATATAAAATACTGCGTGGAATAGACAAGGTGGACAAAGACAGGATGTTCCAGGGAGGGGACACAGAAACAAGAGGCCACAATTGGAAGTTGAAGACACAAATGAGTCAGAGAGATAGTAGGAAGTATTTCTTCAGTCATAGAGTTGTAAGGCAGTGGAATAGCCTAGAAAATGACGTAGTGGAGGCAGGAACCATACACAGTTTTAAGACGAGGTTTGATAAAGCTCATGGAGCGGGGAGAGAGAGGGCCTAGTAGCAACCGGTGAAGAGGCGGGGCCAGGAGCTAGGACTCGACCCTTGCAACCACAAATAGGTGAGTAAATAGGTGAGTACACCCACACACACCCTCCACCACTTGACACAAACACTTGACACAAACACGTACCACCCCTTCCCTAACCACCTCACCTTAGCCACCTACCCCTCCCCCAAACCACCTAACCCCTCCCCAAACCGTCTAACCCCCACCCAACTACCTCCCTCCCTCCAATAACCATCCTCCCCCTCCCCCATAACCATCCATCCCCTCTCTCCCCCAAACCATCTAACTCCCTCCACCAACTGTCTCTACCCCTCCAATAACCATCCTCCCCCTCCCCCACAACCATCCATCCCCTCTCCTAACCATCTATTCCCCTCCCCCTAACCAGGATGAGGACAAGGGGCTCCAAGGACGAATCTGAGAGGGAGGAATGGGAGGTAGAGCTCAAAAAAAGGGAGGAAGACTGGGAAAGGAGACTAGATGAGCTGGAAAGGAAGATGGAAGAGAGGTTAGCAGCAGAATGCAGAAGGTGGAAGCAACAGGCCACAGCAGCAGAAATCAAGATAGAGAGATTAGAAGAGGAGCTGAGACATCTGAAACAGCACAGAGACAAAGATATTACAGAAGTAGCATCGGCAATGGCTACATCGAACACAGACAACAGGTCCGAAGGAAGCATGGAAACTAAACTTTATGCAGAGGTCCTGTCAAACCCACATGGGGCCAAAACAAAGACAGGGAGCACACTAGGACAGAATGAGAGGTTGCAAGACATTGAAGGAACTAGGACATGTGCAAGGACCTTACCAGATACCTGTGGGGGCCAGGAGAAGGTGAGCAGGAAGGATAAACCAAGAAGCATAGGGACCATAACTAGGGAAGGGACTGAAGGAAGGAACACTCCACGGGAAGGAACTAAAACACATCAGAGGATGCAATGGGAGTTACAGTGGGAGGTGGAAAGGGAGAGATCCGTGTTTGTCTATGGGCTAGACGAAGCTAAAGGGGAAACTTATGATGAAAGAAAGCAGGAGGAGAAAAAAGCGATTGAAGATATCATGAAGGTGATAGGCGAGGGGGACATGACCCAGGTGGCAAATTTTCGGAGAATTGGGTGGTTCACAAAGAAAAGGAATCGGCCTCTCAAAGTAATTTTCAAGGCAGAATCAACCCGGACCATGATCCTGCAGGAGAAAGCACGGCTGAGAGGCAAGCAGGAGTTCCGGAGTGTGTACCTCGACCGAGACAGAACACAGGACGAAAGGAAGACAATGAAAGAGAGAGTTCAAAAACGAAAGGAGAAATGGGAGGAAATGAAAAAGGAGAGCAGAATAACCCAGGATCAAATGGAAGGACAAGCGCACCCCCCAGAAACACCTGCAGAAGGACTCCAGCCACGACACCCCCAAGGCAACTGAACAATCCAAACCAACCATCACACACCGATCCCTCTGTTTCCACCCCCCGCACCACAGTTACAGTATTAGAACAGAAGTTGAAGGTTTGGTACACAAATGCAGATGGATTAACGAATAAACATGAGGAATGGCAAGAAAGAATCAATGAGAAGTCCCCAGACATCATAGCAGTTACAGAAACAAAACTCATGGAGACAATAACAGATGCAATCTTCCCACCAGGATACCAGATCATGAGGAAAGATAGAAGGGGCAGGGGGGGAGGTGGGGTTGCTCTGCTCGTAAAAAACAGATGGAAATTCGAGAAAATGGAAGGAATAGATGAGACGGGAGAGAGAGACTACATAGCAGGTACACTTCAGTCTGGGGAACACAAAGTGGTCATTGCAGTGATGTATAATCCACCACAGAACTGCAGGAGGCCAAGAGAGGAATATGAAGTGAGCAACAGAGCAATGGTGGACACACTTGCTGAGGTGGCAAGAAGAGCTCACTCCAGCAGAGCAAAGTTGCTGGTTATGGGGGATTTCAACCACAGGGAGATTGACTGGGAAAACCTGGAGCCACATGGGGGTCCCGAAACATGGAGAGCCAGGATGTTGGACGTGGTGCTGGAAAACCTCATGCACCAACATGTTAAGGACACTACCAGAGTGAGAGGGGAGGATGAACCAGCAAGATTGGACCTTGTGTTCACCCTGGGCAGCTCAGACATTGAGGACATCAAGTATGAGAGTCCCCTAGGAGCTAGCGACCACGTGGTTCTGTGCTTTGAATACATAGTAGAGCTGCAAGTGGAGAGAATAACAGGAGTAGAATGGGAAAAGCCTGACTATAAAAGAGGGGACTACATAGGGTTGAAGAACTTCCTGCGGGAGGTCCAGTGGGACAGAGAACTGGCAGGAAAGCCAGTAAATGAAATGATGGAATATGTAGCAACAAAATGCAAGGAGGCAGTGGAAAGGTTCATTCCCAAGGGCAACAGTAACAATGGGAAGACCAGAACGAGCCCCTGGTTTACCCGACGGTGTAAGGAGGCAAAAACAAAGTGCAATAGAGAATGGAAAAAGTACAGAAGGCAGAGAACACACGAAAATAGGGAGATCAGTCGCAGAGCCAGGAATGAGTACGCACAGGTAAGGAGGGAGGCCCAGCGACAGTATGAAAATGACATAGCATCGAGAATCAAGACTGACCCGAAACTGTTGTATAGCCACATCAGGAGGAAGACAACAGTCAAAGACCAGGTGATCAGATTAAGGACAGAAGGTGGAGAACTCACAAGAAATGATCAGGAGGTATGTGAGGAGCTGAACAGGAGATTTAAGGAAGTTTTTACAGTAGAGACAGGAAGGGCTGTGGGAAGACAGCACAGAAGGGAACATCAAGAGGGAATATACCAACAAGTGTTGGATGACATACGAACAACTGAGGAGGAGGTGAAGAAGCTCTTAAGTGACCTTGACACCTCAAAGGCGATGGGACCGGACAACATCTCCCCATGGGTCCTTAGAGAAGATCAGAGATACCTGAGTGGAAGACAGTGTAGTCCCCATATCTAAGAAAGGAAACAGAAACGAGGCACTAAACTACAGACCTGTGTCTCTGACATGTATTGTGTGCAAAGTCATGGAGAAGATTATCAGGAGGAGAGTGGTCGAACACCTGGAAAGGAACAAGATTATAAATGAAAACCAGCATGGGTTCATGGAAGGCAAATCTTGTATCACAAACCTCCTGGAGTTTTATGACAAGGTAACAGAAGTATGACACGAGAGAGAGGGGTGGGTAGATTGCGTTTTCCTAGACTGCAGGAAGGCCTTTGACACAGTTCCCCACAAGAGATTAGTGCAGAAGCTGGAGGATCAGGCACACGTAAAAGGAAGGGCACTGCAATGGATAAGGGAATACCTGACAGGGAGGCAGCAACGAGTCATGGTACGTGAAGAGGTATCACAGTGGGCGCCTGTTACGAGCGGGGTCCCACAGGGGTCAGTTCTAGGACCAGTGCTATTTTTGATATATGTGAACGACATGATGGAAGGAATAGACTCTGAAGTGTCCCTGTTCGCAGATGACGTGAAGTTGATGAGAAGAATTAAATCGGACGAGGATGAGACAGGACTGCAAAGAGACCTGGAGAGGCTGGACATGTGGTCCAGTAACTGGCTTCTCGAATTCAATCCAGCCAAATGCAAAGTCATGAAGATTGGGGAGGGGCAAAGAAGACCGCAGACAGAGTATAGGCTAGGTGGACAAAGACTACAGACCTCACTCAGGGAGAAGGACCTTGGGGTGACCATAACACCGAGCACATCACCGGAGGCACACATCAACCAAATAACCGCTGCAGCATACGGGCGCCTGGCAAACCTGAGAATAGCGTTCCGATACCTTAATAAGGAATCGTTCAAGACACTGTACACTGTGTATGTTAGGCCCATACTGGAGTATGCAGCACCAGTCTGGAACCCACACCTGGTCAAGCACGTCAAGAAGTTAGAGAAAGTACAAAGGTTTGCAACAAGGCTAGTCCCAGAGCTCAAGGGAATGTCGTACGAGGAAAGGTTAAGGAAAATCGGAGTGACGACACTGGAGGACAGAAGGGTCAGGGGAGACATGATAACGACATACAAGATACTGCAGGGAATAGACAAGGTGGACAGAGATAGGATGTTCCAGAGAGGGGACACAGGGACAAGGGGTCACAACTGGAAGCTGAAGACTCAGACGAGTCACAGGGACGTTAGGAAGTATTTCTTCAGTCATAGAGTTGTCAGCAAGTGGAATAGCCTAGCAAGTGAAGTAGTGGAGGCAGGAACCATACATAGTTTTAAGAAGAGGTATGGCAAAGCTCAGGAAGCAGAGAGAGAGAGAGGATCCAGTAGCGATCAGTGAAGAGGCGGGGCCAGGAGCTGAGTCTCGACCCCTGCAACCACAATTAGGTGAGTACAATTAGGTGAGTACACACACACACACACACACACACACATACACACACACATACACACACACACACACACAGACACACACACACACACACACACACACACACACACACATACACACATACACACACACATACACATACACATACACACACATACACACACACACACACACACATACATAGTTTTAAAGCGAGGTATGATAAAGCTCATGGGGCAGGGAGAGAGAGGACCTAGTAGCAATCAGCGAAGAGGCGGGGCCAGGAGCTATGAATCGACCCCTGCAACCACAAATAGGTGAGTACAAATAGGTGAGTACACACACGTACACAAACACACACACACATACACACACACACACACACATACACACACACACACATACACACCTAGTAGCGATCATTGAAGAGGCGGGGCCAGGAGCTGAGTCTCGACCCCTGCAACTACAATTAGGTGAATTAGGTGAGTACACACATACATACACACACACATACACACACACACACACACACACACACACACACACACACACACACACACACACACACACACACACACATACACACACATACACACACACACACACACACACACACACACATACATAGTTTTAAGGCGAGGTATGATAAAGCTCATGGGGCAGGGAGAGAGAGGACCTAGTAGCAATCAGCGAAGAGGCGGGGCCAGGAGCTATGAATCGACCCCTGCAACCACAAATAGGAAACTTGGGTAGCCACAGCCACTCAAGAGGGAGAGGTTTTTTAGTGCCAGGAAGGAAAAAAAACTGGCAGGAAATGGCAGAAATCGTACACCAAATCCAGTCATTCCTGGAGTGGAACCACAGTCGATGGCCTCCACTCCAAACCAACAGATACAGATACTAATGCCGGAAAAAAAATCCCCCCCCAGTACCAACAATACCACCAGTCCGATAACATTCTTCTTTGCAAATATACAGGGTCTAAAGCCAGCAACAAACAACAAAATACCTTTCATCCGTGGACTGCTTGCAGAGGCAAAGGCAATGTTCGCGGCTTTCACTGAGACCCACATAAAGGATCACTTGGACAATGAAATATGGATCCCAGGTTACAACCTATACAGATGTGACAGAGTGAACAGGCAAAAGGGGGGGGTTGGCCTGTACATTGCAGAGTCACTTGTTTGCACAGAACTGCTTAATGCCTCAAATGACGTAGTGGAAGTTTTAGCAGTAAAGGTCGAGAACCAAAACCTAGTCATTGTGGTAGTCTATAAGCCTCCGGATGCAACATCCCAGCAATTCCAGGAACAGCTGTTAAAAATTGACCACTGTCTGGAAAATCTTCCAGCTCCTGCACCCAACATCTTGCTCCTGGGGGATTTCAACTTAAGGCACCTAAAATGGAGGAATATAGCAAATAATATTGTTGCAGAAATAACACCAGGAGGCAGCTCTGATGAAAACTCACACTCACACGAGCTTTTAAATCTCTGCACAAAATTCAATTTAAACCAGCAAATAATAGAGCCTACTAGACTGGAGAATACACTAGACCTCATATTCACTAACAATGATGATCTGATAAGAAATGTCACCATATCAAAAACAATATACTCAGATCACAACATAATTGAGGTTCAGACATGTATGCGAGGAGCCCCAGACCGACAAAATGAGACTAGTCACGAGGGAGCATTCACCAAATTCAACTTCAATAACAAAAACATAAAGTGGGACCAAGTAAACCAAGTCCTAACCGATATAAGCTGGGAAGATATACTAAGCAACACAGACCCAAACTTATGCCTAGAACAGATTAACTCGGTGGCACTCGATGTATGCACAAGGCTTATTCCTCTAAGAAAAAGGAGGAGTAGATGTAAAATAGAAAGAGACAGGCGCTCCCTTTACAGGCGACGGAAAAGAATAACAGAGCGGCTAAAAGAGGTCAATATATCTGAAATGCGCAGGGAGACACTGGTCAGAGAAATAGCAAGCATAGAACTTAAGCTAAAAGAATCCTTTAGGAGTCAGGAATCGCGGGAAGAACTAAAAGCTATAAATGAAATCGAAAGAAACCCAAAGTATTTCTTCTCCTATGCCAAATCAAAATCGAGAACAACGCCCAGTATTGGGCCCCTACTTAAACAAGATGGGTCCTACACAGATGACAGCAAGGAAATGAGTGAGCTACTCAAGTCCCAATATGACTCAGTTTTTAGCAAGCCGCTAACCAGACTGAGAGTCGAAGATCAAAATGAATTTTTTATGAGAGAGCCACAAAATTTGATTAACACAAGCCTATCCGATGTTATCCTGACGCCAAATGACTTCGAACAGGCGATAAATGACATGCCCATGCACTCTGCCCCAGGGCCAGACTCATGGAACTCTGTGTTCATCAAGAACTGCAAGAAGCCCCTATCACGAGCCTTTTCCATCCTATGGAGAGGGAGCATGGACACGGGGGTCGTCCCTCAGTTACTAAAAACAACAGACATAGCCCCACTCCACAAAGGGGGCAGTAAAGCAACAGCAAAGAACTACAGACCAATAGCACTAACATCCCATATCATAAAAATCTTTGAAAGGGTCCTAAGAAGCAAGATCACCACGCATCTAGAAACCCATCAGTTACACAACCCAGGGCAACATGGGTTTAGAACAGGTCGCTCCTGTCTGTCTCAGCTACTGGATCACTACGACAAGGTCCTAAATGCACTAGAAGACAAAAAGAATGCAGATGTAATATATACAGACTTTGCAAAAGCCTTCGACAAGTGTGACCATGGCGTAATAGCGCACAAAATGCGCGCTAAAGGAATAACAGGAAAAGTCGGTCGATGGATCTATAATTTCCTCACTAACAGAACACAGAGAGTAGTCGTCAACAGAGTAAAGTCCGAGGCAGCTACGGTGAAAAGCTTTGTTCCACAAGGCACAGTACTCGCTCCCATCTTGTTCCTCATCCTTATATCCGACATAGACAAGGATGTCAGCCACAGCACTGTGTCTTCCTTTGCAGATGACACCCGAATCTGCATGACAGTGTCTTCCATTGCAGACACTGCAAAGCTCCAGGCAGACATCAACCAAATCTTTCAGTGGGCTGCAGAAAACAATATGAAGTTCAACGATGAGAAATTTCAATTACTCAGATATGGTAAACATGAGGAAATTAAATCTTCATCAGAGTACAAAACAAATTCTGGCCACAAAATAGAGCGAAACACCAACGTCAAAGACCTGGGAGTGATCATGTCGGAGGATCTCACCTTCAAGGACCATAACATTGTATCAATCGCATCTGCTAGAAAAATGACAGGATGGATAATGAGAACCTTCAAAACTAGGGAGGCCAAGCCCATGATGACACTCTTCAGGTCACTTGTTCTATCTAGGCTGGAATATTGCTGCACACTAACAGCACCTTTCAAGGCAGGTGAAATTGCCGACCTAGAAAATGTACAGAGAACTTTCACGGCGCGCATAACGGAGATAAAACACCTCAATTACTGGGAGCGCTTGAGGGTCCTAAACCTGTATTCCCTGGAACGCAGGAGGGAGAGATACATGATTATATACACCTGGAAAATCCTAGAGAGACTAGTACCGAACTTGCACACGAAAATCACTCATTACGAAAGCAAAAGACTTGGCAGACGATGCACCATCCCCCCAATGAAAAGCAGGGGTGTCACTAGCACGTTAAGAGACCATACAATAAGTGTCAGGGGCCCGAGACTGTTCAACTGCCTCCCAGCACACATAAGGGGGATTACCAACAGACCCCTGGCAGTCTTCAAGCTGGCACTGGACAAGCACCTAAAGTCAGTTCCGGATCAGCCGAGCTGTGGCTCGTATGTTGGTTTGCGTGCAGCCAGCAGCAACAGCCTGGTTGATCAGGCTCTGATCCACCAGGAGGCCTGGTCTCAGACCGGGCCGCGGGGGCGTTGACCCCCGGAACTCTCTCCAGGTAAACTCCAGTACAAATAGGTGAGTACACACACGTACACAAACACACACGCACATACACACACACACACACACATACACACACACACACATACACACACACACCTAGTAGCGATCATTGAAGAGGCGGGGCCAGGAGCTGTGACTCGACCCCTGCAACCACAAATAGGTGAGTACACTCACATACACACACACACACACATTCAGTTACGTTAGGTGAGGTGTCTGAGTTAGGTTAGTTAGGTTAGGTTAAGTTAGGTTAAGTGAGGTTTCTAAGTTAGGTTAGGTGAGGTTTCTAAGTTAGGTTAGGTTAGGTTAAGTTAGGTTAAGTTAGGTTAAGTTAGGTTAGGTTAGGTTAGGTTAGGTTAGGTTAGGTTAGGTTAAGTTAGGTTAGGTGAGGTTTCTAAGTTAGGTTAGGTTAGGTTAAGTTAGGTTAAGTTAGGTTAAGTTAGGTTAGGTGAGGTTTCTAAGTTAGGTTAGGTTAAGTCAGGTTAAGTTAGGTTAGGTTAGGTTAGGTTAAGCTAGGTTAGGTTAGGTTAGGTTAGGTTAGGTTAGGTTAAGCTAGGTTAGGTGAGGTTTTTAAGTTTTTTAAGATTGATATATATATATAATCTTTTGTCAAACAAAAGATTATATATATATCAATCTGTAAAAAATAGTTTTATTTTTCAGGAAAGATAGTAGAGAAAAATGTATATTTTTCGGCGGCTTTTGGCCCATGGGATTTTTTCTATATATTACTATGCTAAGTGAATAATTAATACAATTAGGATCTCTTCTAAAAACAAGATATTTCGAAATAAATTCATATACAAATGTCTGCCTTGTTGTTGTGTACAATAAACCAGTTTTTAATTTGTGTAAAATAGGCAGAGAGAGAGAGAGATAATGATAATAAGAGAATGAGAGAATGATAAGAGAATGAATGAAAGTATGAATGAATGAACGTGAATCATGTAGGTCAATAATAATGTTTGACTCACAAGCAAAATCACCTAGGTTTGATACCTAGGTAAGGCAAATTTTTTGAGGAAGTTGTTAACAAGGTGCACTAGTTCACGAGTCAGTACATGATGCAAATAGTCGATTGTTGTGGGTCGTATTATAAGATACTTAAGAACCTCAAGAGAAGGTAGATGTTGTTTAACACGTTGAACAGGTTCACTGACACTGCTTCAGATCAAGGATCGGAAGAGGTGTCAGTGCTGACAATCACAGGTGTCAGTGCTGACA
>NC_091308.1:42722182-42802182 GCF_038502225.1 Cherax quadricarinatus | reverse complement strand
CGGGCCGCGGGGGCGTTGACCCCCGAAACTCTCTCCAGGTAAACTCCAGGTTACCATAATCCCCAAGTCCTTTTCGCAGTCTGTATGGTTAAGTTCTACTTTATTTAACTTATAAGTGCTAGAGTTATGGACATTCCCGAGCTTCAGAACCTTGCATTTATCTACAATGAATTGCATGTGCCATTTTTCTGATCAGGAACTGAGTTTGTCTAAACCTTCCTGATGTTTCGTGACATCTACGTTTGAATCAATTATCCTACCTATATTTGTGTCATCGGCGAATTTGCTCATTTCGCTAGTAATTCCCTCATCAATGTCATTGATATATATTATAAACAACAACGGGCCTAAGACTGATCCCTGTGGAACCCCACTTGTTGCAGATCCCCACTCGGACTTAACCCAATTTATGCACAATCTCTGCCTCCTATTGGTGAGACATGACTCGATCCATGAGAGCACTTTTTCCCCAATGCCATGAGCTGCCACTTTCTTTAACAGTCTCTGGTGTGGTACTCTATCAAGAGCCTTACTAAAATCTAAATAAACAATATCAAATTCCTTATGGTGATCAACTGCCTCAAAAGCTTTACTGAAGGTTAATAAATTAGTTAGACAGGAACGACCCTTCGTGAATCCATGCTGAGTATCATTAATTAAATTATGTTTATCCAGATGGCTTATAATATCAGCTATAATTGACTCTAGAAATTTGCCTACAATTGAGGTCAGGCATATTTGGCGGTAATTTGATGGGAACGACTTGTCCCCTGCTTTAAAAATAAGAATTACATTAGCCAACTTCCACATATCAGACACTACACCTGTTTGAAGAGATAAATTAAAAATATTAGTTAGTGGTTCACAGAGTTCCATTTTGCATTCCTTAAAAACCCTTGAAAAAAGCTCATCAGAACCCAGTGACTTATTTTGTTTCAGTTGGTCTACTTGTTTCATAACAATTTTGCTAGTGATTGTGATATTATATAATTTATCTTCTTCAGACCCATTATAAAAGTCAGTTACTTGGATATTGTTAGTGTCTTCCTGTGTGAAAGCCGAGAGAAAATAATTATTAAAAATCGAGCACATTTCATTCTTCTTGGCAGTAAGATGCCCAGAGTTATTTTTAAGGGGACCTATCTTTTCTCTAACTTTTGTTCTGTATATCTGGAAAAGACCTTTTGGGTTAGTTTTCGAATCCCTAGCAACTATAATTTCGCAGTCCCGTATAGCTTTTCTTATTCGCTTTTTAATGTCCCTCTTAATGTCAATATACTGATTCATAAGATGATCCTCACCTCTTTTGATGCACCTAGAAATTCGTTTCTTCTGCCCTAAAAGATATTTGAGCCTATTATTCATCCATTTTGGGCCATTTCAATTCGATCTAATTTCTTTATATGGAATAAACGTTCTTTGGGCAGCATGTATAGTGTTTAGAATGCTGTCATATTGATAGCTGTCTTTGTTACCCCAATCAACAGATGATAAGTGTTCTCTAAGCCCCCATTGTAATCTGCTAAGCAAAAATCTGGGACTGTTACTGAGTTGTTCCTACTATCATACTCCATTCAATGCTAAAGCTAATTGATTTGTGATCGCTTGTGCCGAGTTCCTCTGTAATTTCTAAATTATTAACAAGGGTTTCCTTGTTTGCCAGAACCAAGTCAAGCAAGTTATTTCCCCTTGAAGGTTCTGTCCCAAACTGCTTCAAAAAACAATCCTGAACTACTTCTAAAAAGTCGTTATATTGTAAATTCCCAGTCAAATAGTTCCAATCAATCTGACTAAAGTTAAAGTCCCCTAGAATTACTACGTCATCGTGCCTTGTGGCCTTAACAATTTCCTCCCAAAATAGTCTCCCTTGGTCTCTATCTAAGTTTGGAGGACGGCATATCACACCTAAAATAAATTTTTCATGCCCCTCAGAAAATTCTATCCAGAGAGACTCTGAGTGTGTTGTTTCAGACTTTATACCGTTTTTATGCAACAATTAAAACGATTTCGGACATAGAATGCCACCCTACCCCTCTTACCGATACTTCTATCTACTTGAAACAATTTAAAATCCTGAATGTGGCATTCAGCAGGCACATCCAGATTTTTCATATTAAACCACGTCTCAGTTATGGCAAAAACATCAATGTTATCTGCACTTGAAACTAATCTCAATTCGTCCATCTTATTTCTCGCACTACGTGTATCAGTATAAAACATGTTTAAAAAAACCTTCCCTCTCTTCTCTCTTCCCGCTGATTCCTGCTCCTTCACCATACCTGTTACTGTCCTTGTCACCTAGTGCCACGGGGTTTCCAAAATCCATCAATAACTCTACCTCATTCTGCCTATAACTGGTTTCCGTAAAACTCACACTATCGCTATACTGAGAATTCGTTCATTTTCCACAAAAACCCATACCACTATCTATTTCTAGTTTAAAGACCTAATAGCTCCCTTCACTGCATTGGCCAGTGCCCCCATCCTAGACCTAGATAAGTGAACCCCATTCCTGGCATACATGTCATTTCTACCACAGAAGAGGTCCCAGTTGTCTATGAATGTTACTGAATTTTCCTTAGTGTTTGTCCAGCTAGAAATCGACACAAATTGCCCTGGACAACCATTCATTTCCAACTCCCCTTCCGGTAAAATGCCATATATCACAGGGTTCCCATCCTTCTTCCTAATTATCTATATTGCTGTCCTATATCTGCTAATCAGGTCCTCACTCCTACGTCTGTCAACATTGTTGCCTTTCGCACTGAGGCAGATAATAGGATTGCTCCCATTACCTTTCATGATATCGTCTACAAGCCTAACAATATCCCCCATCCCAGCGCCAGGAAAACATACCCTCTGCCTCCTCTTCCTGTCCCTAAGACTAAAAGCCCTATCCATAAACTTAACCTGACTGTCCCCAACTAAAACAATGTTCTTACCCTCACTGGCAGAGTTCATCGTGGCGTTCTCGATGATCTTCATTGGGGTTTCAAGGGATGTCAACTCACTCTCGTCCGCCAATGCTCCCTTGGTGCTCGTTGTGATGTTCCCAGTAGACAACCCACATTCGCTGGGTAGCACTGAAAATGGGTTAGAAGTTTCCTCTGTAGTCTTCTGGTTTTTCGTTGTTTCTGCCACTCCAACAGTCTTCTTGATCCTCAGCTTGATTTCATGTTGCCCAGCCACTGACCAGGTTCCCCTCTTAACCTGAGGACTCACAACAGGATTACTACGAATCCTCTTGTTTTCCTCCGTCAATCGCCGTATCTCGAGGTTAGCAACCCTAAGCTCCTCTTTTAGCTGCAGGTAGAGTTGCTCAAGAGAGGACATCTTGGTTCAGATTCACAGAGAGCACACAGAGATAAGTACAGGTTACCAGATTATTGTTTTGCGCACTGTGAACTATTTCTTATTATTCTTCAGTGTCAGTCTTTGACACTCAGAACCGGTGGGCTGCAAGGAGGCGTAACAATAACATGCTAATAGACTACATTTCTTTTGAATTAATAAATATTAACTATTTCTAAATTTTTCATTGGAGCGATTTCAAATTTTCTTTGTGTTTGAGAGTAATAAGCTAAAGCTCTTCACCTCACAGATATACGCATATGAAATTTGAGCACCATTATTAAGTAGCAGTTTGAGAAATTTGTGCACCATTATTAAGTAGCAGTTTGAGAAATTTGTGCACCATTATTAAGTCGAACTCATTTACCTCATATTTAGCTGTTTGAGAGGGTTGGCCTCCAGCTCCTGAGCTTCTCAATTGTGTTGAAGTAGCTTCTGCATGCTAGAAGTTCATACATTTAAAAGGATACCCAAAACTTGACTTAAATCTGCTGGGAGAGCTGAGAAATATATCACCATATCCAGTAGCATCATCTATATGAGTCAGAGGAATCTTAGCTCGAATATTATATCTGGCTGACTCTCCTCATATTCCTGTTGTTTGAGAGGGTTGGCCTCAGGCTCCTGAGCCGCTCGACACCATTGAACTACACTTTTTACATGTTAAAAAATCATCTGATTAAAACAATATTGCAAACTTGATTCGTGTCTGTTGTTCTGCGATACATAACATCATTGCCCTCAAACCAGGTGCTCACAAAAGGGATTGAATAGAGTGCCTTTCAAATTTCAAATACGACAAACATAAAAAAAATTGTATCTCAACGAAGAAGAGGAATCGTAAAGAGAGTTGCATAAATTCATAATTTAGTTAAAGATCAGGGTTGGTAATCTAAAGCTGATCAGAAAAAGCGGTTAAAGATTATCCCACGAAACTAATATTCCAATTTCTTCAAAAATTGCAACTTGGCACATGCTTATCCCCGATCTCATCTGAATCTTCCACTATGTAAGAATTCTTTATCAACTGCAAGGAAACTAATATCCCGATTACCTTAATAAAACTGCCAAATAAAAGCACAGTAACAATGCCAACCTTCCTTCTGTGCCTGGCAGGGCTGCCACAGGTGTTGGTTACACAGTGTTGACGACACTATGGGTATGAACCATGGTAAGTCTCTGTTATATATTCAACTATAATGGTGTGCACAAATTTCTGTTTCTATTGTGCGTGAGTACTTATTTTGTAAACTGTTTTGGTGGAACCTAGCGTAGCCCATGTGTAGGCAATGGCTTTGTAACGACTTACGGTGAATTTTACTACCAAGCGTCGCCTTTACCAGCCTAAGAAATAAAGACGAGTCCTGCAGGCCTACGCAAGTGAGAGACTTATTCCTGACTCTACAAGCTAGCCGATGTGGCCAGCTTAATCCAATCTGACAATTCGTATGTACAAATTAGTGTTACGTCATTAACTGAGGAAGGTGTATGTATTTTCTCTGCACCAAGTATGGGATGCGTGCTGCATAGTTGGTGAAAAACACAAAGGTCATTAAAAACGAGAATTGCAGTACCTGGTGACCCCTTCATCCGCCAGACGCTGCTGTTTATGTAGGACAAGTGATTGAGGTTCTTCTATAAACAATAGTTTGTGCTTATTTATATATGCACTGTGTGAACATCGAAACTCCAGCGAGAGAGTCGCCTTATGGTACACAGGTGTCCTCCACAGGAATTCCATAGGACATTTGATAAACTGGAATGAGGTACAGCTCATCATCAACGAGCATAAAACATAATTATAGAAGCTACAAAATTTCAGAATCATTAGTACACATGATACTCAACCAGGCAAAGCACAACCTACCTAACAACATAGGAGTCACATGCCTAATTACCTACCTGTCCACATCTCAAATATGGCATTTTTCAAGTCACTGTATGTTACACCCCACCCTCTGCCAAGATCCCAGGACCGAAACGTTTTCTAATTAATATGCCATAGTGCTTGCTCACGTATCTTTTTAAAACATAACTTTACGAATTTGGTTATTTATTTTTCTTGATATGAATCCAAGACTCCTAGTTTATTAAAAACACGAATGCACTTAGGTAACAGAAACGACAGGAGAGAGGGATGGGTGGAGTGCATTATCTTGAACTACAAGAAGGCGTATTTAATACTGAATACCACAAGAAACAACGGCAAAATCTTGAGGTGTAGTCAGGAATATGAGGAAATGTTCTCGTGTGGATTAATGAGTAACTTTGGGGAAGAAAGCAATGAATAAGTGCTTGAGATCAGTAATAATAATATAAACAAATTATGCACTAAAACCGTATGAATGGATCATGCAGTGTGGTGGTCTGAGAAGAGTTGCTAGATTGGAGATAATAACACGTGAGGTTCTGCAAGGTACGGTATTGGAACCAATACGATTTCCATTTATTTTGCTGCTGTAAAATAAATGAGAAGGAAACCAAATGAGGAAAACTATGGGCTACAAATGTATCTAGACAAGCTGGAAGATTGGTCAGAAGTGTGGGTTCTTAGTATCAACTCCAGCAAATCCAGGGTTACGAAGACTGACGAAAGGACAATAAGACCAAACACGGGGTAAAGACTTGTAGCACAGAGGCTGCGGACCTCACTCACAGAGAAAGACCATTATGCATAATAAGCACATCGCCTGAAATACTCGTCAGCCTAATAAACTCATCATCCAATGATTGTACGGTAAATTTAAGAGTAGCCCCTCATAGCCCTTTTCATACAAAAGAAGTCAAGACCATCTTCGATTGTACAACAAGATCAGAATGCATTCCACACCTGGTAAAACATAAGGAACTAAGGAGTACAACCCATGAGACGCTAATAGAAGTGAGTCTGTTAACATGAAAGGATAGTAACATTAAAAATCAGAGAAATTTATAGGGTAAACATGGGGAGGGCGAGAGGCGGAAAATGGGTACTCAGGGGCATAGGAGTTCTAGGCAGATAAGTTAAAAAGATGTCAGTAAGTAATGCTTCAATCTCAGGGCGGTTAGCAAGTGGAATGACCTATATAAAGAAGTTTTTATTCTTTTAAAAGCGTGTATGACAGGGCCTACTGGGCTAGGAGGGAAGGGATTGTACAGCGGTAAGTTCGACCCCTGCAGCTAGATGAGAGAGCATTAAGTGGGTACTCACACATTACATACCCATACCCGCAAAGAGCATACACACACACACACACACAAAACACAGAAACATGCAGCGCGCGCGAGCGCACACACAAAAAACACAAACACAATCACGCACACACACACACACACACACACACACAGACATATATATATACATACGCACACACATATATACATACACAAACACATACACATACAAGCAAACACACACGCACACACATACGCACACAGAAGCAAACACACACACACACACACACACACACGCACGAGGTTTGATAAAGCTCATGGAGCAGGGAGAGAGAGAGGACCTAGTAGCAATCAGTGAAGAGGCGGGGCCAGGAGCTATGACTAAACCCCTGCAACCACAAATAGGTGAGTACATGTAGGTGAGTACTACTCTACCAAATACAGCACAACCACAGACAGCACCCATACAGAAAATTTAAACAAACCAACACACACAACTCATCCACGCCCCAACACGCCCACACACCCACACACCCACGCCCACACTACCCACGCCCACATGCGTCAGTCAATAATTGCCTTGCGCGCAGAGCGTCACGCTCCGGGGGTGGGGGTTGTGGGGGGGTTGTTGGGGTAGGGGGGGAGGGGAGAGGCAAGTCACCTTTAAAACCCGCCTGATTAAGTTTAAACCTGCACTGCTACCCAGTGGCCTCGCCACCCTCTCTAGTGACCTCGCCACCCTCTCTAGTGACCTCGCCACCCTCTCTAGTCGCCTGGCCACCCTCTCTAGTGACTTCACCACCCTCTTTAGTGGCCCGGCCACCATCTCTAGTTGCCTGGCCACCCTCTCTAGCTGTCTGGCCGCCCTCTCTAGTGGCCTCGCCACCCTCTCTAGTGACCTTGCCACCCCCTCTAGTTTCACCGCCTCTACTTTTAGTGGCCTCTCCACCCTCTCTAGTGGCTTCGTCACTCTAGTGGCTCGCCACCCTCTCTAGTGGCTTTATCAATCACTCTAGTGGCCCGGTGAGCCTCTCTAGATGACCGATCAACCTCTCTAGTGGTCCAGTCAGCCTGTCAAGTTGCCAATTCATCCTCTGTAGTGGCCTCGCCCGTTCTCTAGTAACCTCGCTACCCTCTCTAGTGGTCGCTCTACCATCTCTAGTGCCCCCATCAAAGTCCCTAGTGACCCCACTAACTTCTCAAGTGGCCCTCACCACTCTCTTTTTTGCCCCAGTCAACCACTCTAGTAACCCAGTCACTCTAGTGGCCTTGCCACCCTCATTAATGGCCTCAAAACCCTTTCTAGTGGCCTTACTCTCTTCTCTTTTGACCCCTCCTCCCCCTCTAGTGCAGGGTTAACCACTCTACTGACCCATCCACTCTAGCGACCCGTCCACCCTCTCTATTTGCTCGTCCACTCTCTATTGGCCTGGCCTCGCTGTGTAGCACCCGGGCTCCCTCTAATGATGAACCACTGTCTTTTAGTGGCCCAGGCACCAATTCTGGTGGCCCAACAACCTCTCTATTGGCCCCTTAACTCCCTCTTGTGGACGGCAATCCTCTCTAGTAGCTCTGTAAACCTACCTACTGACAAGGTAAGCTTTTCAAGTGGCTTGTGACCCCTTCCATGGCCCATGCACCCTCTCTAGTGACATGAAACCTCTCATGCTGCCGAGAACTCGCTCTAGTAGCACAGACTTCCTTAAAAGTGGCCAGTTTTCCCCTCTAGTGGTACCTTAACCATCCCTTGAAGTTGACATCCAGTTTATTGGTTCCTACCCTATTTTTTGGCTCCCACCCTATTTAGTGGCTCCTTCACCCTATTTCGTGGCTCAACCACCACATTTAATGGCTCAACCACCCTATTTAGTAGCTAAGCCACCGTATTTAGTAGCTAAACCACATTATTTAGTAGCTCAGCCACCCTATTTATTCTCTGTCTACCTTTGATATACCTTTAATGGGCCTCGACCCGTTAAAGGTATTTCAAAAGCAGTAACATTTGCCATGTGTTTGCATGGTCAACTAGGCTTTTTCATCAAAGCCTAGTTGATTATCATGTTGCATTATAGCCCAAATGATCTGCTGACACTTGGCTGAGGTACTCAGGTAAGATTCATCAGGAAACAATATAACTCTGAGGTACTTGTTTGCCTGTCAAGTTTACTCCTGAAGATTTCAACACTTAGGCAATGTTTCTGATGTCTCGTGGTAGAATATTGAATAATGATTTCCCACAGATATTGACACTATGTCTACTGCAGTAGTGGGGAAAGCGGCTGTATGGCTCGGAAGTAACACCTCGGTGTAACTTCCGAGCCATACAGCCGCTTTTCCCACTACTTACTGCATCCATGGTTTTCGCTTTTGTTTTTACATTTTCGCCCATTTGAGTCAAGTTCTTCAAGTACCTTCCACGTGTTTATTATCATGTTTATCTTTGGTCTGCTAGTACTGTACATGTTTTGGATTTTGAGGCGTTCCCAGTAATTTGAATGCTTTATTTCCTCTATATGAGGCATACACGATCTCTGTGGTATAAACCTTGGTAATAAATACCGACAAGTTGGTTTAGAAAGACACGTAAGCAAACACTATGACATATTTATTAGAAAACGTTTCGGTCCTGGGACCTTGATCACTTCTAACAAGAAGTGTTAGAAGTGATCAAGGTCCCAGGACCGAAACGTTTTCTAATAAATATGTCATAGTGTTTGCTTACGTGTCTTTCTAAACCAACGATCTCTGTACCCGTTCAGCTCAGATATCCCTCCTGCCCTAAATAAAGCCAACAATAATGAACACTTTTAATTTTAAAGGTAGAAAGCACAAGTGCTTTGAATATTGTCACCATTGGCAGTATTTCCTGTGTTTCTAAAGTTCTTTATCCACCCCGTCTTATTTCTGGCATTCGTAAATCTTGCCTTATTATGTACTTTGAAGAAAAGGTCAGCTAACTTTATTACACCCAGGTCCTTCACATGTTCTTTTCCTTCTGTTTGCTTCAATATTTCCATGCGTAAGTAGTAGGAACCCGTCATCGTTGACTACCATATTATTCTTTCCTACCCACTGGAAAAATTTGCTTACATCTTGCAGTTTTGTCAGTGCCTTCCAACTAGATAATTTTCATGTCTATTTTGGTATCCTCAATGATGATATAAAGCAATGACGAGCATTTTTATTTATATTTATGTGCAATTCCGCCATTATGGCATCTATCAAGAACTTTTACCAAACTCACTTTATGTGACCTGGCAACCCTTTTTAATGACCCAGCTACTCTAGTTTCCCGACTAAATAGTCTAGTGGCCAGGTAACCTTTTCTAGGGGCTCACGCCGTCTTCTCTTAGTGGCCCTAGTGGCCAAATTACCCTGTTTTGGCCTGAGCACCCTCTCAAATGACCCGACCACCGTGGTGACTCATCCATACTCGCTGGCGATATACCTGTAACAGATTAGGGCTGCTTTTGAGCCCTTCCAGCTATACCTTGGTCAATATACAATATACCAGATGTGAAATCACAAGTGATTTGAATAATACCATCAACGGCATTTTTTTGGTCTTTTCTGTATTCCCTCATTGTGCTCTTCAAATGACATATCTTCTGATATTATTATTTCTAAAGATTTTACTGAATTCTTATGATCTAGGAGATGGTCTGCCTCCTTTTTTTCTCTCCTCGATTTGAGTTCTTCATTATTATTACTCTAAGTGGACACTTTATTAGGTACACTATTCTAGTACTAGGTAGGGTAACCTTCCCCCCCCCAGCCCGGGAGAAACCTGAATTCTTAGTAGCATAGATTTAGCAGTGCTGGAAACATTCCTTAGAGATTCTGGTTCATGTTGGCATGATAGCATTATGCTCTTGCTGCAGATTTTTCCTTTGCACTTTCATGCTACGAATCTGTCATTGCTACGCATCCCATAGTTAATGCCAAAATTCTGTCCCTACCATCTGCATGTCGCAGCAGAAATCGCAATTTGTCAGACCAGGCGACGTTTGTCCAGTCTTCAACTGTCCAGGTTTGGCGAGGATATTCCTACTGTATCCTCATTGGAGGCTACAGCGGGTATATGCTGGTCTTCTCCCCATCCACTTAAAGGTTCAACGTTTTGTTTATTCAGAGATGCTCTTCTGCGTACCACTGTTACTGTCGCCTTCCTGACAGCTCGAACCATTCTGGCCAATCTCCCACTAAACTGCCACTCTCTGGTTGCCTTGTGTGTCTCACACCACCCTTTGAAAATTCTAGAGACTATTGCGTGTGAAAATCCAAGGAGATCAGCAGTTTCTGAAAAACTCAGGCCACCCTGTTTTCCCTAGTCTTAAATTGCTCGGTTTGATTCTAGTCTTGAGACATGAGTTACAGCTAGTTACAACAGTCCTTGGAGTTGCCTACCTGTGCTCCTAATACTGGTGCCTGTCCTGAAGCAAGTATTGTTTTGCTACACTGCCTTACGCTGCTCTGCTGAAATACATTTTGCTATCTTACTATGTGCATTGCACTCCCTGTTTATACTGTTGTTTTATTGTGTTACAGCTATTGTGCGATGTGCATATTTGTAGATGAATGGTTCAGAGAACCGACATGTTGATAAATTAGACACATGTGCAACTCTTGGGTATCTTTATTGAGGAAACGTTTCGCCACACAGTGGCTTCATCAGTCCATACAAAGGAGAATCTTGAAGAACAGGAGGAGAATGAGGTAATCAGTCCCTCAACCTTGAGTCGATGTGGTCAGTCCATCAATCTTGATGTGCATATTGCTACAATGCGGTGTTTGTTAATTAATATTGCTGACTAGATAATGCCTACTGCGCGTGTTAAGCGTATGGTGACGACATATTCTTTGCAATCTTTGTCCAAACTATCTCTTCAGCACTGCTGGCGTGTTCCTCGTTGAAATGACACTGAATATCGATGTACATTAACTGCTTCATAGCGTCGTGAGCTAATACGTAGTAAGCAAAGGAGGGGAATCATCCAGTACGGCTTATCAATCTGGAATGTTGCATGTCCAGAGGACTCGGGTTAGTCTTCGTTGCACACTACGTGTGCTGATTACACTCCTGAACGTCTGCCTGATACCCCCTCCAAGGGTCCTGATCTGCAAGACATCTACAAGTATAAGGGTGCCTTCACCTAATTCAACTTCAACAACATGAATATCAAATGGGATCAGGTACACCATGGCCTAAATAAAACATGTTAGGTAGATTTTTTAAATAACATGGATCCAAACCGGTGCTTTGAAAGGATCAATTTTCTGGTAGCTGAAGAATGCTCAAGGCAAAAGAAGAGAAGTAAAATGGAGAGAGTCACTCCCTCTGCATGGGAAGGTGAAGAATCACTGAGGGCCTCAAGGGGGCTAAATTATTTGAAAAACCGAAAGAAGCACTGACCAGGGAAATGGAAAATAATGAGCTTAAGTTAAATGATTAATACAAAATTCAGGAGAGACAGGAGGAGCTAAAAGCAATTAATGAAATGGAAAGGAATTCAAAATATTTTTTCTCATATGCCAAAAAAAAAGGTAAACACCACAGCTAGTATCGGGCCCTTGCTCAGAGAAGATTGAACTTGCACAGATGACAATAAAGAAATGAGGATGATACTGAAATCTCAGTACGACTATGTGTTTAGCGAGCCATTAATCAGTCAAAAGATAAACAATCCATTATTATTTTTTCATGAATGAGCCTCAAAACACCGTCAGTGTATGCCAAATTTCTGGCATAATCCTAAATCCACTGGACTTTGAAAAAGTCATTGACAACATACCGTTGCACCCAGTATTGGTATGTCGTGGAACTCTGTGTTTATTAAGACCAGCAAGAAACCCCTTTCGTGTGCTTAAGTATGCTGTGGAGAGGGAGAGAAAGACACGAATGAAATCCCATAACAGATATAGCCCCTCTCCATAAAGGTGGCAGCAAAGCATAGCTAATATCACAGTGGATGGCACCACTGTGATCCCGCCTCCTTCTGCTTCCACTCACCTGACTACAGTATATAAGTCACTTTTCCAGCCACATGGTGTACTTCCTACAAGAGTGATGAACTGAACACATCGATTCCAGGCTAAGGGACTAATTACCTCAAACTCCTTCTCTCCTTACCCATTTCTAATTTGTACTTGACTGATGTAGCAACTGTGTGGCGTAGGTTGGTAGACAGCAACCACCCAGGGAGGTACTACCGTCCTGCCAAGTGAGTGTAAAACGAAAGCCTGTAATTGTTTTACATGATGGTAGGATTGCTGGTGTCTTTTGTCTGTCTCATAAATATGCAAGATTACAGATACGTCTTGCAACTTCTACTTACACTTAGGTCACACTACATATACATGTACACGTTTATCTATATCCATGGGGAAGTAGAATAAGAACCTTTTCTCTGTAAGCCATGTGTGTTGTAAAAGTCAACTAAAATGCCGGGAACAATGGGCTAGTAACCCCTTTTCCTGTAATAATTACTAAAAAGAATAAGAAGAAAATTTTCAAAGTGGGATGTCTGAATGTGCGTGGATGTTGTGCGAATGATAAAAAGAGATGATTGCGGATGTTATGAATGAGAGGCTGGATGTTCTGGCTTTAAGTGAAACAAAGCTGAAGGGGGTGGGAGAGTTTCAGTGGAGATGAATAAATGGGATTAGGTTAGGGGTTTCAAATAGAGTTAGAGCTAAAGAAGGAGTAGCAAAATGTTGAAGGATAAGCTATGGCAGGAAAAGAGGGAACATAAATTCAAGGATTATGTGGAGTAAAATAAAGGTTGGATGTGAGAAGTGGGTTATAGTAAGCATATATGCACGTGGAGGAGACAGAAGTGTAGAGGAAAGAGAGAGATTTTGGAAAATGTTGAGTGAATGCGTGGGGAGTTTTGAACCAAGTGTGAGAGTAATGGTGGTTGGAGATTTCAATGCTAAAGTGGGTAAAAATGTTGTGGAGGGAGTAGTAGGTAAATTTGTGGTGGCAGGGGTAAATGAAAATGGGGAGCATTTAATTTAGCTATGTGTAGAAAGAGGTTTGGTAATAAGTAATACATATTTTATGAAGAAGAGGATAAATAAATATACAAGGTATGATACAGCACATAATGAAAGTAGTTTGTTAGATTATGTATTGGAGGATAAAAGGTTGATGGGTAGGCTTCAGGCTGTACACGTTTATAGAGGGGCAACTGATATATCGGATAATTATCTAGTTGTAGCTACAGTTAGAGTAAGAGGTAGATGGGACAAGAGGAAAATGGGAACAACAAGTAAGAGGGAGGTAAAATGTATAAACTAAGGGAGGAGGATGTTCGGGTGAGATATAAGCAACTATTGGCAGAAAGGTGGGTTGGTGCAAGTATGAGTAGTGGGGGGGTTGAAGAGGGTTGGAATAGTTTAAAAAAATGCAGTATCAGAATGTGGGGCAGAAGTTTGTGGTTATAGGAGGGTGGGTGCAGGAGGAAAGAGGAGTGATTGGTGGAATGATGAAGTAAAGGTGGTGATAAAAGAGAAAAAGGTAGCTTATGAGAGGTTTTTACAAAGCAGAAGTGTTGTAAGAAGAGTAGAGTATATTGAGAGTAAAACAAAGGTGAAGAGAGTGGTGAGAGAGTGCAAAAGGAGAGCAGATGATAGAGTGGGAGAGGCACTGTCAAGAAATTTTAATGAAAATAAGGAAAAATTTTGGAGTGAGTTAAACAAGTTAAGAATGCATAGGGAACGAATGGATTTGTCAGTTAAAAACAGAGTAGGAGAGTTAGTAGATGGGGAGATGGAAGTATTGGGTAGATGGCGAGAATACTTTGAGGAACTTTTAAATGTCGACGAAGAAAGGGAGGTGGTAATTTCATGCACTGGCCAGTGAGGCATACCATCTTTTAAGAGTGAAGGATGTAAGTGTGGGGGAGGTACGTGAGGCATTACGTTGAATGAAAGGGGGTAAAGCAGCTGGAACTGACGGGATCATGACAGAAATGTTAAAAGCAGTGAGGATATAGTGTTGGAGTGGTTGGTATTTTTGTTTAATAAATGTATTAAAGAGGGGAAGGTACCTAGTGATTGGCAGAGAGCATGTATAGTCCATTTATATAAAGGGAAGGGGGACAAAAGAGATTGTAAAAATTATAGAAGAATTAGTTTACTTAGTATACCAGGAAAAGTGTACGGTAGGGTTATTATTGAAAGTATTAGAGTTAAGACAGAATGTAGGATTGCGGATGAGGAAGGAGGTTTCAGAGTGGGTAGGGGTTGTGTAGATCAAGTGTTTACATTGAAGCATATATGTGAACAGTATTTAGATAAAGTTAGGGAAGTTTTTATTGCATTTATGGATTTAGAAAAGGCATATGATAGAGTGGAGAGGGGAGCAATGTGGCAGATGTTGCAAGTATATGGAATAGGTGGTAAGTTCCTAAATGCTGTAAAGAGTTTTTATGAGGATAGTGAGGCTCAGGTTAGGGTGTGTAGAAGAGATGGAGACTACTTCCCGGTAAAATTGGGTCTTACACAGTGATGTGTAATGTCACCATGGTTGTTTAATATATTTATAGATGGGGTTGTAAAAGAAGTAAATGCTAGGGTGTTCGGGAGAGGGGTGGGATTAAATTATGGTTAATCAAATACAAAATGGGAAGTGACACAGTTGCTTTTTGCTGATGAAACTGTGGTTAGTGAATGAGTTTGGGAATGTGTGTAAAGGTAGAAAGTTGAAAGTGAACATAGAAAAGAGTAAGGTGATGAGGGTGTCAAATGATTTAGATAAAGAAAAATTGGATATCAAATTGGGAAGGAGGAGTATGGAAGAAGTGAATGTTTTCAGATACTTGGGAGTTGACGTGTCATCAGATGGATTTATGAAGGATGAGGTTAATCATAGAATTAATGAGGGAAAAAAGGTGAGTGGTGAGATGAGGTATATGTGGAGTAAAGAAACGTTATCTGTGGAGGCAAAGAAGGGAATGTATGAAAGTATAGTAGTACCAACACTCTTATATGGATGTGAAGCTTGGGTGGTAAATGCAGCAGCGAGGAGACGGTTGGAGGCAGTGGAGATGTCCTGTTTAAGGGCAATGTGTGGTGTAAATATTATGCAGAAAATTTGGAGTGTGGAAATTAGGAAAAGGTGTGGAGTTAATAAAAGTATTAGTCAGAGGGCTGAAGAGGGATTGTTGAAGTGATTTGGTCATTTAGAGAGAATGGATCAAAATAGAATGACATGGAAAACATATAAATCTATAGGGGAAGGAAGGCGGGGTAGGGGTCGTCCTCGAAAGGGTTGGAGAGAGGGGGTAAAAGAGGTTTTGTGGGCGAGGGGCTTGGACTTCCAGCAAGCGTGCGTGAGCGTGTTAAATAGGAGTGAATGGAGACGAATGGTACTTGGGACCTGACGATCTGTTGGAGTGTGAGCAGGGTAATATTTAGTGAAGGGATTCAGGGAAACCGTTTATTTTCATATAGTCGGACTTGAGTCCTGGAAATGGGAAGTACAATGCCTGCACTTTAAAGGAGGAGTTTGGGATATTGGCAGTTTGGAGGGATATGTTGTGTATCTTTATACGTATATGCTTCTAAACTGTTGTATTCTGAGCACCTCTGCAAAAACAGTGATAATGTGTGAGTGTGGTGAAAGTGTTGAATGATGGTGAAAGTGTTGAATGATGGTGAAAGTGTTGAATGATGATGAAAGTATTTTCTTTTTGGGGATTTTCTTTCTTTTTTGGGTCACCCTGCCTCGGTGGGAGACGGCCGACTTGTTGAAAAAAAAAATTGTATAGGTAAATTTTTATGTCCTTCCTTATAATAAATTTAATTTTGTCTCCACGTTTAATGTGAAGGTATAAGATGGCGCTAGATATGTTTCTTTTCTATTTTTTAATAATATAAATACCCTTACTCTACGTCGGTTGTTTACCCCTCTAGGAGCCAGGATTTTATTTACGTTAATAAACAGCCTAACACTTTTAATGACAACAGTTGCCTGATTGAGATAGCTTCAAAAATTTCTTCCCACCAGCACTGTGGTGATAGAGGACATTGGGAAAAAACCTATGTAGGTGGCCCCATACCAGCAGATGGAGAGCCCTTTGCAGACCTTATCATAGACTGTGTGGGGCCTTTTCCTAAGACCACATCAGATAATCAGAATATCTTTTCAATTATAAATAAAACCACCAGGTATCTGAAGGCAGTCTCTATGCGTAGAATAATTTCTTAGTAAATTTTCAAAGCTTTCATTAAATTTATATCCCAAGTAGGAATCCCCCGGATCAAGGCACCAATTTTACTGCAGGAGCCTTTAAAGAGTTTTTGAGACGAATAGACGTTTAGCAGTCCCTTTCCTCAGCTTATCATCCTCAAGCCCAAGAACCCCCCGGACAGACTCAACCAAAATGTGAAAACCACGATGTGTATTATATGAGTTTTCCTACAAAGTGGGGCGAGTTCTTGCCTTTGCTGCTCTATGCTATGAAAGAAACCGCGCAGGACACTACAGGGTACAGTCCCATCGAGCTTATATTTGGCCATTATGTAAGAGGACCTCTACAAGTGCTCAAAGAAGGATCCCTTGGAGAAGATACTACGAAGACTCCACACGATCCTTAGGCAATACTATGCTAAGTAAGTCAGATGGTTAAGGATAACCTTAGAAAAGACCACGATAACACGAATTAGATGTATAACAAAGCATCGTAACCCCGTTCGTTCAGCAGTGGAGAAAAAGTATTGGTCCAGGAACCTGTTCCTGGTCACACCATAGAGGCAAGGGTTACTGTATCCATGCAGGTGGTGGATAAAATTTCAGTTTTTATTTATGTGATGGCATTTCTTGACAAGTCTAAATTGGGTCAAATTTACCACATCAGTCAGATCAAAAAGTTCTTTAGCTCCTCTTGACCCAATAATGACCATGTTTTATATAACTACAAACTTTTACTACTAGCTCAGGTCTACTTAAGAAGTCACTTCCTCTATGACGACATCAGCACAAATGGCTGATGTCACTATCCTTTTGCAGTCCCATCCCGACATATTTTCGGATATTCAGAAAATATTCACTCGTGATTTTCATGACGATGATGTGCGCACAGCTAAATCTTTTAATCTCTTTCCCAACAGAACTAACCCAGAGAAGCAGAGACTACGACAACAAGAAGTAAATTTCCTCCTGGAACATGGTCTAGCAGAAGAATCTTTCAGACTTTGTAGGTAAAACTAAATTTGTCTCCAAATTAAGTCTACTTAAAGGTTATTATTAAGTTCCTTTATCTAACAAGGGCAAGGAAATATCTGCCTTTGTGATTCCAGGAGAGTAGAGTGGTCCAGTTTGACATGAGGAACTAGCCTTTTATGTTTCAAAAATTGATCCACATTGCACAAAATAAGCTAACAGGTTCTGAGGTTTATTTGGACGATTTAGTTGTGTTTTCTTACATCTAGGACGAGCATATTTCAAATATTAATTTAATTGGTTTAGAAAATATAAGTTACTTTGAACTCTAATAAGTCCTTTTTTGGCTAATCTTCCGTTACCTTTTTTTAGGTTGCGAAGTTGGAAAGGACAAGGTCGCATATAAGACAGCTAATATTTTGTCTATCCAAAATTATTCAGCCCCAAGAAAAAAAATATCTGCAAAGATTTCTTGAGACAGGGTATTCCAGAAAGTTCTGCTGCAATTTTGATAGAACTGAGGCCCCATTAGCTTCACTTACCAGCAACAAAAAATTTAAAAGGTTTACAGAATGCCAAGATTACCAGAAAATTAAATTGTTTCTGTGAGCAGCTCACGTATTGCTATCACCAGGTTATTCAAGGCTATTTTTTCAAGGCCTTTGATCAGGAAGTTGTTACAGCTTTGCTTCAAGCATCTGGGAAGGCAGCCCTCCGTCCGGCCACCTACAGTTCCACTCCACAACAGAGTAAGATGCCTGCCCTAACTCTGGTCTTTGTTAAGCACTTCGATGCGTATTTGTCATCCTCTTCGCATGTGGTTCAGCTGTTTAACGACCATAATCTGCTGGTATACCTGAGTTTTCTGGGGAATAAAAACACTTATCTTATGCACTGGGCTTTAAAACCCCAGCCGTACAACATTTCTATCAAGCACATCTCTGGAAAGGCCAACATGGTGGCAGACTCGCTCTCC
This sequence comes from Cherax quadricarinatus, assembly GCF_038502225.1. Lineage (NCBI taxonomy): Eukaryota > Metazoa > Arthropoda > Malacostraca > Decapoda > Parastacidae > Cherax > Cherax quadricarinatus. The sequence goes on along the minus strand of NC_091308.1, from coordinate 42,783,535 downwards.
AGGGAAGACATCGCTACCATCCGCATGTAACTTAAACCTTTATTAGTTCTGCTATCTATTGTGCAACCAAGATATTTACTAGTAAATTTAATTTTATTTTTGACTGAGCGCTGTCAGCTAGGTGGAATGGTATGAGAGTTTTTCTTTAAATCCTTCCACGTTGGCATGCTATTCACTTGAGGGATGCAATTTTCCCAACTGCTACGGTGCACTGGGGATGGGGTGGTGGCGTGCACCGAGTATGTTACAATTTACTCAATGTTCATCACACCCATTGGCATGCCCTCACGATTATCCAACTGGTAATTAGGCTGGAGCAGGTAATTTAGGGGTCCCACTGCTCCAGCAGACTGTCCAGTTCACATCAACTAATTGGGTGAGAACTTGAACCCCAGCAAAGTTGAGGTTATGCTTTTCTGCGCCCTTGTTGGATGGACGGCAGGTCATATACACTTATTCTCACTGGTTTATTTTGAGGTGTAAAACAGGTTGTTTTGAGTGGTTCTTTGTTTCCTTGCTTATTGTTACTTTTCGGCTGATTACATAACTCTGTAAATACCGTAAATATCTTAATATGCTTTTAATTTCTTGACGTAATCTTTGTCTTGATGAGACTTGAGTTACAGCTAGGTACGTTAGATCTTGGAATTGCGTACATGTGTTCGTAATACTATGCCAGTATGTTCTTCACCGTGCCTCGTGGCCTGGTGGCAAAGCTCTCTCTTCACACTGTGAGGGTCCGGGTTCGAAACACAACGTGTTTCCTTACACCGGTTGTCTATGTTCACCCATCAGTAAAATGGGTACCTGGGTGTTAGTCGACTGGTGTGGGTCGCATCCTGGGACAAAACTGACCCAATTTGCCCGAAATGCTCAGCATTACAAGCGGCTTTCTATATAATAATGTCATTGATGTCAGCGAGGCCTGTATACCTTGTACATGTACTTGTAGTAAATAAAGATATTATTATTATTATTATTATTATTATTATTGGAGGGAGGGGGTAAAGGAGGTTTTGTGTGCGAGGGGCTTCGACTTCCAGCAGGCATGCGTGAGCGTGTTTGATAGGAGTGAATGGAGACAAATGGTTTTTAATACTTGACGTGCTGTTGGAGTGTGAGCAAAGTAACATTTATGAAGGGATTCAGGGAAACCGGCAGGCCGGACTTGAGTCCTGGAGATGGGAAGTACAGTGCCTGCACTCTGAAGGAGGGGTGTTAATGTTGCAGTTTAAAAACTGTAGTGTAAAGCACCCTTCTGGCAAGACAGTGATGGAGTAAATGATGGTGAAAGTTTTTCTTTTTCGGGCCACCCTGCCTTGGTGGGAATCGGCCAGTGTGATAATAATATTATTATTATAAGTATTGTGGTGGTGTCATGCCTAATAACGTAGCTACTGAGTGAATACATCCAAGCAGTTGAAATTTGTCACCAGTGAACATAATTCGCTCTTTGGAAGACCGTATTGAAATCTAATTGTATTTTTCCTGAATCTGGTACTGAGACTCCCTTCATATTCATGTTGGTATCATTTGTAAAGTTTGATACGAAGCTGTAGTTTGTGCTTTTATCTATGTTTGCCCTGAGAATGAGAAACAATGACCGTGTTTTGGAGTACCGAGCTTTTTACTTTCCTGAGACTCGAATTTCTTTTGTCTAGTGTCATGCTGTACACACTCAAAATTTTTAATACCCATTTCTGTACGTTTCCTATTATTCATTTTTGACTCATTTTATGAGCTGTTTCTCTGTTCAGATTGGTCAAATGCCTTTGCAAAGTATATATATGTGTCATGTTCTTCCATAATAAAAACAGTAAGCTGACGTCTCAGCAACCTTTCAGTGTATTTACCATAATACACTATGATTTGCATGCATTATTTACTCAGATTGATTTGTACATGTGACATATTTCTAGTGATATACGTATGTAAGAAACAGGTTCCAGAATTGTACATTTCTTCAGTGCTAATTAGCTCCCAGGGCAGAAACTACTGGTGTATAAATGATTTAGAATACAAGAAATTCATAAGACACTTGTGCAGCATTTGGTTATCTTAATCCCGGAAGAGGTTTGCCAGATCTTGGGATGTTGATGCAGGAAATTCTTCAAAGCTTGCCTAACCAATAAGCATGACCAACTTCCAGGCTGAGGTACTGATTTTCTCGTACTCCTCGTTTTCCACGGTTGTTCTCTACACTGGAGTGATGCTGCTGGCTGATGAAACATTTCAAGGATACAGATACTAAAATGTTGAAAACGTGTCTCATTTATTAAGAATTACCGTTACTGACCTAGTGAGTAGGGTAAGGCAGTAAAGTCATTGTCCTGACTCTGTGTGATGAATGGTTTTGAAAAACGACAAGTTGAAGAATTGAGACACTTATGCAACATATGGAAATCTTTATTGAAGAAACGTTTCGCCACACAGTGGCTTTATCAGTCCAATACAAAGTAGAAATGGGTAAAGAGAGGAGGAGTTTGAGGTAATCAGTCCCTCAGCCTGGAATCGATGTGTTCAGTCCATCACTTTTGTAGGAAGTGACTACGGTAGGTCTTCGTCCAAAGGTTGGACAAGCGCTGAAGAAGTCTTTGTACCACGATCCCATGATGTTGCAGTGTCTGACAGTGTCCTCTCCTTACTCATTTCTACTTCGCATTGGACTGATGAAGCCACTATGTGGCGAAACGTTTCTTCAATAAAGATTACCATATGTTGCATAAGTGTCTCAATTCTTCAACTTGTCGGTTTTCAAAACCATTCATCACATCTGTCAGACACTGCAACATCATGGGATGTTGGTACAAAGACTTTTTCAACGCTTGTCCAACCTTTGGACGAAGACCTACTTACACTAGGGGAAGGTCCCACTGTGATCCCGCCTCCTCCTACTTCGACTCACCTGACTGCAGTATATAAGCCACCTCTCTGGCCCAATGCTGTACATCCTACAAAAGTGATGGACTGAACACATCAATTCCAGGTTGAGGGACTGATTACCTCAAATTCCTCATCTCCTTACCCATTTCTGCTTTGTACTGGACTGATGAAGCCACTGTGTGGCGAAACGTTTCTTCATTAATGATTCCCATATGTTGCATAAGTGTCTCAATTCTTTAACTCCTGACTCTCCCAAGGGTAGGTAATCCACTTGGATTAATAGGTTGAATTCTGTCTTTTACGATTACCTGCTATGACGTTAGGTTTAAACTTGGCTACTTTCCTCTATGCCATAACCTGTGCGCCCTCTAGTAACCTCCATTTTCTCAGCCCGTAGAACTGGAATTGGGTCACACTAGCCTTGTGGACAAAGTGGATCTGTCAGTAGGAGGCTCACAGATGCTTAATCAACTAGTCGCCTGGCGGCTTAGCGACTGTAGCTGTAATATGGTCATTGTGTCCCATCAACCCTTTGACCTAACAATTCCTGGCCACCGTAATGTCTAGTCGCGCTACCCACATCGCCGTCACCATACCTGATATAAATGACTATAATTTCTTGTAGAAACGTCGTAGAACATTGATTCTTGTACCATTGTGTTGCCAAAGAGTTAAGCTATTTTTTCTACATGAATAACTCAGTTTCCATAATTTTTCGATTTTTTTTCCAAAGCGCGCGAAATTATGCGCGAAATTAAAGGACCCCAATGGAAATAAGTCACTCTGTCTGACTTTTTTGGGTTATCCTAGGTTCTCTACACATATGCTGCTATGTATGATAATTCTATGTAACTGTATTTGTGTATACCTGAATAAACTTACTTACTTACTTACTTACTTACTTATGCGGGTGGCTCGTTAAGATAACTAAAGACAATCTCAAGACATATTTGGTCTACGACATCTACTAAAAGAAACGCCTTCTTTAACTTGTCACGACTCACCACTTCTCTACAGTGCTGTGTACTAGCTCACATTACTTTACTCTTCCAAAAATTTTCAGACTTCGTATCTATTTTTAGTGTTTACCTGGAGTTTACCTGGAGAGAGTTCCGGGGTCAACGCCCCCGCGGCCCGGTCTGTGACCAGGCCTCCTGGTGGATCAGAGCCTGATCAACCAGGCTGTTGCTGCTGGCTGCACGCAAACCAACGTACGAGCCACAGCCCGGCTGGTCAGGAACCGACTTTAGGTGCTTGTCCAGTGCCAGCTTGAAGACTGCCAGGGGTCTGTTGGTAATCCCCCTTATGTATGCTGGGAGGCTGTTGAACAGTCTCGGGCCCCTGACACTTATTGTATGGTCTCTTAACGTGCTAGTGACACCCCTGCTTTTCATTGGGGGGATGTTGCATCGTCTGCCAAATCTTTTACTTTCGTAGTGAGTGATTTTCGTGTGCAAGTTCGGTACTAGTCCCTCTAGGATTTTCCAGGTGTATATAATCATGTATCTCTCCCACCTGCGTTCCAGGGAATACAGGTTTAGGAACCTCAAGCGCTCCCAGTAATTGAGGTGTTTTATCTCCATTATGTGCGCCGTGAAGGTTCTCTGTACATTTTCTAGGTCAGCAATTTCACCTGCCTTGAAAGGTGCTGTTAGTGTGCAGCAATATTCCAGCCTAGATAGAACAAGTGACCTGAAGAGTGTCATCATGGGCTTGGCCTCCCTAGTTTTGAAGGTTCTCATTATCCATCCTGTCATTTTTCTAGCAGATGCGATTGATACAATGTTATGGTCCTTGAAGGTGAGATCCTCAGACATGATCACTCCCAGGTCTTTGACGTTGGTGTTTCGCTCTATTTTGTGGCCAGAATTTGTTTTGTACTCTGATGAAGATTTAATTTCCTCGTGTTTACCATATCTGAGTAATTGAAATTTCTCATCGTTGAACTTCATATTGTTTTCTGCAGCCCACTGAAAGATTTGGTTGATGTCCGCCTGGAGCCTTGCAGTGTCTGCAATGGAAGACACTGTCATGCAGATTCGGGTGTCATCTGCAAAGGAAGACACGGTGCTGTGGCTGACATCCTTGTCTATGTCGGATATGAGGATGAGGAACAAGATGGGGGCGAGTACTGTACCTTGTGGAACAGAGCTTTTCACCGTAGCTGCCTCGGACTTTACTCTGTTGACGACTACTCTCTGTGTTCTGTTAGTGAGGAAATTATAGATCCATCGACCGACTTTTCCTGTTATCCCTTTAGCACGCATTTTGTGCGCTATTACGCCATGGTCACACTTGTCGAAGGCTTTTGCAAAGTCTGTATATATTACATCTGCATTCTTTTTGTCTTCTAGTGCATTTAGGACTTTGTCGTAGTGATCCAATAGTTGAGACAGACAGGAGCGACCTGTTCTAAACCCATGTTGCCCTGGGTTGTGTAACTGATGGGTTTCTAGATGGGTGGTGATCTTGCTTCTTAGGATCCTTTCAAAGATTTTTATGATATGGGATGTTAGTGCTATCGGTCCGTAGTTCTTTGCTGTTGCTTTACTGCCCCATTTGTGGAGTGGGGCTATGTCTGTTGTTTTTAGTAACTGTGGGACGACCCCCGTGTCCATGCTCCCTCTCCATAGAATGGAAAAGGCTCGTGATAGGGGCTCCTTGCAGTTCTTGATGAACACGGAGCTCCATGAGTCTGGCCCTGGGGCAGAGTGCATGGGCATGTCATTTATCGCCTGTTCGAAGTCATTTGGCGTCAGGATAACATCGGATAGGCTTGTGTTAGCCAAATTTTGTGGCTCTCTCGTAAAAAATTAATTTTGATCTTCGACTCTCAGTCTGGTTAGTGGCTTGCTAAAAACTGAGTCATACTGGGACTTGAGTAGCTCACTCATTTCCTTGCTGTCATCTGTGTAGGACCCATCTTGTTTAAGTAGGGGCCCAATACTGGACGTTGTTCTCGACTTTGATTTGGCATAGGAGAAGAAATACTTTGGGTTTCTTTCGATTTCATTTATGGCTTTTAGTTCTTCCCGCGATTCCTGACTCCTATAAGATTCCTTTAGCTTAAGTTCGATGCTTGCTATTTCTCTGACCAGTGTCTCCCTACGCATTTCAGATATATTGACCTCTTTTAGCCGCTCTGTTATTCTTTTCCGTCGCCTGTAAAGGGAGCGCCTGTCTCTTTCTATTTTACATCTACTCCTCCTTTTTCTTAGAGGAATAAGCCTTGTGCATACATCGAGTACTACCAAGTTAATCTGTTCTAGGCATAAGTTGGGGTCTGTGTTGCTTAGTATATCTTCCCAGCTTATATCGGTTAGAACTTGGTTTACTTGGTCCCACTTTATGTTTTTGTTATTGAAGTTGAATTTGGTGAATGCTCCCTCGTGACTAGTCTCATTATGTCGGTCTGGCTCCACGCATACATGTCTGAACCTCAATTATGTTGTGATCTGAGTATATTGTTTTTGATATGGTGACATTTCTTATCAGATCATCATTGTTAGTGAAGTTGAGGTCTAGTGTATTCTCCAGTCTAGTAGGCTCTATTATTTGCTGGTTTAAATTGAATTTTGTGCAGAGATTTAAAAGCTCGTGTGAGTGTGAGTTTTCATCAGAGCTGCCTCCTGGTGTTATTACTGCAACAATATTATTTGCTATATTCCTCCATTTTAGGTGCCTTAAGTTGAAATCCCCCAGGAGCAAGATGTTGGGTGCAGGAGCTGGAAGATTTTCCAGACAGTGGTCAATTTTTAACAGCTGTTCCTGGAATTGCTGGGATGTTGCATCCGGAGGCTTGTAGACTACCACAATGACTAGGTTTTGGTTCTCGACCTTTACTGCTAAAACTTCCACTACATCATTTGAGGCATTAAGCAGTTCTGTGCAAACAAGTGACTCTGCAATGTACAGGCCAACCCCCCCACCCTTTTGCCTGTTCACTCTGTCACATCTGTATAGGTTGTTACCTGGGATCCATATTTCGTTGTCCAAGTGATCCTTTATGTGGGTCTCAGTGAAAGCCGCGAACATTGTCTTTGCCTCTGCAAGCAGTCCACGGATGAAAGGTATTTTGTTGTTTGTTGCTGGCTTTAGACCCTGTATATTTGCAAAGAAGAATGTCATCGGACTGGTGGTATTGTTGGTACTGGGGGGGATTTTTTTTCCGGCATTAGTATCTGTATCTGTTGGTTTGGAGTGGAGGCCATCGACTGTGGTTCCACTCCAGGATTGACTGGATTTGGTGTACGATTTCTGCCATTTCCTGCCAGTTTTTTTTCCTTCCTGGCACTAAAAAACCCCTCCCTCTTGAGTGGCTGTGGCTATCCAGGTTTTCCCATGGCCTGGATGTTTTGTATCTTTTTGTCCCCTTTAGATGGTGTGCCTGGCAATTTAAGTTATAGCACAGTCTTTCCTGTACTGAAGAGGTACACATTTCAGGGTGAAAAAGCTTACAGGAAGGGAGTTTGCATTTTCCTGTTGTCACATTAATTTATTTCATTGGAAAGTAGTGTCAACTGTGGTATATAGTCTATTCAGGAAAAAAATGCTTACTGATCCGGAAATTTTCTTACATATATGCTGGATGTGGTTATTAGAATTAAGTTTGCTGTTAAGGCAATTCTCCTCCCCCCCCCCTCCTCATCTTTTAATACGTGTATTATTAATCATTGTCTAATTGAACATTTTAAGCTCTACAATCCAACACTATATAGTAAGTCATATTAATATTGAGTCGCAATTTATTTGTTGCCATTAAAGCTAATACTTTTTAAGTTTAACATTGTGTGACTTGGTTTATCACTGATGGAAAGGAAAAGTAACAGTGGTCGTAATTCGCAGCCTTGAAGGACCCATCAAATGCTATCCTATATTGTCACGTGAGGTTAGGTTAGCTTAGGTTCCTGTAGGAGAGTGTTTGGCTTCCTTTTGTTTACAATGTTCAAGTTCAAACATTAAGATTTTGTGTTCTACAATATTAACAATTTCTTAAATGAACGAAGAGGCCTATTTGATACTCTTTCTTTTCTAGAGATGTGCAGACTGAATCAGTCATTTTTATTTCTGTATCACTTGAGTATTTGTTTTGGCCAGAAGCCAAACTGACACTGATTAAGAATATTATATTTTGTTATGAATCCATCCAATCGTTTCTGAAATAATTTTTGGTATCCTCGAGAGGTACCATGAAGTCGTTTCCGATATTTTTTTTTCCTTTCCTTGTTTCACTCGAAGTTCTCGTTTCATTTCGTTCATAACAATAAACGAGGCATTATAACTCGACAATTGAAAATATATCTTTAATAATGAGGAAACATACAATCTGTTAGTGAAAAAAATTCTCGTAAATCCATACATAAAATTCAAAAGAAAACTATATATCTTCCATAAAATGACTAAGTACTCAGTAGAAAACCATTTAGTTGAGAAGTACAAGAGGTGACGTTCAGGGTTCAGTTTTACATAAGTTAAGTGTTGCAGAAAAACTAAATTTTGATTTGAAATCAGGGACGAAAAATTTGCTTACAAAAACACGTTTTTTTTTTTAATAGGGATAAACTTAGGAAGAGGTATCGATATCAGTGAGTGTTGGCCACTTTTATGGTATCGGTATCGATATCGGTTGGTATCAGCCATTTCTTGGTATCAGTATCGATGAAAAACTGCCTAAACCAGATGTTAATTTCATGAAATTAACATTACACATGAACTTAAAATATCAAAATTAACACAATACCACATGATTGTGAGGGGCTACTCGTACACGTACACACACACACACACACACACACACACACACACACCAGTGACAAGCTGGGTTCCACAGGGGTCAGTCCTAGGACCGGTGCTGTTTTTGGTATATGTGAATAACATAACGGAAGGGATAGACTCAGAAATGTCCTTGTTTGCAGATGATGTGAAGTTAATGAGGACAATCAAATCGGTCGATGATCAGGCAGGACTACAAAGAGACCTGGACAGGCTACAAGCCTGGTCCAGCAACTGGCTCCTTGAATTTAACCCTGCCAAATGCAAAGTCAGGAAGATTGGGGAAGGACAAAGAAGACCGCAGACAGAGTATAGTCTAGGTGGCCAAAGACTGCAAACCTCAGTCAAGGAAAAACATCTTGGGGTGAGTATGATACCGAGCACATCTCCTGAGGCGTACATCAATCAGATAACTGCTGCAGCGTGCGGGCATCTGGAAAACCTAAGGATAGCGTTCTGATACCTCAGTAAGGAATCGTTCAAGTCTCTGTACACCATATACGTCAGCCCATACTGGAGTATGCAGCACCAGTTTGGAATCTACACCTGGTCAAGCACGGCTAGTCCCAAGAGCTAAGGGGATTGTCCCACGAAGGAAGGTAAAGGGAAATTGGCCTGACGACACTGGAGGACAGGAGGGTCAAGGGAGACATGATAACGACATATAAAATACTGCACAGAATGGACAAGGTGGACAAAGACAGGATGTTCCAGAGATGGGACACAGAAACAAGGGGTCACAATTGGATGTTGAAGACTCAGATGAGTCAGAGAGATGTTAGGAAATATTTCTTCAGTCATAGAGTTGTCAGGCAGTGAAATAGCCTAGAAAGTGACATAAAGAAGGCGGGAACCATACTTAGTTTTAAGGCGAGGTTTGATAATGCTCATGGAGCAGGGAGAGAGAGGACGTAGTAGCTATCAGTGAAGAGGCAGGGCCAGGAGCTATGACTCCACCCCTGCAACCACAATAGGTGAGTACACACACACACACACACACACACACACACACACACACACACACACACACATACAGACACACACACACACGCACATCAACCAAATAACTGCTGCAGCATATGGGCGCCTAGCAAACCTCAGAACAGCATTCCGACATCTTAATAAGGAATCATTCAGGACCCTGTACACCGTGTACGTTAGGCCCATATTGGAGTATGCGGCACCAGTTTGGAGCCCACACCTAGCCAAGCACGTAAAGAAACTAGAGAAAGTGCAAAGGTTTGCAACAAGACTAGTCCCAGAGCTAAGAGGTATGTCCTACGAGGAGAGGTTAAGGGAAATCAACCTGACGACACTGGAGGACAGGAGAGATAGTGGGGACATGATAACGACATACAAAATACTGAGAGGAATTGACAAGGAGGACAAAGACAGGATGTTCCAGAGATTGGACACAGTAACAAGGGGACACAGTTGGAAGCTGAAGACACAGATGAATCACAGGGATGTTAGGAAGTATTTCTTCAGCCACAGAGTAGTCAGTAAGTGGAATAGTTTGGGAAGCGATGTAGTGGAGGCAGGATCCATACATAGCTTTAATCAGAGGTATGATAAAGCTCACGGCTCAGGGAGAGTGACCTAGTAGCGATCAGTGAAGAGGCGGGGCCAGGAGCTCGGACTCGACCCCCGCAACCTCAACTAGGTGAGTACAACTAGGTGAGTACAGATCTTGGGGTGAGTATAACACCAGGTACATCTCCTGAAGCGCACATCAACCAAATAACTGCTGCAGCATATGGGCGCCTGGCAAACCTCAGAACAGCATTCCGACATCTTAATAAGGAATCGTTCAGGACCCTGTACACCGTGTACGTTAGGCCCATATTGGAGTATGCGGCACCAGTTTGGAACCCACACCTAGCCATGCATGTAAAGAAGCTAGAGAAAGTGCAAAGGTTTGCAACAAGACTAGTCCCAGAGCTAAGAGGTATGTCCTACGAGGAGAGGTTAAGGGAAATCAACCTGACGACACTGGAGGACAGGAGAGATAGGGGGGACATGGTAACGACTTACAAAATACTGAGAGGAATTGACAAGGTGGACAAAGACAGGATGTTCCTGAGACTGGACACAGCAACACGGGGACACAGTTGGAAGCTGAAGACACAGATGAATCACAGGGATGTTAGGAAGTATTTCTTCAGCCACAGAGTAGTCAGGAAGTGGAATAGTTTAGGAAGCGATGTAGTGGAGGCAGGATCCATACATAGCTTTAAGCAGAGGTACGATAAAGCTCGTGGTTCAGGGAGAGTGACCTAGTAGCGACCAGTGAAGAGGCGGGGCCAGGAGCTTGGACTCGACCCCTGCGTCCTCAACTAGGTGAGTACAACTAGGTGAGTACACACACACAGTGGTTTTAGGGAGATGGGAGGAATGGACAGAAGGGGAAGCAGATGACTGTAAAGTAGGAACACTTCAGACCGGGGGTCCCAGGTGAAGACAAGAGTATGATGAGAGCACCAGGACGATGTCGGACACACTAGCTGAGGTGGCCAGAAGGGCAGGTCAAAGTTTCTCGTTATGGGGGATTTCAACGACAAGGAGACTGACTGGGAAAAACCTGGAGCCACTTGAGGAACCATAAACGTGGAGCGCTAAGATGCTGGAGGGATACTGGAAAACTTCATCCACCAACATGTTAGGGACACAACCAGAGAGAGAAGAAGATAAATCAACAAGGTTAGACCTCGTATTCAGACACAGGGGATATTATACACGAAAGGTCCTTCGGCAATAGTGATTACGTGGTCTTAGTTTCAAATACCTTGTTGAGTTAACAGTGGAGAATGAAGCAGCACGAGAAGAAGGGAAGAACTAAACAGGTATGAGGCAATTCCTGCATGAGGTGCGCAATTTGCAGAGAGGCAGAGAAGTTCCTACCAAGGAGCAACAGAAAAAATGAGAAAACCAAAGTCAGCCCATGGTTTACCCTGAGGTGTGCAGAGGCCAAAGCCAAATGTGTTGGAACATGAAAAAAAATATAGAAGGCAAAAAACCCAGGAAAACAATCAGTTAAGCCGAAAAGCCAGAAATGAATATACATAAACAAGACATAGCACCAAAAGCCATATCTGAGCCAAAGTTTTTATACAGTCACATCAGGAGGAAAACAACAGTCAAGGACCAGGTACTCAGGCTGAGGAAGGAAGGAGAGGAGTTCACAAAGAGTGACCAAGAAGTATGTGAAGAGCTCAGCACAAAATTTAGAAAAGTATTCACAGAGGAGACAAAAAGGCTTCCAGCAAAAAAAGGGAGTAGGGTGCACCAGAAAGTGCTGCACACGCTTCACACAACCGAGAGGAGGAAAAGAAACTGATATGTAAACCACATCCCTCGATAACGGTGGGCCCAGATAACATCTTTCGATGGGTCCTGAGAGAGGAAGCAGAGGCACTGTGTGTGCCATAAACAATAATCTTCAATAAGTCTGTCGAAACGGGGCAACTGTCTGAGGTGTTGAAGACAGGAAATATAGTTCCAATTTTTTAAGAAAGGAGACAGCATTGTAATACAGACCAGAGTCACTGACATATATAGTATGTAAAGTCATGGACGAATATCAGAAGAGTGGTGGAGCATGTAGAAAGGACTGGGCTCGTACATGATAACCAGTACGGCTTTAAGAATGGGAAATCATGTGACACAAACCTACTGGAGTTCTATGGCATGACAACAAAAGTAAAAGGAGAAAGACGGATGGATAGATTACATCTTCTTGGAGTGTAAGAAGGTTTTCGACACAGTGACTCACGAAATCGTAATGACACGATTGCAAACAAACCATACCCCGGCCGGGATTGAACCCGTGGTCAGAGTGGCTAACGCGACGGGCTGGAGTTTTGAGACTCTCTGACCGCGGGTTCAATCCCGGCCGGGGTATGGTTCCGCCCTGAGCTAGAGGCTCAGGGCGGAATAGCAGGGAAAGCACCTCAGTGGATTAGGGCCTGACATGAAGAGAACAGCGAGTGTTGGTACGTGATGAGGTGTCAGAACTGAGCTATGGAACTCAGTTTCGCATCTTTCAAGCTACAGCATTTTAATAATATTCACTGGCACTCGGCCGGGGCAGCCACCTTTTCAGATGCTTAGCACTTTTTCTGGTGACTGGTACCCCTCAAGGAAGGTTCCTTGATGTTGGTGAGGGGCTCTTGATTTAGGGAATTGGATCTGTGCTCCAGTTCCCCGAATTAAGCCTGAATGCCTTCCACATCCCCCCCCCAGGCGCTGTATAATCCTCCGGGTTTAGCGCTTCCCCCTTGATTATAATAATAATGGTGACTGGTTGCAGTTTCCTTGGGTCGGCAATACATATTGTACCATATATGTAAGCGCACTCTCCCAGCCCCTGCATATCTACATACTCTTCTTGCTTTATAGTAATGGGAATGGTGGGTGGGAGTGGTGACTGGGAAAACTGATGAGTGAGGCAGAGTAAAGGAGCGAGTGGAGAGGATGGGTCGGGAAGGAAATCCTGAAAAAAAGTTTATGATGGTCTTTGCGAGTGGAAGGAGCATCATTTATCAACACACATGAAATTCTCTACCTGACTACCTCGCTCTTATAATATAGGTGTCAAGAAATGTGAGAAATCTCAAGAATGGTGCGTGTGTGTATGTGTGTGTGTGTGTGTACTCATCTAGTTGTGGTTGCAGGGGTCGAGTCATAGCTCCTGGACCCGCCTTTTCCCTGGCCGCTACTGGGTCACTCTCCCTGCACCATGAGCTTTATCATACCTCTTCCCAAAGCTATGAATGAATCCTGCCTCACTACATCGCTTCCCAAACTATTCCACTTACTGATTACTCTGTGACTGAAGAAATAATTCGTAACATCCCTGTGATTCATCTGTGTCTTCAGCTTCCAACTGTGTCCCCTTGTTGCTATGTCCCATCTCTGGAACATTCTGTTTCTGTCCACCTTGTCAATTCCTCTCAGTATTTTATATGTTGTTATCATGTCCCTCCTATCTCTCCTGTCCTCCAGTGTCATCAGGTCGATTTCCCGTAATCTCTTCTTGTAAGACATATCCTTCAGCTCTGGGCCTAGTTGCAAACCTTTGCACTTTCTCTAGTTTCTTTACATGCTTGGCTAAATGTGGGTTCCAAACTGGTGCCACATACTCCAATATGGGCCTAAAGTAAACAGTGTACAGGGTCCTGAACGATTCCTTATTAAGATGGCGGAATGCTGTTTGCTAGGCTCCCATATGCAGCAGCAGTTATTTGGTTGATGTGAGCCTCAGGAGATGTGCCTGGTGTTATACTCACCCCAAGATCTTTTTCCTTGAGTGAGGTTTGTAGTCTCTGGCTCCTATACTGTACTCCTCTGCGATCTTCTTCGCCCTTCCCCAATCTTTATGACTTTGCACTTGGTGGGGTTGAACTCCAGGAGCCAATTGCTGGACCAGGTCTGCAGCCTGTCCAGATCCCTTTGTAGTTCTGCCTGGTCCTCGTCTGATTGAATTCTTCTCATCAATTTCACATCATCTGCAAACAGGGACACTTCAGAGTCTATTCCTTCCGTCTTGTCGTTCAAATATACCAGAAACAGCTCCGGTCCTAGGACTGACCCTTTTGGAGCTCCACTCGTCACAGGCACCCACTCTAATACCTCGCCTCGTACCATGACTCGCTGCTGTCTTCCTGACAGGTATTCCCTCATCCATTGTATTGCCTTCCCTGTTATCCCTGTCTGGTCCTCCAGCTTTTGCACTAATCTCTTGCGTAGAACTGTGTCAAACGCCTTCTTACAGTCCAAAACAGTGCAATCTACCCACCCCTCTCTCTCTCTCTCTTGTCTTACTGCTGTCACCCTTTCATGGAACTCCAGTAGGTTTGTGACACAGGATTTCCAGTCCCTGAAACCGGGTTGGTTGTTGTTGATAAGCTCATTCCTTTCTAGGTGTTCCACCACTATTCTCCTGATAATCTTCTTCATGACTTTGCATACTATACACGTCAGTGACATTGGTCTATAGTTTAGTGCTTATTGTCTGTCTCCTTTTTCTTAAAAATTGTGACTACATTTGCTGTCTTCCATGCCTCAGGTAATCTCCCTGTTTCGATAGATGTGTTGAATATTATTGTTTGGGGTACATATAGCGCCTCTGCACCCTCTATCAGAACCCATGGTGAGATGTTATCCGGCCCCATTGCCTTTGAGGCGTCTATCTCGCTCAGCAGCCTCTTCACTTCTTCCTCGGTTGTATATACTGTGTCCAACACCTGGTGGTGTGCCCCACCTCTCCGTCTTTCTGGAGTCCCTTCTGTCTCTTCTGTGAACACTTCTTTAAATCTCATGTCGAGTTCCTCACATACTTCACGGTCATTTCTTGTTGTTTCTCCTCCTTCCTTCCTTAGCCTGATTACCTGGTCCTTGACTGTTGTTTTCCTCCTGATGTGCCTGTACAACAGCTTTGGGTCAGATTTGGCTTTCGCTGCTATGTCATTTTCATATTGTCGTTGGGCCTCCCTTCTTACCTGTACATATTCGTTTCTGGCTCTACGACTGCTCTCCTTATTCTCCTGGGTCCTTTGCCTTCTATACTTCTTTTATTCCCTAGCACACTTGGTATTGACCTCCCTGCACCTTTGGGTGAACCACGAGCTCATCCTGGCTTTTTCATTATTCCTGTTACCCTTGGGTACAAATCTCTCCTCATCTTCCTTGCATATTGTTGTTATGTATTCCATCGTCTCGTTTACTGACTTCCCCACCAGTTCTCTGTCCCACTGAACCCCATTAAGGAAGTTCATTCCCGCGTAGTCTTGTATTTTGGCTTCATTTGTCTGGTTCTTCCTGCTCCCCCCTCCACTTGTAACTCTACTGTGTATTCGAATCTTAAAACCACATGATCGCTGGCCCCAAGCAGTCTTTCATATGTGATGGCCTCAATGTCTGCACTACTCAAGGTGAACATTAGATCCAGTTTCGCTGGTTCATCCTCTCCTCTCTCTCTGGTAGTGTCCCTTACGTGTTGGTACATGAAGTTTTCCGGTACCACCTCCATCATCTTAGCCCTCCATGTTTCTTTTTCCCTATGTGGCTCCAAGTTCTCCCAATCGATTTCCTTGTCGTTGAAGTGACCCATGATCAGTAGCTTTGCCCTGCTCGCATGAGCCCTTCTTGCCACTTCAGTCAGTGTGTCATCTATTGCTCTATTACTCTCATCGTACTCTTGCCTTGGCCTCCTGCTGTTCTGTGGTGGGTTATACATCACTGCAATTATCACCTTGAGACCTCCAGACTGAAGTGTTCCTACTCTGTAATCCCTTGCTTCTCCATTGTCTCCTGTCTCCAGCTCATCAAAATCCCATCGGTTTTTTGACCAGCAGTGCCACTCTACCCCCCTCCCCTCTGTTCCCTCTGTCTTTCCTCAGGATCTGATATCCCATTGGAAAGGTGGCATCCGTTATCATTCCTGTGAGCTTGGTTTCTGTCCGGTGATGCCTCTTTGACTCTTTTGTGCCACTCCTCCCACTTATTTGTTATTCCATCAGCGTTGGTGTTACATACCTTCAGTTTCCTCTCCAATAATGTGTTTTGGGGGGTCTGTGAGGGTCAGGGAAATGGCAGTGTACTGTGGGATTCTATAGATGAGTGTTGGGTGGGAGCTGTGGGTGTGGATTGTGGTTTGTGTTGGGATAGCATGATTGGTTGTGGGGTTCTGGGGATGGTTCTGTGTGTTCTCTTGTTGCTCTGCCCTGCTCTGGTTTCTTCTGCTGATTCTGTCCTTATCTCTCCTCCTAGCTCCTTTCACTTTTGTGCCCTCTCCCTCAGCTGCTGTCGTTCTGTCTGTGTTCTGTCTCGGTCTAGGAACACCCTCTTGTATTCTGCCGAGTCCTTCAACAGTGGTTTCTCTTGGTGAATCCTGTTCCGCACTGTTTCTGTCCTGAAAATCAGCATGATCGGTCGTTTTCTCCCCTTCAAATGCCCACTTATTCTCTGAAAATTTACAATTTCGGACATGTCCTCTTCACCTATTTCTGTGATGAATCTCCTTTGTGTGTGTGTGTGTGTGTGTACTCACCTAGCTGTACTCACCTAGTTGAGGTTGCAGGGATCGAGTCCAAGCTCCTGGCCCCGCCTCTTCACTGGTCGCCACTAGGTCACTCTCCCTGAACCATGAGTTTTATCGTACCTCTGCTTAAAGCTATGTATGGATCCTGCCTCCACTACATCGCTTATTAAACTATTCCACTTCCTGACTACTCTGTGGCTGAAGAAATACTTCCTAACATCCCTGTGATTCATCTGTGTCTTCAGCTTCAAACTGAGTCCCCGTGTTGCTGTGTCCAGTCTCTAGAACATCCTGTCTTTGTCCACCTTGTCAATTCCTCTCAGTATTTTGTAAGTCGTTATCGTGTCCCCCCTATCTCTCCTGTCCTCCAGTGTCGTCAGGTTAATTTCCCTTAACTTCTCCTCGTAGGATATACCTCTTAGCTCTGGGACTAGTCTTGTTGCAAACCTTTGCACTTTCTCTAGTTTCTTTACATGCTTGGCTAGGTGTGGGTTCCAAACTGGTGCCGCATACTCCAATATGGGCCTAACGTACACGGTGTACAGGGTCCTGAACGAGTCCTTATTAAGATGTCGAAATGCTGTTCTGAGGTTTGCTAGGCGCCCATATGCTGCAGCAGTTATTTGGTTGATGTGCGCTTCAGGAGATGTGCCTGGTGTTATACCCACCCCAAGATCTTTTTCCTTGAGTGATGTTTGTAGTCTCTGGCCCCCTAGACTGTACTCCGTCTGCGGTCTTCTTTGCCCTTCCACAATCTTCATGACTTTGCACTTGGTGGGATTGAACTCCAAGAGCCAATTGCTGGACCAGGTCTGCAGCCTGTCCAGATCCCTTTGTAGTTCTGCCTGGTCTTCGATCGAATGAATTCTTCTCATCAACTTCACATCATCTGCAAACAGGGACACCTCGGAGTTTATTCCTTCCGTCATGTCTTTCACAAATACCAGAAACAGCACTGGTCCTAGGACTGACCCCTGTGGGACCCCGTGGTCACAGGTGCCCACTCTGACACCTCGCCACGAACCATTACTTGCTGCTGTCTTCCTGACAAGTATTCCCTGATCCATTGTAGTGCCTTCCCTGTTAACCCTGCTTGGTCCTCCAGCTTTTGCACTAATCTCTTGTGTGGTACTGTGTCAAACGCCTTCTTGCAGTTCAAGAAGATGCAATCCACCCACCCCTCTCTCTCTTGTCTTACTCCTGTCACCTTGTCAGAGAACTCCAGAAGGCTTGTGACACAGGATTTCCCGTCCCTGAAACCATGTTGGCTGCTGTTGATGAGAGCATTCCTTTCTAGGTGTTCCACCACTCTTCTCCTGACAATCTTCTCCATGACTCTGCATACTATAAATGTCAGTTACACTGGTCTGTGG
Source organism: Cherax quadricarinatus (assembly GCF_038502225.1). Lineage (NCBI taxonomy): Eukaryota > Metazoa > Arthropoda > Malacostraca > Decapoda > Parastacidae > Cherax > Cherax quadricarinatus. Next base: position 42,765,466 of record NC_091308.1, on the reverse strand, counting down.
TTTAGTGCTTCATGTCTGTCTCCTTTTTTAAAGATTGGGATTACATTTGCTGTCTTCCATGCCTCAGGCAATCTCCCTGTTTCGATAGATGTATTGAATATTATTGTTAGGGGTACACATAGCACCTCTGCTCCCTCTCTCTCTCAGGACCCATGGAGAGATGTTATCTGGCCCCATTGCCTTTTTGGTATCTAGCCCACTCAGAAGCCTCTTCACTTCTCCCTCGGTTGTGTGTACTGTGTCCAGCACCTGGTGGTGTGCCCCACCTCTCCGTCTTTCTGTAGCCCCTTCCGTCTCCTCTGTGAACACTTCTTTGAATCTCTTGTTGAGTTCCCCACATACTTCACGGTCATTTCTTGTTGTCTCTCCTCCTTCCTTCCTTCCTTAGCCTGATTACCTGGTCCTTGACTGTTGTGTTCCCTCTGATGTGGCTGTATAACAGCTTCGGGACAGATTTGGCTTTCGCTGCTATGTCGTTTTCATATTGTCGTTGGGCCTCCCTTCTTATCTCTGCATATTCGTTTCTGGCTCAACGACTGCTCTCCTTATTCTCCTGGGTCCTTTGCCTTCTATATTTCTTCCATTCCCTAGCACACTTGATTTTTGCCTCCTTGCACCTTTGGGTGAACCATGGGCTCATCCTGGCTTTTTCATTATTCCTGTTTCCCTTGGGTATAAACCTCTCCTCAGCCTCCTTGCACATTGTTGCTATATATTCCATCATCTCATTAACTGGCTTCCCTGCCAGTTCTCTGTCCCACTGAACCTCGTTCAGGAAGTTCCTCATTCCCGTGTAGTCCCCTTTCTTGTAGTTTGGTTTCATTTGTCCTGGCCTTCCTGCTTCCCCCTCCATTTGTGTGTGTGTGTGTGTGTGTGTGTGTGTGTGTGTGTGTGTGTGTGTGTGTGTGTGTGTGTGTGTGTGTGTGTGTGTGTGTGTGTATGTGTGTGTGTGTATGAGTGTGGGTGTATGTATGTGGGTGTATGAATGTTGGTGTTTGAGTGTGGGGTGTATGAATGTGTGTCTGTGTGTGTAGGTCTATGTGAGTGAGAGTATATGAGTATATGAGAGTATATAAGTAGTGAGTGTGAGTGTGTGAGAGTGTACGAGGGCGTTTGCATGCTTCGCGTGTTACACATCGTGCTGCTGTGCTCTCCTGTCCTGACGCTGACCCAACAATCCCCTACTAGCTTGAATCTTATACGCTTATCCTTCTTCCTAGAGGTTCGAGTCTAATAGAAACCTGTCTTCCTGCCCTGACTTCTGTTTTAAATTTCCAATTATTGCTCGTTAATGAGTACTTATTAGCCTATTTCTTAATTATACCATGTAAGAGTGGACCATTCACTTACAGCTGGCGATACCTGGAACCAACAGCTGATTCCCCAACCACGCATAGGTGAAGGAATACTTGGGTAGCAGCCTGTAGATTGTCCATCTCGTTGTGGTGATGTCCTTGCATTGTACCTCCACCACTGTTTCTTCACTATACATGTATATAATTTATTCTTATTTACTGTGAGTCTTCCATCGGTCAAACTGATTATCTTTCTTGGGGGACACAAGTAGTAACACCGTTTATACCACATTAGGCCTCAGGCACTAATATCACTTTCGTGAGTGTGTGTGTGTGTGTGTGTGTGTGTGTGTGTGTGTGTGTGTGTGTGTGTGTGTGTGTGTGTGTGTGTGTGTGTGTGTGTGTATGTGTGTGTGTGTGTGTGTACGCCTGTTTGTGTTCAGTTACAAGAGTTACAAGAGTCTGGTCCCAGTTCCTCACTCTGCCTCTAATTTGCCAGTTTCTTGGTTAATTGCCCCTATTATTTCCTTGTCCTATTCTTTCCTCTTCTTGACCACCTCAGACTGAAGAAATGTTTCCTAACATCCTTAGGACTCATTGGTTTTTAACTTCGCACTGTGCCCTGTTACCTACATCTTAAACAATCAGCAATGCTCACTCTGTCTAGTCTTCTTAATACTTAATACTTAATACTGTAGCATCATGTGTCCCCCGGTCTTTCCGTCCCGTAATACCATCACGTTGTTTTAGCCTCTGCACGGCATTAATACCAGTTTGGAGTTTAACGTTTCTTATCTGTCTCTTTGCAGAAATATTGACACTACATTCTCTGTTTTTACGATTGTTGGCGACTGTCATTTATCCATTAACTTGTGGTATATTTTAGCCTTTTCACCATTGTGTATGCTGACTGCATGATTTTCAACACCCGTTGGCGAACCTTTTCTCTTTGGCTCTTTGGTGTTTTATTGTTTCCACTGAGAACACCTCTTTTAAGCGTTTCTTTAGACCTCTTTGTCTACTTCCTTCTGTTGTCTTATTAACTGTTTTTTTTTTGTCGTCTTTTATTTGTGACTTGACTTTTGCTGTTTTGACATTCTCATATTGATACTCAGCTTCTTGTCCTTAAACATTCCTTTTTTTTTTTTGGGCTCTTCTGATCACTTCTCTGTTTTCGTCTCATCTTCGCTTCTTCAGTATAGTTTTTAGTATCACTGCAAAAATTTTTTCTTTTGTTTTTTTTTTCATCCTTTGGTTAAACTATGAGTCTCTCTTCCTTCTCACCATTTACTTTTCTTCTTCTGTACATGATGTTTTCATCTGCCTCCCGGCACTCTCTTGCTAGATATTTCTCTCATACATTATTTTCGTTACAATTCCTTTCCCTATTGTACGGAGTTTGTAAATTCACTCAACCCTGGAAAGGCTCCTCTTCTGAAATTAGTTTTCTCCTGTCCCCCTGCTCTTCGAAGCTTACTTGTTTCTTATTATCGGTAACTCCTTTCCCTCTCCTGTTTTCTCCTTCTTTTCTCATTATTGTATATTCTTCTGGAAATATGGCATCTGTTATCATTTCACTAGTGTGTGTGTGTGGGGGGGGGGAGGGAAAGGGACTGTCTCATTTTAATGCAAATATTGAAATTCCTGGTTCTTCCTCTAGCATTCCTGTTCTTACTCATTGATTTTGATTTGTACTTTTTCATTCTACCATGTTTCTAGTTTTTGCATTCTAATTTTAATTACTGCACTTTACGCAAAAAATACATTTGCCTGTCCGTACCAAAATAGTTCATAATTTTTCTGGTTAGACTGGACTTTTAATTCAGAGGTTCACTGGACATGTGCCAGTAAATTACTCACTTTTTTCATAGTCATTTTCATAGTCATTTTCAATTACGCAGCGTCTCTTTTTCTAAGGTCAAACTTGGTTTGGAGCAGAACGTCAAAACACAATGATTACTTGCTGCACTTAACACTTAATTCTTATATACATCACCGTCAGTGGAGGCGAAAACGAAGTCCAGTCTCACTGATTCATTTCCTCTAAATCTTGTTGATGCTTTATTGGATCTTAAGAAGTTCGATATAAACATGAAAAGCAGCTTATTTCTAAATGTCCGTGAGCTTCAGCTTTAAGTTCTTCATCAAGGATAAAACTAACCACTGCCACTCTGTGTTAATGTATGTTAAATGGAACATCAACCATCCACACTCGCAAATTAGCTACAGGAATAAAAAAAAGTCATTAGGATATATCTTAAAATGAAGTTTATCTCGCTCGAGCTGCTGAGAGAAAAAGTACTAGCTGGTAAAAAAAAAAATTAGAAAAAGGTCGCGAGGAAACTCAGGAGACGAAGAGAATATTAGCCAGGTCAAAAAGGCAATAGCGTGTCCAGTGAAATGGAAAAACGGATGAATAATTAGAAAGCGAGGCAGCGAGGAGAAAAGTGAAGTGATTTGTAGGAAGACAAGGCCAATTATATTACCAAAAACCTGTGTGGACGACAGCGAGGCCACAAGGATTGTAACACAAGTACAACGTGCTACACACCACGGGATTTAGGAGTCTAGGGAGGTGCTGACACAAAACGAAGAGCCTGGGGAGGTGCTCATGCAAGTCGAAGAGTCTGGGGAGGTGCTGACACAAGAGGAAGAGCCTGGGTAGGTGCTGACACAAGAGGAAGAGCCTGGGTAGGTGCTGACACAAGAGGAAGAGGCTGGGTAGGTGCTGACACAAGAGGAAGAGGCTGGGTAGGTGCTGACACAAGAGGAAGAGCCTGGGTAGGTGCTGACACAAGAGGAAGAGGCTGGGTAGGTGCTGACACAAGAGGAAGAGCCTGGGTAGGTGCTGACACGAGAGGAAGATCCTGGGTAGGTGCTGACACAAGAGGAAGAGCCTGGGTAGGTGCTGACACAAGAGGAAGAGCCTGGGGTGGTGCAGACACACAATTGGCCAAAGATGTCAGACACCAGGGTAGGTGCTGACACGAGAGGAAGAGCCTGGGTAGGTGCTGACACAAGAGGAAGAGCCTGGGTAGGTGCTGACACAAAAGGAAGAGCCTGGGGAGGTGCAGACACATAATTAGCCAAAGATGTCAGACACCAGGGTAGGTGTAAGACACCGGTGTACGTGGAAAACACCAGAGTAGGTGTAAGACACCAGAGTACGTGTAAGACACCAGTGTACGTGTAACACACTAGGGTAGGTGTAAGACACCGGTGTACGTGTAAAACACTAGAGTAGGTGTAAGACACCAGTATACGTGTAAGACACCAGTGTACGTGTAAGACACCAGGGAAGGTGTAAGACACCGGTGTACGTGTAAGACACCAGAGTAGGTGTAAGATACCAATGTACGTGTAAGACACTAGTGTACGTGTAAGACACCAGGGTAGGTGTAAGACACCAGTGTACGAGTAAGACACCAATGTACGTGTAAGACACCAGGGAAGGTGTAAGACACCAGCGTACGTGTAAAACACCAGAGTAGGTGTAAGACACCAGGGTAGGTGTAAGACACCAGCGTACGTTAAGACACCAGGGTAGGTGTAAGACACCAGTGTACGTGTAAGACACCAGTGTACGTGTAAGACACCAGTGTACGTGTAAGACACCAGTGTACGTGTAAGACACCAGAGTAGGTATAAGACACCAGGGTAGGTGTAAGACCCCAGTGTGCGTTAAGACACCAGGGTAGGTGTAAGACACCAGTGCACGTGTAAGACACCAGTGTATGTGTAAGACACCAGTGTACGTGTAAGACACCAGTGTACGTGTAAGACACCAGGGTAGGTGTAAAACACGAGATCAGGTGCCAAACACCAGGGTAGGTATAAAACACCAGGGTAGGTGTAAGACACCAGGGTAGGTGACGTGCCAAACACCAGGGTAAGTGTAAGACGCAAATAGTGATTTCAAACACAAGGATAGGTATCAAACACAAGGATAGGTGTCAAGCACAAGGATAGGTATCAAACACAAGGATAGGTATCAAATACAAGGATGGGTATCAAACACAAGGATAGGTATCAAACACAAGGATAGGTATCAAACACAAGGATAGGTATCAAACACAAGGATAGGTATCAAACACAAGGAAAGGTATCAAACACAAGGATAGGTATCAATCACAAGGATAGGTATCAAATACAAGGATAGGTGTCAAACACAAGGATAGGTATCAAACACAAGGATAGGTATCAAACACAAGGATAGGTATCAAACACAAGGATAGGTGTCAAACACTAGGATAGGTGTCAAACACAAGAACAGATGTCAAACAAAAGGATAGGCATTAAACACAAGGATAGGTATCAAACACAAGGATAGGTATCAAACACAAGGATAGACGTCAAACACAAGGATAGGTGTCAAACACAAGGATAGGTGTCAAACACAAGGATAGATGTCAAACACAAGGATAGGGGCCAAACACAAGGACAGATGTCAAACAAAAGGATAGGTAATAAACACAAGGATAGGTATCAAACACAAGGATAGGTATCAAACACAAGGATAGGTGTCAAACACAAGGATAGGTGTCAAACACAAGGATAGGTGTCAAACACAAGGATAGGTGTCAAACACAAGGATAGATGTCAAACACAAGGATAGGGGCCAAACACAAGGACAGATGTCAAACAAAAGGATAGGTAATAAACACAAGGATAGGTATCAAACACAAGGATAGGTATCAAACACAAGGATAGGTGTCAAACACAAGGATAGGTGTCAAACACAAGGATAGGTGTCAAACACAAGGATAGGTGTCAAACACCAGGATAGGTGTCAAACACAAGGATAGGTGTTAAACACCAGGAAAAGGACTAAAGGAGGTATAAGACACTAGAACAGGTTCCTGGCAACTTGCTAGAAGAGGTGCCACCTTCTCCACACAAAATGTTAAGACTTTGAAACAGTTGACGCCGCGGAGTTTTACCGTCATCGAGCACTTTTGTTAAACTTTGGAGAAAAGTTTTAATAATTTTTTGGAAAAGAGCTTCTCTCGGCCGGGCTCCGGCAGACACCTGAATAATCTCAATTATTTCTCACAAAAGCATTCAACTCTTCTCTAGCCTACCGTTAGTGGTTGGGAATATTCTAGTTGTAGGCATACAGGCATACTGAAGTGCCGAGCATACTATATTGCCAGGAATACTGCCATACTGGCATACAGTAGTGCTCGTAAACTGCAGTTTTAGACATATTGTAGAGCTGAAACAAATATTGTGCCAGGCATACTGTAGTGCTAGATATACTGCAGTGGTAGGCATACCGTAGTGACAGGCATACTGAAGGATTTCACATATTGTAGCGCAAGACATACTTCAGCACCAGGCATACCGTAGTACTAGATAGGCAATCTGTTGTGCCAGGCACTGGTGGCCTGGTGGTTAACGCTCTCGCTTCACACGGTGAGGGCCCGGGTTCGATTCCCAGCCAGAGTAGAAACATTGGACGTGTTTCTTTCCACCTGTTGTCTATGTTCCCCATCAGTAAAATGGGTACCTGGGTGTTAGTCGACTAGTGTGGGTCGCATCCTGGGACACTGACCTAAGGAGGCCTGGTCACAGACCGGGCCACGGGGGCGTTGACTCCCGGAACTCTCTCCAGATAAACTCCAGATACTTAAGTGTTATGCATGCAGTAGTGCATGGCATACTGAAGTAGTTTGCAGGTTGTACTGCACGGTATAGTGTCAGACATATTATAGTGTGAGACATTATAGTGCCAGGCTTATTGTAGTACCATTACAATGCCAGGCTTGTTGTAGTACCAGGCATACTGTAGCATCCTACATTTTGTGGTGCCGGGCATAATGTAGCGCAAAGCATGCTCTGCTAATAGGCGCAAATTAGTGTCTGTCACCCTACTGCTAGATATACTGTACTGATACGCACCCGTAGCTTGGCTGGTAGCGCGCTCAGCTGAGTCATTAAGGTCCGTGGTTAGATCCCTCGTACGGATGGGAACATTGGGTGTGTTTCTGTAAAACACTTGCTGTTCCTGTTTACTAACAGTAAATAGGTACTACTGTGTTAGCCGACTGATTTGGGTCGCGTCCTGGGGGACAAAATTAACCTAAGTTGCCTAAAATGCTCTGCATGACTAGAGGCTTTCTACATAGTATGTCACTGGTGTCAGCAATGGTCTGTATAAGTTGTATCATTTACTTGTAGAAATAAAGATTATTATTATTATTATTATTATTATTATTATTATTATTATTATTATTAATAATAATAATCTGTGGTTCTGTGTATACTGTATCGAAAGACTTGCATGCCTATTTTTTTTTTTTTTTTCGCCGGTATTCTCCCGGCCCGGGTCTTTTCCAAGTAGTGGTGACCCGGCCTTGGCTCCCTATCTGGGGAGTGTCTCGAGACTTAAGTCTCCCATGGGAGGAGGTACAAGTACCTCCTCATCTTTGGGACCAAGTGTCCCCAGGCCTAGCCACATTCCCCGCCCTCACGGGGCTCGTAGGGAGAAGCTAGGCCTCTGGTCTGCCATCTACCCCGCCTCAAAGGGGCTCGTGGGGATGGCAGTCTTATGAGCTGCAGATGGTACCAAGCTCAGGCCTGCATGCTTATTATACTAGCGTTAGCGGTGGTCCTTAAAAGGGGAAAAACGGTCAACAGATTAGCAATGAATGGCTAATCTGTCGACTGTGACTAACACATACGTGATCCGTGCATTAAATGGAACTTAAACAAAATATTGGAAGTGCCGATCCCAGACTAAGCCCAGTGTTGTTGGGAAACAACAAGTGTTGCCACTCTAGGGAAGCAGTAAATTGTGATACTGTTGTGTGAATTTGGAAAAACTTGGATTACCATTAAGAGTAACCGTAGTGAAGGAAGTAGACTAGCTAGAAAAAATATATATACATCACAAAAAACTATTAACACTGAGAAATCAGCATGATGTAAATTTAAATGGAAGTGTAAAGAGAAAATTAACGTAGGCCTAGCTGCCGTGAGAGTGATAAAAGAACGATCCCAGTATAGTGAAGTGAAAAGAAAAGTGTATCTTGAATATTGTGTGTATCCATTGTGATAACCAGTGTACAGCAGAGTAATAAAATAAAATAAACCAAAAATAGTGAAGTGTGGCAGTGTGGGACAATCTACCCATCCGGGAGTTGACATGTGACAAGTGTACACACGAAGGTTTGAGTTACCACTTATAATGAAATGACTAGGATACCGATACATAGTGGAAAGACCTAGTGAATCTAAATTATCAATGGAACGACTCAAGGATAGTGATTAAACATAATGGAAGTGTTTTTAAGCTAAAATATGGCATCGATGCGAGAAGTGCCATGTACCCTGGTGTGGTGTGTTACAGCCATATGTCTGGTAGGGCTACCAGGCAACCACACAGGCCCACCATATACCACCATAATAACACCATATATTCCACACTACAATAACCCAATCTTTGCAAGAAAACATGCACCTGACTTGTGTATATGGTGTGCTCTGGAAATGTATCCGAATTGGAAAAGTCTGTGTGATGTTATACCCATAAATTTTTTGAGCATCCCATACAATGCCGCGACCTCCTCTCTAAAGGAGTGTGTCGCTCTACCTCTTGCAAATTCTTCCAGCCTGAGATGTGAAACTCTGCAGTCCTCAAAAAACAATGTTACAACACCGACTGCTCCGCATACTACTTAAAAGGGACGAAAAGGCACACACCCCGTAAAACAAATCATAGCAGTTACAGTAGTTTCGACAACTCCACTGCAAGTGATTTTTTAGTGGTAGGAAACGAAGAAAGATAATGGAAAGAAATAACCAAAATAGTTCACCACCTTGAAGCCTTGTTAGACTGGAGACACAGCCAGTGGCCCCTCCGGACTCACAACTGCTGATGCTAACAACAAAATCCCTCCAACAAACATGCAACAAGGCCTCATTTATATTTGCTAATATACAGGGCCTTAAGTCATTCTCCAACAACAAAATACCTTTCATAAGTGGACTTCTAGGGGAGTCAAATGCACTGTTTGCAGCCTTCACAGAGACCCACGCAAAAGATCACTTTGACAATGAAATATAGATACCTGGGTACAACCTCTTCAGATGCGACAGAAAGAACAAGCAATAAGGAAGGGAGGGGGGGTTGGCCTGTATGTCAAAGAGTCGCTTATTTGCATGGAGATATTGAACACCACAAATGATTTAGTTGAAGTTCTAACAATAAAAATCGAGAACCAAAACTTAGTCATTGTGCTTGTATATAATACACCAGATGCAACTTCCTAACAGTTCAAGGAACAGCTATCGAAAATTTACTACTGTCAGGAGAACCTTCTAGCCCCATCCCCAAACATCTTGCTGCTTGGTGACTTCAATCTAAGACACACAAAATGGAAGAATGTAGCAGAAAATGTTGTAATAGAATTAATCCCTGGAGGCAGCACAGATTATAAGTTACACACAGGACGGAGCTGGAAGGAAAACAAGGAGACTGGTGGATGAACTTGGGAGGGAACATTGGGAGGCAGAGCTCATGAAAAGGGAGAAAGAGTTGGGAAGGAAGCTAGAAGAGCTCAGTAAGAAAATGGAGGAAAGGATAGCTGCAGAGAGCAGGAAATGGGGGCCACAAACCATGTCAGCAGAAGCTAAGATACAGAGCGTAGAAGAGGAACTAAAAAATTTGAAACAGTCTGAAGAACCGAAGAACAGTACAGCCATAACATCAGGAACTGCTAAATAAGTCATAAACGAGGGGACTTTACGGAACAAAGGAGTTATACTGTATGCAGAGACCCTACCAGACCCATGTGGAGCCCAGGAAAAGACGAGGAGCACATCAAAAACAAATGAGGAGACTAAAAACAATGAAAGAACTAAGCTATATGCAAAGAATCTAACAGACAACTGCAGTGCCCAGGAAAAGCTGAGCAGGAAAAAAGAGAGACCACTGAGCACAGGGACATCAGATAGAGAAGAGATTGAAGGAAGGAATGCTTCAATAGATGGAACTAAATTGTCTCAGGGGATGCAAAGGGAAATACAGTGGGACGATAAAAGGGAGAGATCGGTTTTTGGCTACAGGCTACAGGAAGTTGAAGGGGAAACTTTAAAGCAAGAAAACAGGAGGAGAAAAAGCGATTTAAAGTGTCTTGAAAGCAATAGGAAAGGACAACATGACCCAATTGACAAATTTTCTGAGAATTGGGTGGCTTGCAAAAGAAAACAAACGGCCAGAGTGATTTTCAAGGTAGCTCGAAACAGGATCCTGCAGGAGAAAGTACGACTAAGGGACAAACCATAGTACCGGAGAGTGTACCTCGACCAAGACAGAACACGAGAAGAAAGACAGATACTGAAAGAGAGGATACAAAGACGTAAGCAGGAACGAGAGACAATGACGGAGATAAACAGGAGAACCCAGACCCAGGTGGAAGAGCAAACACATCCTCCTCCAGAACCACCCACAGAAGGACTCCAGCCATGGCAACCTCAATGCAACCAAACACTCTAAACCAAAACCCACACACTGTACCCTCTGCTCACAACCCCGTCATTACAAACCCAACCCCCCTAGTAACCCACTATAGCTCCCTGCTACAGCTCCCACTCCCCCAACTACATCATTCTCCCCAGACCACAATTTAACAAAAGAAGTTGAAAGTTTGGTATACAAACACGGATGGAATAACAAATAAATGTGAGGATTGGCATGAAAGAATCATGCCAATAGAAATGAAACTCACTGGGACGATATCAGATGCAATCTTCCCACCAGGATATCGGATCCTGAGGAAAGATAAAAGGAGCAGAGGGGAAGGAGGAGTTGAACTGCTCGTTAAAAACCGATGGGGATTTAAGGAAGTGGAAGGAATGGAAGGTAGTCACTGCAGTGATGTATAACCCACCACAGAGCTGCAGGAGGCCAAGAGAAGAATATGATGAGAGCAATAGAGCAATGGTGGACACACTAGCTGAAGTGACCAAAAGACCTCACACGAGTAGAGCAAAGTTACTAGTTATGGACGATTTCAATCACAAGGAGATTGATTGAGAAAACCTGGAGCCACATGGGGGTCCCGAAACATGGAGAGCCAAGATGATGGATGTGGTACTGGAAAACTTCATGCATCAACATGTTAAGGACACTACCAGAGAGGGAGAGAGAGGAGAATGAACCAGCAAGATTGGATCTCGTGATTACCTTGAGTAGCTCAGACACTGAAGATATTATATATGAAAAGCCCCTTGGAGCTAGTGATCATGTGGTTCAGAGCTTTGAATACATAGTAGAGCTATAAGTAAAGAGAGTAACAGAAGTAGGATGGGAAAAGCCAAACTATAAAAGGGGCGACTACAGAGGAATGAGGAACTTCCTGCAGGAGGTTCAGTATGGAAAGAGAATTGGTAGGAAAGTCAGTAACCGGAATGATGGACTACGTAACAACAAAATTCAAGGAAGCAGAGAAAAGATTTGTTCCCAAGGGCAACATAAATAATGGGAAGACCAGAACGAGCCCTTGGTTTACCCGAAGGTGTTGGGAAGCAAAACCTAAGTGCCCATTTTTAAGAAAGGAAACAGAAACGAGGCACTAAACTATAGACCAGTGTCACTGACGTGTATAGTATGTAAAGTCATAGAGAGGATTATCAGGAGGAGAGTGGGGGAGCACCCAAAAAGAAACAAGCTTACAAACGACAACCAGCACGGATTCATGGGAAGGCAAATCTTTTATCACAAACTTACTGGGGTTTTATGGCAAGGTAACGGAAGTAAGACACGAGAGAGAGGGGTGGGTAGATTGCATTTTCTTGGACTACAACAAGGCACTCGACACAGTTCCTCACAAGAGATTAGTGCAAAAGAGAGAGGATCAGGCACGTATAACAGGAAGGGCATTGCAATGGATCAGAGGTATCACAGTGGGCGCCTGTGATTAGATGGGTTCCACAGGGGTCAGTCCTAGGACCAGTGGTATTTTTGGTATATGTGAATGACATGATGGAAGGGATAGACTCAGAAGTCTCCCTGCTCGCAGATGATGTGAAGTTAATGAGGAGAATTAAATAGGATGAGGATCAGGCTGACAGGCTGAACGGGTGGTCCAGCAACTGGCTCCTTGAATTTAACCCCGTCAAATGCAAAGTTATGAAGATCGAGAAGGGCAAAAAAGACTGTAGACAGAGTATAAGCTAGGTAGCCAAACACTGCAAACCTCACTCAAAGAAAAAGATCTTGGGGTGAGTATAATACCGAGCACATCTGAAGCGCACATCAGCCAAATAACTGCTGCAGCATATGGGCGCGTGGCAAACCTGAAAATAGCGTTCCGATATCTTAGTTAGGAATAGTTCAAGACTCTGTACACCGTGTACGTCAGGCCCATACTGGAGCATACAGCACCAGTTTGGAACCCACACCTGATCAAGCACGGCAAGAAATTAGAGAAAGTACAAAGGTTTGCAACAAGGCTAGTTCCAGAGCTGAAGGTAATGTCCTAAGAAGAAAGGTTTAAGGAAATCGGCTTGACGACACTGGAGGACAGGAGGGTTACGGGAGACATGATAACGACATACAAAGTAGTGCGAGGAATAGATAAGGTGAACAGAGACAGGATGTTCCAGAGATGGAATATAGAAACAAGGGGTCGCAATTGAAAGCTGAAGACTCAAATGAATCAAAGAGATATTAGGAAGTATTTCTTTAGTCATATAGTCGTCAGGAAGTGGAATAGCCTGGAAAATGATGTAGTGGAGTCAGGAACCATATATAGTTTTAAGACTAGGTATGATAAAGCTCATGGAGCAGGTAGAGAGAGAACCTAGTAGCGATCAGTGAAGAGATGGGGCCAGGAGCTATGTATCGACCCATACAGCCACAAAAAGGTAAGTACAAATAGGTGAGTACATATTAGCTGCTGAATTTCTACAATAAACACACCCTAAGTCAGCAGATAGTGGAGCCAACAAGACAGGAGAACACGCTTGACGTTATTGTCACAAATAATGAGGACGTGGTAAGAAACATAACAATATCGAAAACAACAAATTTTGATCACAGTCTAATCGAAGTTCAGACTTACATGCACATGGGTCGTGATTAGTAAAATGCATACAGGTATGAGGGTACCTTCACCAGATTCAACTTCAACGACAAGAACATCAACTGGGACCACGTAAACGATGTCCTAAACGAAATATGTTGGAAAGATATCTTAAATAACATGAACCCTAACCAGTGCCTTGAAAAGATCAACTTTCTGGTTTCTGAAGGCATATTTCCCTAAGAAAAAAGAAGAGAAGAAGTAAACTGGAGAGAGAGAGACGTTCTCTCTACAGTCACTGAGCTCCTCAAGAATGCTAGATTTTCTGAAACATAGAAGGAAGCGCTAACCAGGGAAGTGAAAAATATTGAGCTTAATTTAAAGGACTCATAGATGATCGAGGAGAGAGAAGATGAGCTAAAACTGATTAGTGAAACTGAAAGAAATTCAAAATATTTTTTTTAATATGCCAAAAACAAGTCATAAACCGCATCTAGTATAGGGCACCTGCTCAGACAAGACGGATCCTACACAGATAACAACAAAGAAATGAATGAGATACTGAAATCTCAATATGACTCTGTGTTCAGCGAACCACTAATCAATCTACAGATAGACAATCCAAATAATGTGCTCATGAATGAGCCTCAAAACCCTGTCAATATATGCCAGATTTCTGACATAACCCTAACTCCACTAGACTTTGAGAAAGCCATTGACAACATGCCCATGGACTCAGCCCCAGGCCCAAACTCGTGGAACTTTGTGTTCATTAAAAACTGCAAGAAACCCTTATCACAGGCCCTAAGTATGCTATGGAGAAGGAGCTTAGACACAGGTGAGATTTCATAGTCACTAAAAACAAAGGATATAGCCCCACTCGATAAAGGTGGCAGCAAAGCAGTAGCTAAGAACGATAGACCAATAGCTTTAACGTCCCATATCATAAAAATCTTTGAAAGAGTTCTAAGAAGCAGGATTGGAAAATACTTTTACTCCCAACAATTGCACAATCCAGGACAACATGGGTTCAGAGCAGGTCGCTCCTGCCTCTCAGAACTACTTGACCACTATGATATGGTCTTCGATGCACTGGAAAACAAACAGAATGAATGTGTAGTATACACTGATTTTGCAAAAGCCTTTGACAAGTGCCATCATGGTGCAATAGCACACAAAATGCCTTGTAAAGGGATAACAGGCAATGTAGGCAGATTGATCAACTTTCTAACCAATCGAACATAAAGAGTAGTGGTAAACAGAGTTAAATTTGAAACTGCCATAGTGAAGAGCTCTAATGCACAAGGCACAGTACTCGCCCCTATCCTGTTCCTTATTCTCACATCAGATATAGACAGAGATGTAAACCACAGCACTGTATCATCCTTTGCAGACTATACTAGTATCTGCACGAGAGTGTCATCCATTGAGGACACGGCAAATCTCCAAGAAGATATAAACCAAGTTTTCCAAAGGGCACTGGAGACAAATGAAGACAAATTCCACTACTCTGCTGTGCAAAACTGGAGGAAATAATAGCTAGAACTGAGTATACTACAAACTCTAATTACACAAGAGAACAGAAAAGTAATGTGAAGGACCTGGAAGTTGTAATGTCTGAGGATCTCGCCTTCAAGGATCACAACAATGCCACTATCACATTTGCGAGGAAACTGATAGGATGGATAATGAGAACATTCAGTACAAGAGATGCCAAGTCAATGATGATCCTTTTTAAATCACTTGTTCTCTCTAGGCTGGAATACTGCTGTACATTAACATCTCCATTCAAGGCAGGTGAAATTGCAGATCTAGAGAATGTGCAGAGAACCTTTACTGCACAAATAAGTTCCATCAAACACCTTAACTACTGGGAACGCTTAGAACCACTTAACTTGTACTCACTGATGCACAGGCGATGGAGATACATCATAATCTACACCTGTTAGATCCTGGAGGGACTGGTCCCTAATATGCACACAGAAATCACTCCCTACGAAAGCAAAAAACTTGGCAGTCGATGCAACATACCCCCAGTGAAAAGTAGGGGCGCCATTAGTACACTAAGAGAAAACACAATAAGTGTCCGGGGCTCAAAACTGTTCAACAGCCTCCCACCAGCCATAAGGTGAATTACCTATAGACCCCTGGTTGTCTTTAAGAGAGAGTTGGACAGATACCTAAAGTCAGTGCCGGATCAGCCGGACTGTGGTTCGTACGTTGGACTACGTGCGGCCAGCAGTAACAGCCTCGTTGATCAGGCCCTGATTCACCAGAAGGTCTGGTCGTGGACCGGGCCGCGCGGGGGGGCGTTGATCCCCGAAATACCCTTCAGGTGGACTCCAGGTAAGTGCTACGATTTCTGTAGTACCAGACATTATAAAGTTCCAGGAACACTACAGTATGTATTGTACCAGATATAGTACCAGGTATGGTGCTGTACAGGCATTTTGTAGTGTCGTGCATATTAATATATTATTAAGCCATACATATTACACACACATACACAAATAACCCGCACATAAAAGACAGAAGCTTACGACGACGTTTCGGTCCGACTTGGACCATTGACAAAGTCACACATTGACTTTGTCAATGGTCCAAGTCGGACCGAAACGTCGTCGTAAGCTTCTGTCTTTTATGTGCGGGTTATTTGTGTATCGTTCCAGTCACGGTATTGTGCCTTTTTGTTATTTATTCATACATATTACAATGGAAATTCTACATTATCAGGCATATTATAGCGTTATACACATAATATTGTGTATAATGAAACACTCTGCATGCTAATGCATATGGTTTATAAAGCCAGAAGTTAAAGAATGAGACACTGTGCAACATTTAGGAATCTTTTATGTGGAAATGTTTCGCCAAGCCGCAGCTTCGTTAGTCCAATACAAAGAGGAACGATGGAAGATGACGAAGAGTTTGAGGTAATCAGTCTCTCAACTTAAGAGTCCATGGCTGAGCAACTGATTACGATGGGGTATATTTCAGTAACAGGTGCTCTAAGATGCTAAGTATGTTGTATTGTATTGCTAGACATTCTGTAGTTCCTGGCATACTCAAGTGTGAAGAATATAACATTTTTGGCTATGCTGCAATGGTAGGCATACTGTAGCTCCAGGCATGCCATAGTGCCCGGCATATTTCTAATTGTAAGCATACTTTAAGGCTATGTATATAGTACCATATACATACTGTAGTACATGCATTATACAATGCCAGGCATTCTGTTTACTATGCACAATGTATGTGCCAAGCAAGCTGTAGTATCAGTTCATATATAAAGTAGAAATCAAGCAAATTGTAGTTTACCTGATACCAACACCACAAAATCATTGATCATAGAATACCAGATTTTACCAGATTTTACACATTGATTTCAATATTCCTGGCTCACCCTAGGGCATGGGTATATTTTAGGCAGCTTGAACTTGAACTTGCATGACCCGAGCTTTGGTAAGATGAGGAAGGAAGAAGGATGGGTTAGGATAGAAATATGGGAAAAGGGTAGGCAGGTGTAGGGGAGGCGGGGTAATGAAGGTAGTGGCCTAACGAATTTGGCACGTATGTTGCGTATTTGGTGTGTATGTTGCGTTGTATTGTGCTATTAATGAATAAATTGAATTCATTAGATAGGTATACCTCGTGCCCATCAGCTGCACACAGTTATACCAGCTGCATACTTTTTGCAACTGCCTTTGTTTCGCAAGAGATCGATCATAAGGTCGTTGCTGCAGATTGTAGTTACAGGGCATTCGATAAAGTTGGCTGCTAGCTTATTTGGTTGAAAAAAAAAAAACTTTTTTAATTCCTGGAAAAAATCTGCAAAAAAAAATTAGCGATAAGCGGTAGATTCTTCATTGTTGTACAATTTGTTTTTAACTGGCAATAGGCAAGTTTAGTTTTTTTATGACGACGTTTTAAGGAATATTCCATAAATATTGATAAAGCATGGGCAATAACAGGATCTTGATGAAGATAACCAAGATTCAGACATGTGTGTAGATGGAGCGGCCACTGATGCACAACACTTCAATTATTACTTGTTCCTCTCACAGTTGACCAAAATCCTCTATTACATGAAATTTAATGATTTCTGCATTTTTCTCAAGAGCAAATTTTCATATTAATAAGTTTGCAATATCTCCGTTCCTTTGCAACAAATTATCGAAATACATTGTAATGCAAGGACATATTTTTTTCACGTTTGTTTATTTGATTGATTTTTTATTGTCTCTTTTTCCATATTTCCAGATTATCTGACATTTTAGCAAAAATGAGGTAATTCGTAGAATTTATCGATCTTTAAAATTCAGCCTTCCATTAGCCATGCAGACTCAATTACAGCACTTATTTTTTTCATTAATGTTAATGTAAAAATTTATAATTTTGCACCAAAAGAATCTTAGAAAACTTACCTAACCTTATTATAACAAGAACAATTTATTTTAGCCTAACCCAACTAAATATATGTTAGATTTGTTTACAATAATTTAATACTAAACAAACACAGTGAAATATATTTTTTTCGTTAGATTCAGAATGATTTTGGCGAAATTATTGCATACACAAATTTTCACTTGTCCTATATGACAAGATGAGCGTTGCTATTTAAGCCAAGATCGCAAGTTCTGCCTATTCGGCACGACATATATATATATATATATATATATATATATATATATATATATATATATATATATATATATATATATATATATATATACATATATATATATATACATATATATATATATATATATATATATATATATATATATATATATATATATATATATATATATATATATATATATATATATATATATATATATATAGTGAGTGAGAGAGAGAGAGAGAGTTCGCGCTCAGTAGCAATCGATACTGCTACTGAGACGACAAGAACCCCAGGCAGCGCTCTTATCCACTCGGCCACAAATGCCACGTAGGCATTTGTGGCCTCGTTCACAAGCCATGTTCCTTTCCCAGCCCGGGCACGTCAGTCAGCCTCAATCATGGATTCAAGCTATTTCAGTCTCCTGTATGTTCTGACCTCACAAGCGATTTTTATATCAATACACCACGCAGTGTATATATATATATATATATATATATATATATATATATATATATATATATATATATATATATATATATATATATATATATATATATATATATATATATATGTCGTGCCGAATAGGCAGAACTTGCGATCTTGGCTTAAATAGCAACGCTCATTTTGCCATATAGGACAAGTAAAAATTTGTGTATGCAATAATTTCGTCAAAATCATTCTGAACCTAACGAAAAAAATATATTTCACTGTGTTTGTTTAGTATTAAATTACTGTAAATAAATCTACAATATATTTAGTTGGGTTAGGCTAAAATAAATTGTTCTTGTTATAATAAGGTTAGGTAAGTTTTCTAAGATTCTTTTGGTGCAAAATTATAATTTTTTACATCAACATTAATGAAAAAAATATATCTTTAAACTTATAAGAGAAAATTTTAGAAATGACTTAATTTTAAATGAGTTTTTGCTAATTGACCAGTTTTACATATTCGCCACATCATATATATATATATATATATATATATATATATATATATATATATATATATATATATATATATATATATATATATATAGATATATATATATATATGTGTGTGTGTGTATAACAAGTCGGCCGTCTCCCACCGAGACAGGGTGACCCAAAAAAGAAAGAAAATCCCCAAAAAGAAAATATTTCCATCATCATTCAACACTTCACTCACACACTTCACACACTTCACCTCACTCACACATAATCACTCTTTTTGCAGAGGTGCTCAGAACACAACAGCTCAGAAGCATATACCTATAAAGATACACAACACATCCCTCCAAACTGCTAATATCCCGAACCCCTCCTTTAGAGTGCCGGCATTGTACTTCCCATTTCCATATAAATAACCGGTTTCCCTGAATCCCTTCACTAAATATTACCCTGCTCACACTCCAACAGATCGTCAGGTCCCAAATACCATTCGTCTCCATTTACTCCTATCTAAAACGCTCACGCACGCTTGCTAGAAGTCCAAGCCCCTCGCCCAAAAAAACTCCTTTATTCCCTCCCTCCAACCTTTTCGAGGACGACCCCTACACCGCCTTCCTTCCCCTACAGATTTATACGCTCTCCATGCCATTCTACTTTGATCCATTCTCTCTAAATGACCAAACCACCTCAACAACCCCTCTTCAGCCCTCAGACTAATACTTTTATTAACTCCACACCTTCTCCAAATTTCCACACTCCGAATTTTCTGCATAACATTTACACCACACATTGCCCTTAGACAGGACATCTCCACTGCCTCCAACCGCCTCCTCGCTGCAGCATTTACAACCCAAGCTTCACACCCATATAAGAGTGTTGGTACTACTATACTTTCATACATTCCCTCCATTGCCTCCATAGATAACGTTTTTTGTCTCCACATATACCTCAATGCTCTACTCACTTTAATCATAATCATAAATCCATTTGCTGACACATCAACTCCCAAGTATCTGAAAACATTCACTTCTTCCATACTCCTCCTCCCTAATTTGATATCCAATTTTTCTTTATCTAAATCATTTGATACCCTCATCACATTACTCTTTTCTATGTTCACTTTCAACTTTCTATCTTTACACACACTCCCAAACTTATCCACTAACCTTTGTAATTTTTTCTTTAGAATCTCCCATGAGCACAGTATCATCAGCAAAAAGCAACTGTGTCAATTCTCATTTTGTATTTGTTTCCCCATAATTTAATCCCACCCCTCTCCCGAACACCCTAGCATTTACTTCTTTTACAACCCCATCTATAAATATATTAAACAACCATGGTGACATTACACATCCCTGTTTAAGACCTATTTTTACCGGGAAGTAGTCTCCCTCTCTTCTACACACCTTAACCTGAGCCTCACTATCCTCATAAAAACTCTTTACAGCATTTAGTAACTTACTACCTATTCCATATACTTGCAACATCTGCCACATTGCTCCTCTATCCACTCTATCATATGCCTTTTCTAAATCCATAAATGCAATAAAAACTTCCCTACCTTTAGCTAAATACTGTTCACATATATGCTTCAATGTAAACACTTGATCTACACATCCCCTACCCACTCTGAAGCCTCCTTGCTCATCCGCAATCCTACATTCTGTCTTACCTCTAATTCTTTCAATTATGACCCTACCGTATACTTTTCCTGGTATACTCAGTAAACTTATTCCTCTATAATTTTTACAATCTCTTTTTGTCCCCCTTCCATTTATATAAAGGGACTATACATGCTCTCTGCCAATCCCTAGGTACCTTCTCCTCTTTCATACATTTTTTAAACAAAAATACCAACCACTCCAACACTATATCCCCCCCTGCTTTTAACATTTCCCTCATGGTCCCATCAGTTCCAGCTGCTTTAGCCCCTTTCATTCTACGTAATGCCTCACGCACCTCCCCCACACTCACATCCTGTTCTTCTTCACTCCTAAAAGATGGTATACCTCCCTGGCCAGTACATGAAATTACTGCTTCCCTTTCTTCGTCGACATTTATAAGTTCCTCAAAATATTCTCGCCATCTACCCAAAACCTCCATCTCCCCATTTGCTAACTCCATTACTCTTTTTTTATCTGACAAATCCATTCGTTCTCTAGGCTTTCTTGTTTAACTCCAAATTTTTTTCTTATTTTCATTAAAATTTCTTGACAGTGCCTCTCCCACTCTATCATCTGCTCTCCTTTTGCACTCTCTCACCACTCTCTTCACCTTTCTTTTACTCTCCATATACTCTACTCTTCTTATAACACTTCTGCTTTGTAAAAACCTCTCGTAAGCTAACTTTTCTCTTTTATCACACCTTTAACTTCATCATTCCACCAATCACTCCTCAGTCCTCCTGCACCTACCCTTCTATAACCACAAACTTCTGCCCCACATTCTCATACTGCATTTTTAAAACTATTCCAACCCTCTTCACCCCCTCCACTACTCATACTTGCACCAACCCACCTTTCTGCCAATAGTTGCTTATATCTCACCCGAACTTCCTCCTCCCTTAGTTTATATACTTTCACCTCCCTCTTCCTTGTTGTTGCCATTTTCCTCTTTTCCCAAGTACCTCTTACTCTAACTGTAGCTACTACTAAATAATGATCCGATATATCAGTTGCCCCTCTATAAACGTGTTCATCCTGGAGCCTGCCCATCAGCCCTTTATCCACCAATACATAATCTAACAAACTACTTTCATTATGTGCTGTATCATACCTTGTATATTTATTTATCCTCTTCTTCATAAAATATGTATTACTTATTACCAAACCTCTTTCTACACATAGCTCAATTAAAGGCTCCCCATTTTCATTTACCCCTGGCACCCCAAATTTACCTTCTACCCCCTCCCCAACATTTTTACCCACTTTAGCATTGAAATCTCCAACCACCATTACTCTCACACTTGATTCAAAACTCCCCACGCATTCACTCAACATTTCCCAAAATCTCTATCTCTCCTCTACACTTTTCTCTTCTCCAGGTGCATATACGCTTACTATAACCCACTTTTCACATCCAACCTTTATTTTACTCCACAAAATTAATACATCTGTAGTCCCTCTTTTCCTGCCATAACTTATCCTTCAACATTATTGCTACTCCTTCTTTAGCTCTAACTCTATTTGAAACCCCTGACCTAATCCCATTTATTCCTCTCCACTGAAACTCTCCCACCCCCTTCAGCTTTGTTTCACTTAAAGCCAGGACATCCAGCTTCTTCTCATTCATAACATCCACAATCATCTCTTTCTTATCATTCACTCAACATCCACGCACATTCAGGCTTCCCACTTTGACAATTTTCTCCTTATTATTCTTTTTAGTAATTATTACAAAAAAAGGGTTACTAGCCCATTGTTCCCGGCATTTTAATTGACTTTTACAACACGCATGGCTTACGGAGAAAAGATTCCTATTCCACCTCCCCATGGATATAAAAGGAAAAGTAATAAGACCAAGAACTATTAAGATAAAATCAAAGAAAACTCAGATGAGTGTGTATATATAAACGTGTACATGTATGTGTAGTGTGACCTAAGTGTAAGTAGAAGTAGCAAGACATACCTGTAATCTTGCATATTTATGAGACAGACAAAAGACACCAGCAATCCTACCATCATGTAAAACAATTACAGGCTTTCGTTTTACACTCACTTGGCAGGACGGTAGTACCTCCCTGGGTGGTTGCTGTCTACCAACCTACTACATAATATATAATATATATATATATATATATATATATATATATATATATATATATATATATATATATATATATATATATATATATATATATATATATATATATATATATATATATATATATATATATATATATATATATATATATATATATATATATATATATACATATATATATATATATATATACGTATATATATATATATATATATATATATATATATATATATATATATATATATATATATATATATGTCGTGCCAAATATGTAAAATAGGTCAGTTAGCAAGAACTCATTTAATATTAAGCCCTTTCTAAAATTTTCTCTTATACGTTTAAAGATATATATTTTTCATTAATGTTAATGTAAAACATTTTAATTTTATTCCAAAAGAATCTTAGAAAACTTACCTAACCTTATTATAACAGAAACAATTTATTTTAGCCTAACCCAACTAAATATATTTTATATTTGTTTACAGTAATTTAATACTAAGCAAACACAGTGAAATCAATTTTTTTCGTTAGGTTCTGAATGATTTTGGCGAAATTATTGCATACATAAATTTTCCCTTGTCCTATATGGCAAGATGAGCGTTGCTATTTAAGCCAAGATCGCAAGTTCTGCCTATTCGGCACGACATATATATATATATATATATATATATATATATATATATATATATATATATATATATATATATATATATATATATATATATATATATTCTGGGCACGCGGCCCACCGCCGGGGAGCTGGACGAAGTATTCGAGATGTAGCTCTGAGTTACCTATGTTGTTTTACTTTGTATCGTAGTTTTGTGAATGTTCTGTCAATGTATTTTGTCTTTAAATAATATATATATATATATATATATATATATATATATATATATATATATATATATATATATATATATATATATATATATATATATATATATATATATATATATACAATATAGGGGGTGGTAGGAGAAAATTCTCAAACAGCTTCAGGGAGAATATTGAGTTTTCCCTGAAGCAAGTTTATTCTTTTCTCTGAGGATGAGGGTCCCTATAACAGTTCTAGAGGTGGTACCTCCCTATATTTTATACATACATATATATATATATATCATATATGTGTCTATATATATATCATATATGTGTCTATATATATATATATAAATATATATATATAAATATATATATATATATATATATATATATATATATATATATATATATATATATATATATATATATATATATATATATATATATATATATATATATATATATATATCAGAAAAAAAAACTTTCATCAGTCAACACTTTCCCTATCATTCATACACAATCACTGTCTCTGCAGAGGCGCTCAGACACAACTGTTGAGAAGTCCCTCGAAACTGCCAATATCCCAAATTCCTCTTTTAAAGTGCAGGCATTATACTTTATTTTTCCAGGACTTAAGTCCGGCTAACCGGTTTCCCTGAATCTCTTCACAAAATATTACCCTACTCAAAGTCCAACAGGTTCAAAAACTATTCGCCTCCATTCACCCCTGTCTAACATGCTCATGCATGCTTGCTGGAAGTCTAAACCCCTCGCCCACAAAAACCTCCTTTACCCCCTCCTTCCAACCTTTTCGAGGACGACCCTTACCCCGCCTTCCTTCCCATACAGATTTATACACTCTCCATGTCATTCTACTTTGATCCATTCCCTCGAAATGACCAAACCACCTCCTCAACCTCTCTTAAGCCCTCTGGCTAATACTTTCAGTAACTTCACACCTCCTCCTAATTTCCACACTCCCAATTTTCTGCATAATATTTACACCACACATTACCCTTTAACAAGACATCTCCACTGCCTCCAACCGCCTCCTCGCTGCAGCATTTACAACCCAAGCTTCACACCCACTTAAGAGTGTTGGTACTACTATATTTCAGTACATTCCCTTCTCTGCCTCCATATATATATGTTATTTATTATTATCACACTGGCCGATTCCCACCAAGGCAGGGTGGCCCAAAAATGAAAAACTTTCACCATCATTCACTCCATCACTGTCTTGCCAGAAGGGTGCTTTACACTACAGTTTTTAAACTGCAACATTAACACCCCTCCGTCAGAGTGCAGGCACTGTACTTCCCATCTCCAGAACTCAAGTCCGGCCTGCCGGTTTCCCTGAACCCCTTCATAAATGTTACTTAGCTCACACTCCAACAGCACGTCAAGTATTAAAAACCATTTGTCTCCATTCACTCCTATCAAACACGCTCACGCATGCCTGCTGGAAGTCCAAGGCCCTCGCACACAAAACCTCCTTTACCCCCTCCCTCCAACCTTTCCTAGGCCGACCCCTATCCCGCCTTTATTCCACTACAGACGGATACACTCTTGAAGTCATTCTGTTTCGCTCCATTCTCTCTACATGTCCGAACCACCTCAACAACCCTTCCTCAGCCCTCTGGACAACAGTTTTGGTAATCCCGCACCTCCTCCTAGCTTCCAAACTTCGAATTCTTTGCATTATATTCGCACCACACATTGCCCTCAGACATGACATCTCCACTGCCTCCAGCCTTCTCCTCGCTGCAACATTCATCACCCATGCTTCACACCCATATAAGAGCGTTGGTAAAACTATGCTCTCATACATTCCCCTCTTTGCCTCCAAGGACAAAGTTCTTTGTCTCCACAGACTCCTAAGAGCACCACTCACCCTTTTCCCCTCATCAATTTTATGATTCACCTCATCTTTCATAGACCCATCCGCTGACACGTCCACTCCCAAATATCTGAATACATTCACCTCCTCCATACCCTCTCCCTCCAATCTGATATCCAATCTTTCATCACCTAATCTTTTTGTTATCCTCATAACCTTACTCTTTCCTGTATTCACTTTTAATTTTCTTCTTTTACATACCCTACTAAATTCATCCACCAATCTCTGCAACTTCTCTTCAGAATCTCCAAAGAGCACAGTGTCATCAGCAAAGAGCAACTGTGACAACTCCCACTTTATGTGTGATTCTTTATCTTTTAACTCCACTCTTCACTGCTTTCAGTAACCTACCTCCTACACCATACACCTGCAACATCTGCCACATTGCCCCTATCCACCCTGTCATTCGCCTTTTCCAAATCCATAAATGCCACAAAGACCTCTTTAGCCTTTTCTAAATACTGTTCACTTATGTGTTTCACTGTAAACATCTGGTCCACACACCCCCTACCTTTCCTAAAGCCTCCTTGTTCATCTGCTATCCTATTCTCCGTCTTACTCTCAATTCTTTCAATAATAACTCTACCATACACTTTACCAGGTACACTCAACAAACTTATCCCCCTATAATTTTTGCACTCTCTTTTGTCCCCTTTGCCTTTATACAAAGGAACTATGCATGCTCTCTTCCAATCCCTAGGTACCTTACCCTCTTCCATAAATTTATAAAATAATTGCACCAACCACTCCAAAACTATATCCCCACCTGCTTTTAACATTTCTATCTTTATCCCATCAATCCCGGCTGCCTTACCCCCTTTCATTTTACCTACTGCCTCACGAACTTCCCCCAAACTCACAACTGGCTCTTCCTCACTCCTACAAGATGTTATTCCTCCTTGCCCTATACACCAAATTACAGCTTTCCTATCTTCATAAACATTTAACAATTCCTCAAAATATTCCCTCCATCTTTCCAATACCTCTAACTCTCCATTTAATAACTCTCCTCTCCTATTTTTAACTGACAAATCCATTTGTTCTCTAGGCTTCCTTAACTTGTTAATCTCACTCCAAAACTTTTTCTTATTTTCAACAAAATTTGTTGATAACATCTCACCCACTCTCTCATTTGCTCTCTTTTTACATTGCTTCACCACTCTCTTAGCCTCTCTCTTTTTCTCCATATACTCTTCCCTCCTTGCATCACTTTTACTTTGTAAAAACTTCTCATATGCTAACTTTTTCTCCCTTACTACTCTCTTTACATCATCATTCCACCAATCGCTCCTCTTCCCTCCCGCACCCACCTTCCTGTAACCACAAACTTCTGCTGAACACTCCAACACTACATTTTTAAACCTACCCCATACCTCTTCGATCCCATTGCCTATGCTCTCATTAGCCCATCTATCCTCCAATAGCTGTTTATATCTTACCCTAACTGCCTCCTCTTTTAGTTTATAAATCTTCACCTCTCTCTTCCCTGATGCTTCTATTCTCCTTGTATCCCATCTACCTTTTACTCTCAGTGTAGCTACAACTAAAAAGTGATCTGATATATCTGTGGCCCCTCTATAAACATGTACATCCTGAAGTCTACTCAACAGTCTTTTATCTACCAATACATAATCCAACAAACTACTGTCATTTCGCCCTACATCATATCTTGTATACTTATTTATCCTCTTTTTCTTAAAATATGTATTACCTATAACTAAACCCCTTTCTATACAAAGTTCAATCAAAGGGCTCCCATTATCATTTACACCTGGCACCCCAAACTTACCTACCACACCCTCTCTAAAAGTTTCTCCTACTTTAGCATTCAGGTCCCCTACCATAATTACTGTCTCACTTGGTTCAAAGGCTCATATACATTCACTTAACATCTCCCAAAATCTCTCTCTCTCCTCTACATTCCTCTCTTCTCCAGGTGCATACACGCTTATTATGACCCACTTTTCGCATCCAACCTTTACTTTAATCCACATAATTCTTGAATTTACGCATTCATATTCTCTTTTCTCCTTCCATAACTGATCCTTAAACATTACTGCTACCCCTTCCTTTGCTCTAACTCTCTCAGATACTCCAGATTTAATCCCATTTGTTTCCCCCCACCGAAACTCCCCTATCCCCTTCAGCTTTGTTTCGCTTAGGGCCAGGACATCCAACTTCTTTTCATTCATAACATCAGCAATCTGTTTCTTGTCATCCGCACTACATCCACGCACATTCAAGCATCCCAGTTTTATAAAGTTTTTCTTCTTCTCTTTTTCAGTAAATGTCTACAGGAGAAGGGGTTACTAGCCCATTGCTCCCGGCATTTTAGTCGCCTCATACGACACGCATGGCTTACGGAGGAAAGATTCTTTTCCACTTCCCCATGGACAATAGAAGAAATAAAGAAGAACAAGAGCTATTTAGAAAAAGGAGGAAAACCTAGATGTATGTATATATATATATATGCATGTGCGTGTCTGTGAAGTGTGACCAAAGTGTAAGTAGGAGTAGCAAGATATCCCTGTTATCTAGCGTGTTTATGAGACAGAAAAAGAAACCAGCAATCCTACCATCATGCAAAACAGTTACAGGTTTCTGTTTCAGTCATCTGGCAGGACGGTAGTACTTCCCTGGGTGGTTGCTGTCTACCAACCTACTACCTATTACTGTATATATATATATATATATATATATATATATATATATATATATATATATATATATATAAATATATATATATATATATATATATATATATATATATATATATATATATATATATATATAATATATATATATATATATATATATACATAGTGAACCAGCGTTCACAAGCAGTATATACGCATATTATTGTAACCACAAACAAGTGGTATTTAACCGTATGTCCTCGGATCACGCTACAACACCTAGCTCTGCTGAATGCATGATGTTTGTAGGATTGTATGGTTCAGTGGGTTAGAGCATCGTGAATTTTCGCTCACTATGAGGTGGGCTAAAAAACACGGGTTCGATCCCGCGGCTAGTCGCAGTGTTGTTATTGATTAAATACCACTTGCTCGTGGTTACAGTAATTGTATATATATATATATATGTCGTGCCGAATATGTAAAACTGGTCAATTAGCAAGAACTCATTTAAAGTTAAGTCCTTTCTAAAATTTTCTCTTATACATTTAAAGATATATTTTTTTCATTATTGTTAAGGTAAAAATTTATAATTTTGCAACAAAGGAATCTTAGAAAACTTACCTAACCTTATTATAACAAGAAGAATTTAGTTTAGCCTAACCCAACTAAATATATTTTAGATTTGGTTACAATAATTTAATACTAAACAAACACAATGAAACATATTTTTTCGTTAGGTTCAGAATGATTTTGGCGAAATTATTGCATACACAAATTTTCACTTGTCCTATATGGCAAGATGAGCGTTGCTATTTAAGCCAAGATCGCAAGTTCTGCCTATTCGGCACGACATATATATATATATATATATATATATATATATATATATATATATATATATATATATATATATATATATATATATGTCGTGCCGAATAGGTAAAACTGGTCAATTAGGAATAACTCATTTAATATTAAGTTTTATCTAAAAAATTTTCTTATTCGTTCAAAGACATATTTTGTTCATTTATATTAATGTTAATGTAAAAATTAATAATTGTGTACCAAAAGAGCCTTAGAAAACTTACCTAACCTTATTATAACAAGTGCAATTTAAGTTAGCGTAATCCAAATGAATATACTTTAGATAAGTTTACAATAATTTAATAATAAACAAACACAATGAAATATATTTTTTTCCGTTAGGTTCAGAATGATTTTTGCGACATTATTGTATACACAAATTTTCGCTTGCCTTATTAGGCAAAAAGAGCGTTGCTATTTAAGCCAAAATCAAAAGATTTACCTATTTGGCAAAACATATTTATAAATGTGCTTAACAATTCGCAAACATTATCTCTACGTCCACAGCAGGACTACGTGGCAGTGTAGTGTGACGTAAGTATAACTACAAGCATCTACATACACCTGTTATCCCGCGTGTTTATGAGACAGAAGACACCAGTAATCCTACCATAATGTAAAACAATTGCAGGTTTCCATATCACACCACAGGACGGTAGTACCTCAATGGGAGGTTGCTGTCTACCAACCTACTACCATAGGACGGTAGTACTTCCCTGGGTGGTTGCTGTCTACCATTCTACTACCTAGTGCTCGACACCCTTTAGTCGCTTGTTATTATCCTAGTTAACCTCTGTTGTTTGCCTCCATCCCCCTCAAGGAAGGCTCCTTGATGTTGGTGAGGGGCTCTTGATTTAGGGAATTGGATCTGTGCTCCAGTTCCCCGAATTAAGCCTGAATGCCTTCCACATCCCCCCCAGGCGCTGTATAATCCTCCGGGTTTAACGCTTCCCCCTTGATTATAATAATAATAATGTTGGTTGACCCCCTCCATTATCTATGTTGTCTATTATATTTAACATATGCTGTCTCACCCATTCTGTTGTCTATATCTATCTTCCTTAACCTCTCTTGATTTAACCCTTGTTGCCTGTGTCTAGCCTTCTTGAGTATCGTTGTTTGGCCCTTTCTGCTGTCTGACCCCTTTTATTCTCTGACACCCATTTGTTGACAAACGTTTACTTTTGACTTTGACTTTCTAGACTTCTTTTGTCTTATATCTAGCTTCCTTAACCACTTTTGGCTCAACTCTGTTGTCTTTGTCTTTGCCTTCGGCTGTGAAAGATTTTTTTTCCTAAGGTCTGAGGCTGACTGACAGTGTTAATGAGAGCCAGACTCATCACCAATAATACGAGAGCCTTCCCACGAATTCTAAATAGCATTGTAATCATTTCCTGCACAACAGGGCTGTCAAGACAATTGTACTGGACACTGGCTACTTACCAATATGATGTACTTGATGACACTTCGTACCTCGTCCATTACCAGGCAGAATAATCAAGCACACTCAGTCACTGAATGGAGAATAGAGCTTAGGCATAGGTGCTTATGCTGCGTGTGGTGAATGACACTTCACCAGTTCTCTGGCTGACTACCATTAATCTCAAATACTAACACCACTGTACTTCAAGCAGGTCCTGCTATATCATGAGCAGTCGTCTTATCTGAATATCACCAAATCACTTCAGGTGATACTCACTCAACTTAATTAAAACCATGCACTAGTACAAATAACACGCACTCATCTAATGTTTTGAGGTTAACTAAACAACCTTAATGAATCTCGGTGCTTTCTCACGCCTGTTCTTGACTAGACGTTGGAGAACACATTATATTAGAACTCGGGGTGAATTAGGAGTCTAGTCAACGTGTGCTCCAATGCAGGAGACACATGACCATGTGTGTAGTACATGGTGTAAAGGTAGAAACTGACTGCCCGGGCATTCAAGCCGGGCTTGCTCCAAGTGCCAGCCCTGCCCTGTCTCCGGGTTCAGTTACCAACATTGGCAATAAGGAGAGCTAGTTAAGTGTTCCCGACATGTGAAAATGTCAGTCACCATGATATTCTGGTGAGACACATACCTCATTTCCGATACTGAGCCATTGAAGATTTAGACATAGCGAGAACGGCAAGATACAATAATTTATGGCCTCTCCTCTCTTTGCAAGGTGGTGAGAGGAGAGACATTACCACCCCCTTCTCTTTTCTCCACCGACTTAGTAAAGAGGCCACAACCACCACTCTGATCCTAGGGTCACATAGTCATTTCAAGGGAGGGAAGAAGGTACGGAATAGCTGGCAGAATAATTTGCACCACTATTAGGAGAAGAGAAGTGTGATTGGAGGATCCGATCATCACTTGGTATACCTCTGGTTTCATAATTGCCTGCAGGGCAGTGAAGTCCACCCAGAGCTAGCTGTACTGGGGACACTATACTTAATTATAAATAATTTTGACAACTCACAGTATATGTCACTATCTTAAGAAAGTGGTTTACTAAAGGAACAACACAAGCGATTATGCATTCGGTGTGACTAACAACTCAGTGAGTGTTCTCAAGCCTCGTTATTAATTATTTATTAATAATAATCGGTATAATTTGGCTGATTGCTCAAAGCCTCAGCAGGCAGAAGCATTAATTATACCAATGTTTTTACCTCACAGCTGTATGCAATGATCGATCTACTCATGTGATTACTAATTGACACAGACATATGGACCTGACTGGTTGTTGCTGACCGACTAATTACTTAGATCAGTTGGCTAACTTAATAGATTACAATCACCAGCTGTCTTATGTGCACTGGATAATGAATCTCTGCAGGCTTCCAGAGATTCATTATCACTCACGTGGCAACGATATCTTTACTCACAAGCCATAACGAGGTAATTGAAGAGCTCCTTTACTCATAACTGTAACCCCTCAAGGAAGGTTCCTTGATGTTGGTGAGGGGCTCTTGATTTAGGGAATTGGATCTGTGCTCCAGTTCCCCGAATTAAGCCTGAATACCTTCCACATCCCCCCCAGGCGCTGTATAATCCTCCGGGTTTAGCGCTTTCCCCTTGATTATAATAATAATAATCATAACTGTAATCATTTGTGACAGCTGTTACCTTTAATCAATCAATGAGCTGATGAGCATCTATGTTAAGTAACAACAGGCTCTGGCTGCTGCTTAGGTGACTCAAATTCTGAAGTGTCCCGTAGCTCGATCACTAGCGTACTCAGCTCACACACTGAGGTCCGGAGTTCGAATCTCCGGTACAGCTGGAAAACATTAGGGATGTGTTCCCATAAGACTCCTGCTGTTCCTGTTCACCCATCAGTATAAAATGGGTACCTGGGTGTTTGTCGACGGGTGTTGGTCGCATCCTGGGACAAAACTGACCTAATTTGCCCGAAATGCTCAGCATAACAAGCAGCTTTCTATATAATAGTGTGTCATTGATGTCAGCTAGGCCTGTATACCTTGTACATGTACTTGCAGAAATAAAGATATTATATATTTAAGCGTGTGTGAGTCAGGTCAAATTGTATTTAAGTATTTAGACTGACAACACAGTATATATATCACAATCACCTCCCCAATATATTACTTAACCTGGTCAGACCTTGTGTGTTTGTGAGCCGAGTTGAACTGTGAGTACATCTGCCAGGCTACTGACTTTATATTCATAAACTCCTGCCTCACGAATTTGGAATCGGCAAACTTCTACTTGATATCAGTCAGTAAACAAGCTTGAGGAAGCGCTGGCTTAACTCTTCACGTGTGACTGAGCTGCGGGCTGATATCAAGACTAGAATACATCAGTAACACTTAGACTGCCACAAATCCACAAATTTGATGAGAGCTGACACTCCCCCAGGAAATGATGACGTAAATTATGTATTAACCTACAGACTTATTAACATCTTATAAACATCTGTCAAGTGGTGAATGTGGGTCAGTAGGTGTTCAGTTGATCGGTGTGGTCGGCAGATTTGAAAACCTTCCCCCATGTGATCTGAGGCGGCTCTGAGAAGCCTACATTGGTGCCGGATCATTGGCTGTGGTCACCCACGCAGTGCTTCAGCACCCTTGGGCTGAGAGTGCTGCGTGCAGGTGTCAGGAGCATCCCATAGCTGGAGAGGGGTGACCCCCACTCCCTTTACCTTTTCAATCCTTACCCAACTATACAAAACATTCTATACATAAAGAGAATGCTCGGCCAGCGTAAACTTTCTAAAGATTTTCAAAGCCTTCCTCCAGTTACAGGAAAAATATTACTCGTAGACAGAGAAGTGGAACACCAGCGCCACACAGAGAGACGGCGGCGTGCTCAAAGAGCACATTTGATGTATATAATGTGACAGCAAATTACACAAAAAGATATCTTACAACAAATATTGAAGCACCACCTAATCTGTACAGTTAGGATACAGTAATAGTGACTATCAAGTCTGTGGAGGATTTTCTTCTTTAATGTTTGTGGTTGACTTGCTCTGTTAATCAGAGCCAGACCATCAATGAGATTTCACCAGCCTCCCCACGAATTCTAAATAACATTTCCCCTACAACAAGGCTCTCAATCCAAGTGTACTGGACATGGGCTACTTACCATTATGCCCTTGATGACATCTGGCACCTGATCCATTATCTGACAGAATAATCCAGCCGACTTAGTCGCCGAATGGAGCTTAGAGCTGTCACATTGGTGCTAACACTGCGTGTGGTAAATGGCACTTTACCAGATCTGGGAATGATTCCCATTAAGTTCAAATACGAACACCACTTTTCTTAAAATCATGGATTGCATTTTATTTAATGAACAATGTAGGGAAAAGGACTTGCGTGTCCCAGGTCTTCTCTACCTGGCAACTCAATGTAGTATTTAGAGATGTCAACACAAGACCCCCATTAACTTCTGTCCTGTTCACTCAACTTAAACTCATGTATTATTACTAGTAACACACACGAGGTCAAAATTCACCCTTCTGATTACGGACTCGAACTTAGGTTCAGAGATCCAATAAATCACTTCAGTGAGTCTCTCATGCCTGTCCTTGACTAGACATTGGAAAACACATCAAATTAAAGGTCAGGGTGAATTAGGAGTCTGGTTCCCATGTGCTCTCATTCAGGAGACATATGGCCATGTGTGTAATACATGGTGTCATGTTAGAAACTGACTGCCCGGGCATTCGAGCTGGGCTTGCTCCAAGTGCCAGCCCTGCCCTGTCTCGGGGTTCATTTACCAACACTGGCAATTAGGAGAGCTAATTAAGTGTTCTTGACATTTACAAATTCAAGGTTCTAAGATCTGGTGAGACATAAATACTATTTCTGATTTTGGGCCATTGAAGAATTCGACATGGCGAGAACTGTGAGATAAGGCATTTTATGGCCTCTCCTCTCTTTGCAAGGTGGTGACGGGAAAGTCATTAAGATCCTTTTTTCTTCTCCACTTGGTAGAGAGGTCACAATTACAACTGTGAACCCCAGAGTCACATAGCCATCTCAAGGGAGGGCAGAAGGTAGGGAATAGTCGGTGAAATAATGTCCATCTGAGTGTTTACCTTGTGAGGCATGCAAAGAGTATGTCACAATTTATTCGACATATGTCACACTCCCATATAGGCTGCCTCCCAACCAGCGAACCGGGTGCTAAGGGTTTAACGATCATAGGGAGTCCGTCGTTAAATCAGTACCTTGGTTCATTGGCCGATCACAGACAAGCCCGTCAAAGCTGTCAGTTCATGGTAAATGAACTGACAGACTTAGCGAGCTGCTGGTTGAGTACGGTGCACACTCTCTGAAGTCTGCTTTGCCATCTGTCACCGTGGTGTACACTTACTGTTCTATCTGTACATATTGTACATACTTGTATGTATCAATTGGTGAAGGCAAATATGCATTATATTCTACTGTTGAGTTATTTTTTTTTGTTCCAGTTTCCATTACGACCAGGTCTCCCAGACCATTCTCATCATTGTTCGTAATACCTTGCATGACCTCTGTTGTCTACATCTCGGTCTTTGACCAATGTTGTCTTATCCCTTCAAATATCTGTGTCTAGATTGCTTGTCCTCTGTTGTCTTGTCCCCTGTGTTGCTTTTCTTTAAATTTCTTCCCCTCAGTGGTGAAGGGGCTCTTGATCTAGGGAATTCGATCTGTGCTCCAGGTCCATGAATTGAGCCAGAATTCCTTCCATCCCCTCCTCCCACATGCGCTGTATAATCCTGCGGGTTTAGCGCTCATGATTATAATGAAAATTTTAATTCCCTGCCCTCTCTTGTCAGTCTTCATCCATTGTCCGTGTCTAAGTTTTTTGAGTTTTGCTTTCTGTTCCCCTCACTTATTGTCTAGATTGAGCTCTACTACCTATCTCTAACTTACTTTTTTATCTGTGTCCAGCTTTTTTCTGTTGTCTGTGGTTACCTTCGGTCTCTTGTTTATTTTCCACCTACCTCTCTTGCCCGTTACTTGTCTACCTTTGTTTTGGTCTAGCTCTGCTGCTATGTATGTTGAACTTTTGTTTCTGTGGTCGTGTTCGGCTTTAGAGAACTTAAAGCAATTACTTCAAACTTGAGGATTAACTTCTTTTCTGCTTAGATTAATTAACCTATAAATTTCGGTGGAGATCAACCGGAGATAAAGGAAAAGAGGCTTTATGTCTGACTGGCTGGCTGGATGGTAGGCAGGCAGGCAGGCAGGCAGGCTAGCTGACAGGCTGGCTCGCTGCCTAGCTTTCTGACTAAGCTGGCTGGTTAAGCTGGATAGGATAGCTAGTTAGCCGGATGACTGGCTGACTGGCTGGCTGGCTGACTGGCTGGCGGGCTGGCTGGCTGCCTGGCTGCCTGGCTGCATGGTTGGATGGATTGCAACCTGCCTGTCCGCCTGCACGGTTGGCTAGCTGACCAGCAGCCTTCATGGTTGGATGGCTGACTAGCAGCCTCCATATCTGCATGGATGGCTGCCAGGCTTTGTCTTCTGGCAAGCTTTCTTGCTGGCAGGCAGACAGGCTGGCACGCGGGATGAAAGGTAAGCAGGCAGGAAGGCAGGCAGGCTTCCTGTTTGTCTTACATAAACACAGTGAGAAGCTTGTTGTCTGCCTGGCAGTCAAGCTGGTAGGAAGGGAGACGAGAATGCTGGCGTGTGAGCTGTCTGGAAAACTCTTGCAGGCCGTTTATCAGCAGCAGGCAGAGAGGCAGGTTTGCTCTCCGTTTGCCAGGCAGAAAAGAAAGCTTAGAGAGAATTTTGCTGAAAATCTTACTGACAGGAATTCAGAAACACAGACTTGCTTACCATTTGGCAGAAAAACATGCAACATGACAGGCACATTGTCAATTTGCCTGTCGGGAAGTCTGGCCGGAATGTTGGCAGGCTGACAGGCTTGGAGATAAATAGGAGTCAAGCAGGTGGGTGGGCAGAAACAGATAAACAGGATGATAAGCAGGCATGCAGACACAGGGGGAAACTGCAGGGTAACCAACAGGCAGAATAGCAGGAGAATAAAAAAGTCGGAATCATAGTAAAACTGAGAGCAGAATTAGTGTTGTTCTAAAGGGGATACTAACGCAGAATTTACAGAGGACAGAGCAAGCGTGTAATCCTGTGGGGACCATGGTATTTTTATTCACATTGTTGTATTCACATAAGGGTGATTGTAGGGATCGAGTCATACCTACGACCCTCTCATAATACTATCAAACTGTTTTACTAGTTTCTGACCTCTTGGACCCATTTATATGTAGACACAGCAGGTGATATCGCAGGTGATATCACAATATGCAGAACAACCACTGTGAAAAAACAGCAAAATTCCAAGGGCTTTCGTGAAATCTCACGAAATGTGATAATGTGAGAATTGACGAAAGCGCTCAGAATTTCGCTAATTTTTCACATTCGTTGCTCTGCATATATAATTTAATCTAACTAAATATATTTTTGATAAGTTTACAATAATTAAATAATAAACAAACACAGTGAAATATATTTTATCTTGGGTTCAGAATGATTTTTTTGCAAAATTATTGCATACACAAATTCTCGCTTGCCTTAATCGGCAAAAGGAGCGTTGTTATTTAGGCGAAAATCACAAGTTTTACCTATTCGGCACGATATTATATATATATATATATATATATATATATATATATATATATATATATATATATATATATATATATATATATATATATATATATATATATATATATATATATATATATATATATATATATATATTATTGTCACCACGAACGAGTGGTATTGATCAATAACAACACTGCGCTAGGTTCTCGCTTACCATGAGACAGGCCAGTACAACATGGGTTCGAATCCTTGGCTAGCACAGTGTTGTTATTGATCAATACCACTCGTTCGTGTTTACAATAATATATAAATGCAGCTCGTGAGGCTAGTACACTAAACAGGGATGAGAATGAAATTAGCTTAGAAGCTCCTTCACCACCGCATGCCCTCGGATGGCGGCCCAACAGCTAGCTGTGTGCTGGCTGCACCATTCTTGTAGGGTTGGGTGGTCCTGTGGTTTAAAGCATTGAAAATTGGGTTTGGTAAATGTTTTGTTAGTGAGATGAATTGTGAAGGACCTGCCTAGTATGGGCGAACAGGCCTGCTGCAGTGTTCCTCATTTCTTATGTTCTTACCATGAGGCAGGCCAGTACAACATGGGTTCGAATCCTCGGCTAGCGAAGTGTTGTTATTGATATATATAGATATATATATATATATATATATATATATATATATAGATATATATATATATATATATATATATATATATATATATATATACATGTATTTTTTGTTAATATTTTTGGGTGTCTGGAATGGATTAATTGGATTTACATTTTTTCTTATGGGAAATATAAACAAAAAATACATTTTATAGAGGATAACTATAGTTTTGCACACAGAAAAGGGATTATGAAATTCGAGGGTCCACTGTATATATATATATATATATATATATATATATATATATATATATATATATATATATATATATATATATATATATATATATATATATATATATATATATATATATATATATATATATAATTTTTAACAAGTCGGCCGTCTCCCAACGAGGCAAGGTGACCCAAAAATAAAGAAAATCCCCACAAAAAATACTTTCCTCATCATTCTACACTTTCACCTCACTTACACATAATCACTGTCTTCGCAAAGGCGCCCAAATACAACAGTTTAGAAGCATATATGAAGATACACAACATATCCCTCCAAACTGCCAATATCCCAAACCCCTCCTTTAAAGTGCAGGCATTGTACTTCCCATTTCCAGGACTTCAGTCCGGCTATATAAAATAACCGGTTTCCC
Organism: Cherax quadricarinatus; assembly: GCF_038502225.1. Taxonomy (NCBI): domain Eukaryota; kingdom Metazoa; phylum Arthropoda; class Malacostraca; order Decapoda; family Parastacidae; genus Cherax; species Cherax quadricarinatus. The sequence goes on along the minus strand of NC_091308.1, from coordinate 42,727,257 downwards.
TGAATCCCTTCACTAAATATTACCCTGCTCACACTCCAACAGCTCGTCAGATTCCAAATACCATTCGTCTCCATTCATTCCTATCTATCACGCTCACACACGCTTGCTGGAAGTCCAAGCCCCTCGCCCACAAAACCTCCTTTACCCCCTCCCTCCAACATTTTCGAGGACTCCTCTACCCCGCCTTTCTTCCCCTACAGATTTAAATGTTCTCCATGTCATTCTACTTTGATCCATTCTCTTTAAATGAACAAGCCAACTCAACAACCTCTCTTCAGCCCTATGACTAAGACTTTTATTAACTCCACACCTCCTCCTAATTTCCACACTTCGAACTCTCTGCATAATATTTACACCACACATTGCCCTTAGACAGGACATCTCCACTGCCTCCAACCGCCTCCTCGCTGCAGCATTTGCAACATAAGCTTCACACCCATGTAAGAGTGTTGGTACTACTGTACTTTCATACATTCCCTTCTTTTCCTCCATTGATAACGTTTTTTGTCTCCACAGATACCTCAACGCACCACTCATATTTTTTCCTTCATCAATTCTATGCTTAACCTCATAATTCATAAACTGACACGTCAACTCCCAAATATCTGAAAACATTCACTTCTTCCAAACTCCCTCTCTCCAATGTGATATCCAATTTTTCTTTATCTAAATCATTTGATACCCTCATCACCTTTCTCGTATCTATGTTCACTTTCAACTTTCTACCTTTACACACCCTGAGGTAGTAGGTTAGTAGACAGCAACCATTTGGGGAGGTACTACCGTTGTTGAGAAATGGGATTACCAGTTAAGCTTATACATTTTGTATAGGGAAAACTTAGCTTAGGAAGACAGCTCATCGCCTGCACAGCCGCCCCTGCAGACGAGGTCTTGAGAAGCTGTAGAAGTCATTCCTTAACGGGCTGAAATGAGTTATAAATTGTAAGATTATAAATTACCCCTAGGGGGAGTTATGTCAGCATATTTCATTCACTGATGACTGACAAACTTACTTGTGTGGACTCAAAAGTCCGCACCTAACTGCCGACTATAGGTTGATTACAAACTCTTTGCGACTCAAGAACTGCGCAGTCCCCCATACTACAAGAAATTCGTAACCTACCTTGCTCTTGTAGTGTGAGCTATGGTGTTCTTCACACCTTCGACAGGTATCGGTGACTTGATAGAAGCTGAAGTGTCCTTGGATGTCCACGTCTTCCATAGTCTAGGAATACGCACACTGGTACACTATGTTCCACAAGATTTGTCTTTATTGTTCACAATCTTATCACTAAAGAAGCTGATGACACTTCTCTGTAAGTGTTTATTGTGTTTTGTGAGACACTTTGTTCACACTAACGCACAGATCGTTCTTTATTGGTTATCCTGGCGTCAGTGTCACTCTCAGTAGAGTCAAAAGTAATCTGAAGACGCCACAACGCCCCACGCCGTCACTGCCCCCAGCAGAAAGGAAAAGCTGACCTAGTACTTTTGCTTCCTTGCCACTTCCTCCATGAGGCAAAACAGAATGTTTGATTCTTGCTGTCTTAAGCATAGACAACAATATACACTATCTTCACCATGATAGTAAAGTGGGAGCAGGATTTTCCTTGATTGTCCTACTAATGTAAGAGATGTACTGTCTCTTATTAAAATACACTCTGCAACACTGGACTGCAAGGAGCGGCGGTCGCTTGACCATAGGTCGTATACTGGCACTGCATCTGGGATCAATTACTCGCTGTAGCAGTAAACAAGATATTTGCCCCTTCTGAGAGGACTGGGCTCCTCAGGGCTGAAAGGGGCTGAAAGGGCTGAAGGGAGCTGATACCCCCTCCTGGAGAAAATTTCTCCACACTGGGGGGCAGCGGAGGTTCGCTGCAGGTGAACTATTCATCACTTAACATTAATTTGATTTTCTCACTCGCCACCACTGCTGCTTGTCTTTTCTGAACAGCTTTAGTCTGTGTGGTTTCTGGAGAATCACTAATTTTGTGTTCATCTCTGTGTAATTCTAACGTCACTAGTTTATTTATTGTCCGCTTATTCACTACACCTTTGCTCAAAACATCAACTGTCCTGATGATTCCATTTGCATCAGGGTATATGGTCACAATTTTTCCAAGTGGCCATTGGGACCTCTGACCATCAATGTCAATAATCACTATGTCACCAGGTCTTAAGGACTTATGATTTTCAGGAACTCCAGCCCCATAGAAGTGTTCTCTCAATGAGATGAGATAATCTTCTCGCCAAATTTTCTCCCAACGTTCAATCACTTTATTAAGGTGTTTGAATTTACGTCTGAGTTGCTCAGGTTCGAAATAAGTAGGATCCTCTATGATTTCTTTATCATTCATGGGAGGAACAGGTTCGAGCCTTCTGCCATGAAGTAAATGAGATGGACTTAACACTTCTAAATTGTCCAGATCATCTGTAACGTAAGTTAGAGGTCTGTTGTTGACTCTATTTTCTATTTCAGTCACAACTGTACGGAATTCTTTAAAGTCGATTCTTTGACGATGAAGAGTCTTCCTTAAACAACGTTTTACAATGCCGATCATTCTTTCATAAAATCCGCCCTGCCATGGAGATTTAGGAGGAATGTATCTCCAACGACAACTGCGTTGATTCAGCATCTGTTGTACTTCTGGTTGATCAAAGATCTTGCTTATATAAGCAGCACCAGCAACAAAGTTCGTTGCATTATATGAAATCATCAGTCCAGGACATGCCCTTCTGGCTGCAAACCTTCTGAATAATTTGATAAAGGTTTCAGCAGACATGTCAGTGGCTACTTCTAGATGTACTGCTCTAGTTGTAGCACAAGTGAACAAACAGATGTACGCCTTGATGGGAACTTTGTCAGCTGTTTTGGTTAAAATTATTGGTCCAGTGTAATCTACACCTGTCACCTCAAATAGAGTGATATGACAAACTCTTTCAGAGGGATGTGGAGGTGGACCTGGATACTGACATACTCGCATATCATAGTGACGACAAGTAATACAGTCCTTTATTTGTTTTTTCACACTTTGTCGACCTTGAGGTATCCAGTAGGATTGTCGTATATGACAAAGTGTGTCAGCTACCCCACCATGTAACACGTTACTGTGGGCGTTTTGCACAATCAGTTTTGTTAGCCAATGATTCTTGGGGATCAATATTGGATGTATGGCTTCTTTAGGTAGTGAAGAATTATGAATTCTTCCTCGACATCTTATAATCTTTTCTGAGTCGAGATAAAGTCCTAAAGAATTAATCATGACAGGTTTCTTTGGGGATTTATCTTGTGTTTCTAGAAATTTATATTCTGTAGAGAAAACATCTTTCTGTATTAGTTTCACCCAGTATTTAATGGGTTCAAGATATTCATAATCAGGTTTTATTCCTTCAATGAATTTAAAGACAAGAGCTGTAACTCTTAAGAGTTTACCCAAAGATGAGTATTTAGATCCATCAATGACTATTTCTGTTGTGTCTGCAGTATTTACACAACTTATTTCTGCTGTGTTCAAGCAAACTGCTTCTTCTGGCATAATGTGAGCTTTTTGCTGAGGCCAGTTATTTTCATTAGAGAGCCAGTTCGGTCCGTGGAGCCATAATTTATTATCCACAAATTTCTTGAGTGGGACACCACGTGACAACATGTCAGCTGGATTCTGTTGGGTAGAGACGTGGAGAAAGAGATAATCTCTCTGCATCTCTATTATTTCTGCTACTCTGTTCTGTACATAGACCAACTTACTCTTATTATTTCTTAACCATTGGAGAACTGCTTCATTATCACTCCAGATCACGGTTTTTTCAATAGTGAGATGATCAAGTACTTTGTTGAGATAGACAGCTAATTTTGTACCTACATAGAGTGCTGTCAGTTCCAATTGTGGTACTGTTCTGACCTTCAAGGTTGCTACCCTGGCCTTTGAAGTAATTAGTGTACTTCCTTTAGCATTACTCATGTAAGCTACAGCGCCATAACCTCTGGTTGACGCATCACAGAACACATGTAATGTGTAATTGTTTCTCTCTTGACTCATTTCTAGAGGCAAGTTCTCATCCCATCCAATTTTGAGTTTCCATGCATCTTGCATAAGCATTTTGCCTTTTATGGTAATTGGTGAGACGAGTCCTAGAGGATCAAAACATTGTGATACCTCTGACAGTAAACTACGTTTAGTGAGTGTACGGCATGATTTATTATTTATCTTTTTGAGACTCAAAGTATCTTCCTTTGTGTTCCAATTAAGTCCCAGCATATTGTTGCAATCAGGAATTTCAGTTTCAGGGAAATCTTCTTAGATAAGTTCCCTTAATTGCATTGAATTAGTATTCCACATCCTTAGAGGCATATTTGCTTCTTTCATCTCCTTGTTAGCTTCTCTGTATAAGGATTTCAAATCCTCCTCTTTATTCACAGTACCTTGAAGATTGTCCACATAGAAACTTTTCTTTAAGATTTCTTTGAAGGGACTTTCAGATTTCTTCAAATGTGTATTTAGAGTAGCTTCTAGTAAGAATGGAGAGGATGTTGCACCAAATAATACTGATTTGAAACGATAAGTTTTCACAGGACTTTGAGGATCATGTGGATTTTCAGGCCACAAGAATCGAGTATGATCTCTATTTATTTTTTGTAGTCCTACTCTTAAGAAAGCTTTCGAAATATCAGCCGTGTAGGCATATGGGTTTGTGCGAAATTTCATAGGCACGTCTCCAAGCTTCTCAGTTAGTGAGGGTCCGGTCATCAGACAGTCTATTAAGACTTGCTACATCTTTATTTGCACGTGCGCTGCAATTATATACAACACGTAGTGGAGTGGTTTCAGAATCTTTTCTGACTCCATGGTGCGGGAGATAATGAGCTTCTGTCTTCAACTTATCTTCGACTATTTCCTCAATGAATTTATTGTCCAACTGTTCTTGTATGATATTATCATAGACAGTCAGTAGCTCTGGATTCTTCCTGAGCTCATATATTTGTGCTTTCATTTGTCCGAAAGCCATGCGATAATTGCTAGGCAGATGTGGTGGATTTAATTTCCATGGTAACCTAACCCAATACTGTCCATCTT